>NW_027529173.1:5745210-5773925 GCF_008692635.1 Crocuta crocuta
TCCCTGCTTTTTTTTTTTTTTTTCTGAACTCCTTGTGTGTTAGACCCTGAAGGGAATGCAACAAAAGCATTAGGTGGGAGGAACCTTCCCTTCCAGTCTAGTACAGTTTAACAGGAAAAGATGATAGAACCACAAGAAATAATCACACGTTAGTATGGAGTTTTCTTTAGGGCTTATGACAAAATTTCATTTATATGATTCACATGAATTGTGTTCTGAAAAGTACTCTGTTAGGTAAGGCAGGAAAATGATATTAATACATCTAGTTTATGAAGGCAGAAACTGAACTCAGCAAAAATGAATGACTTTTTCAAAAATCAAAGAGCCAGGAATGGAGCAAGACTTAACTTGTTTCTTCTTTTTTATAATGACCATTTATGTTTTAAGCCACATCTTGCTCTTTCCCATAAGAATGTTAATGATACATAGGCCCTCATCCATTCATTTATTAGTATATTTATTGAACATATTCTATTTGTCAGCCACTGTAAAAAATCTTGGGGATACAATGATGAGCTATTGTCTGCTCTCAAGGTGTTCACACACATTTGAATAGCACTTTATCTCTTACAAAACTGTTCATAAAAAGGATACAGTCATCACCACATCCTTTATAATATGTCATTATTAGTTTTATTTTGTACATAGAGGAATTTAATAACTCACCTAAACTCAAAACGTTGGTAGGGGCTCAGGAAGTTTCAGTCATTACTTAAGCGCTAAAATAAGTACAGAACTATAGAACACTGGCTCTAAATTTTGTTGGACATGCATCTCTATCAATAAAAAAATTGTGAGCATGCACTAGCAATAGACATTAAAACAGTGTTTTAGCTAGTATACATTTGCTATTATGCTAATGCTAATACATGGCAAAACTCACAAAAAATTATAAAAGATGAAAATTAAAGCAAACACAAATAGAAGCTTTAATATCTACTATCTGTACCCCAATGGATGACCTTGTACTCCTTGTATTCCTTTCTTTGGAGAACACTATTATAATAGATGATTACACACAAGTAGTAAAGGGAGGGTGGTCAACATGGGTGGGTGGGCCAGTGAAGGTGGTATTGTATTGAGTTCTGGGTGTCTTTTAAGCTATGAGTGAATAATCTGCATTCTAAAAAAAAATCTCATCTTCACACTTCAGTCTTTGTCAAACAGTAGAGCAATACAAGTGTTTCATGAAGTTCACTTCTCTTAGTTTGTTTCTGGGTTGTGCTTTTCAGATTTTTGACAACATCACAACAAAAAAGTTTGAGTTCTTATGATTATAAGTGAGGAGATTTTGGAAGCGCCTGGGTGGTCAGTCAGTGGAGCATCAAGACTTTTGATTTCAGCTCAGATCATGATTCTAGGATTGTGGGATCAAGCCCCGTGCTGAGTATGGAGCCTGCTTAAGATTCTCCCTCTCTCTCCCTCTGCCTCTCACCCCTGCTCACTCTCTAAAATAAATAAAGAAGCAAACAAATAAATTTCAAAATTTTTGAACAAAGGGATGTCTGTCCCACAAGCACAAAAAGGAGAAATAGTTAGATTTTATTCCATTCATGTGACAATCACACAAAACTTAATTAAAAGGAGAAACCTTTGAAATAGTAACATTTTATTTCAATCCCCAAATGGCTATTAATATAATTTGTGCTGTTGCAATAACTATACCACTTTGTGAAAACATTTAGCTACCATTCATGAAGAGGAGATCACTTTCTCTCCCACAACAAACTCCTTAGTAAAGCTCCATTTTAATTGCTCTTTAGTAATCTGAACAAACTCTTCCTTCACAGAAAACAATTTTCCACTTCAAACTTATGGTAATACTAAAATTCAATTTTTTTAGATGTTAGCTCAATGAATAGGTTTTACCAGGAAAAAATAAGCAAATTTTAATTGATCCTTTGAGGGATCTAAAACATACAATTTAGGCATATAAAATTGTTTTTATAAAATCCCAAACCTAATATACACACACAAAAACCCCCACTGTCTTCTAAAATTAGTTAACAACGAGCAGCGGAATAATAAATGAAAGTTTTTGCTTGTACCCTTGCATTACCCAACTTTAAGAGGCAAAGTTTGCAGTATATTTTCTAGGCCTCTTCTTTCCTGGAATTTTGCAACAGTGGCCTTATTCCATTGGTGTTATGCTGGCACATGTGATTAAGCTAGGAAAATCTAGGAAATGAAATTTCTGTGTGTGTGTGAGGGTAATGATGTCTCTGCATTATACCAGGGATCTCAAAAAAAAAAAAACAATTAAACATGTTTAACACTTTAAAAAAACCTTTTTTCAAAGTTGGACAACAAAGACCATTAAAAATGGAGTGGAATAGTGGGGCGCCTGGGTGGCTCAGTTGGTTAAGCATCCAACTTCAGCTCAGGTCATGATCTCATGGTTCCTGGGTTCTGGCCCAGTGTTGGGCTCTGTGCTGGCAGCTAGCTCAGAGCCTGGAGCCTGTTTCAGATTCTGTGTCTCCCTCTCTCTCTGACCCTACCCTGCTCTCTCTGTCTCTCTCTCTCTCTCAAAAATAAAGCATTAAAAAAATTTTGAAAATGGGGTGGAATAGTTCATCATGAATAGGGCCTCAATTTCAGTCTGTCTGTATTACACCTCTGTTCAAGGAGAGTTGTGGTAGCTTATGTTAGAAAATGTTTGACATGAAAATTAAGAAGTAATAGAAAATGTTGAAGTAAGGTAACAAAATGAGGAAGTAGTAATATTTGGAGAAAAAAATGTAATTTGTGCTCTAGAATGACAATGTAAGAGCCATGATTCATGATGAAATCTCAATTTCTAAGGCATATTATAGTTTTCAATGCCTTCTTTGCTTAGCTCGTCTCATTTTATCCAGGAGTGTTTGCTGCAGGAGATACTGCTTACCATTCACCGAAGTGAATGTTTATCGTAACATTTTGTCAAGATTGGCAGTAAAGAACTGAACCTCACTGTCAAGAATACCGAACACAAATTGAGGGGCCTCTGAGTGGCTCAGTCGGTTAAGCGTCTGACTTTGGCTCAGGTCATGATCTCACGGTTTGTGGGTTCGGGCCCCACGTCAGGCTCTGTGCTGACACCTAGCTCAGAGCCTGTTTCAGATTCTGTGTCTCCCTCTCTCTCTGACCCTCCCCTTCTCATGCTCTCTCTCTCAGAAATAAATAAAACATAAAAAAAAAAAAAAAAGAATACTGAACACAAATTGAAAACCTTCACCTCTCATTCAGAGGTCAGCAGGACAGACCTGGCATCACACGCTTCTTTTGTCAAGTCACTAATTTCAGGTTGTGCATCAGTAAAAAGGCAGCAATGATAAGGCAGCTTTTGTCTCATGAAAGCAGTTGTAAGCATTATTGATATAAGCTCATAATACTCTACCTTACATGCAATACATATAATTAAGTATAATTATTCAACAAGTCTATAGAACCACAGAGGAAAGGTGCACCTATCCCTTGATTCAGTGCTCAATCCATTATGCAAACCAGGCTAGATTTTCCACCTTTGTGTATAATCTAGTTACAGTGACTCCCAACCAAGGGGCTCATCAGAATAAGGACTTCCAAGCTCTTACCACAGTATTGGATTCAGCATTTGCAGCTGTAAAATCTCTACAGATGATTTTGATGTGTAGCCTGTCTGAAAGCTCTTCATGTATATTATGTGCTAAGAAGGGCCTGGACCTCCTTTTAACCCCCCAAGTTTCCACCTCATCAGCTGTCATTGCCTTAGTTGCCATTATTACTATGGGGGTCTCTACTTCTACTTGCAGTAGGATCAGAAGTTCAAATATATAGGCAAAAGTCAAAGTCACCCTACCTCTCCCACACCATCTGATTTCCACATCTGTTGATAGTTTCTTCCACTGTTTTCTGGCCTGACACATTTACATACAAATGTGTCACTTACTCTTCACAAATTTTGGAACTGGAGAGAATGCTCCCAAAACTGCTTAATCCAACTCTAGTCCTAAAATATGAAGAAACAATTCACAGTTCAAACGTGGCATGCATGATTTCAAAAGAGAGGTCTGATTCAGACAAACAGGGTAATTGAAACAGGATCTCATGTCCATATGAAAGAAATTAGGTAACTGTCATTATTTTTCTCCAAATGTTCCCACCAGGGTGTTTATAAAAAATTGAGAACCAGGGAGTCATTCTGTTGAAACAAGTTTGTATGTCTGTAATGGATACTGGATGCTTCGGCTCCCTTTCCAAGATAGTGTAGGTTTAATGTTCAGAAATTCCTGGTTGGCTTCGTCTATAACTTATAGGTGAAGAAAATAAAAGCCCATATCATTTTGTAGAAATGGCTCCTTTGTAGAATAACTGGCAAAATTATAACAAAATTAGAACAGAGCTTACAATTTTCAGTTTTGGAATAAGAGAAGTCACTTTCCAAATAGTTCATAGACTTTTAAAGAATTGTGTTTTTCATCTCTTTTATTGCAAGTATGTCCTCATATTTTTAGTTTCATTAAGTTCTGAATTAGGAACATCATTTGAAATAGTTTTAACTGATTAAAGTTGAATTTAACACTTATGATTGAAATTTTAAAATGGAAAGAAAATACAAATAATGAAGAACTGTCACCACTACCATTTTGCCCTGTAATAAAATGCTAGCCCACACAGTACAGTTTTGAGGAAACTTTCACTTATAAGAGAGACCAAAAGGTTGTCACATCTTGGAAATAATTTTTTCAATTTTCATTTGGTATATGTAACAATAGGGCCTTTAGTAGCAGAAACAATTTTTTAGACATATACTCACTTTGCTACTATTTCAGCCCTAGTTTTGGCCTTTATAATGGCCAAGAAGAGAGTTCTGGACAGTTACTGAGAGCTTATAGTAAAATCTGTAGAAACAAATTCTAAAGAGCAGGCAGGGCCATACAGATCATGCATTTCTTTGACCTCTTTCTCTTTTAGAAGTTACCCTTTGGATGCTCTGCCCTGCTGTGGCCAGGAATCTATGGGGTCTATAAATTTGAGTAGATGTTACTGTGATCTAAAGACATGTGAATCCCCCAAATGGGTGATTGCTGCCTGTAGAAGAATGTCTGCAAAGATGGTCATTACTAATTCCTTCATTCCCTGTGTCTGCTATTCTTTGCATCAAAGTGTAGAGCCACTTTTCCTCTTCTTAAATTTGGGGTGGTCTTGTGATTTCTTTTGACCAATAGAATGAGACAGAAGTAATACTATGCCATTCCTGGGCATAGAGTTAAGAGGCCTAGTGAAGGCTCGCCTCAGTGGCTCAGTCATTTAAGTGTTTGGCTCTTGATTGTGGGTGGCTCAGAGAGCTAAGTGACTGACACTTTGTTTTTTTTTTTATGTTTATTTTTGAGAGAGAGAGAGAGAGAGCGAGCATAAGCCAAGGAGGGAAAGAGAGAGCCACAGGATCTGAAGCAGTCTCCAGGCTCTGAGCTGTCAGCACAGAGCTCCATGAGGGCTAGAACTCATAAACCATGAGATCATGAACTGACCCGACATTAGATGCTTAACAGCTTGAGTCATCCAGGCATCCCATCGACTGACTATTGATTTTGGCTCAGGTCATGATCTCGTTATATGTGAGATGGAGCCCTGAGCCCTGTGTTGCCTTCCATGATTACAGGGAGGAGCCTTCTTGGGATACTCTCTCTCCTTTTCTCTCTGCCCCTCCCCTGCTCACACATGTGTGCTCTCTCTTTCTCTCAAAATAAATAAACATTAAAAAAAGAAAGAAGCCTAGTAGAATCCACTTTTGATTTTTTTGAACTCATCCAGTATATAAAGAAGGCCAGGGTGTCCTGTTGGAGAAAGAGAAATGAGATGTCCTAGCCAATACCCAGTGCCAAGGCCCTAAATATATGAATGAGTCCATCTTGGATCCTTCATCAGCCTCAGTTGAACTTCCCCAGTCAACCCCAAAGGAAAGAGAGATAAGATATTTTCATTTAGCCTAACCCAAATTCGGGGCCAACAGAAATAAGAGAAATAAAATGGTGTTATTGGAATGGTTTGTTGTAAATCAATAGACATCTAGAAAAAAAGTTATAAAACAAGATAATTCTTGTTCTTCAGACCTTAATCTCATTTAGCAATTATATAGCACACTTATCTTTGACCATCCATTCAAAATAAAGACTAGTACGTGTACCATTTTTATGATTAGACTCTCATTGGGCTCATGCATCAGGTTTATTTTTTGACTTATTGCTTTTATTTCCGGGCCTTGGGAATTTCCAGAGATAAAATATCATGTTTTTAGATTATGATTCTGATATTTACTAAAGTGGAAACATCTCAACTTTTGTTAGTTGTTATTCCCCAGGAGAAATGAGATGGTTCAATTTTCAGCACTTTGAGATCCAGGTTTTGTTGGGTAGAAGGGCCTTAAATGTCATAACTTGAGTGATCCCAGAGCTTAGCAGCAGGCAGAGGGTATGGGAAATAAATTAAGGTTACAGAACATCCCAAGGAGATCCAGGCATCAGAATTCACAGGTCTGACACTGTAGTGACATCTGTTTTTATGTGATTAATTTTTTTCGGAGAAGTTATCTATCCATTAAATGGAGAGCAGCCTTCTGGTGAATAACACTCTTCTGGTCAAACTGGGGTTCTGTTTCATCTTACGTCAAAGAGATGTGGAATTTAAGCAGAAGTCAATCTTAGAGCCTGGGTCAATGGGTGTGGAGTTAAAGAAGAAGGTTGTCAGAAGGTGGGTACACCCTGTGAATAGTAAGGCAGTTCTAACCAGTGAGACTAATTCAAAATGGAGCCCTCTAACAGGATGGAACCGCTTGTCCTGGTCAGGGCGAGTAGAGTTAAGTCCACAGGTGAAAGCCACAGATGAACTACTAGTCAGCAGAGCTGATAGAGCAACACCCAATTCAGGAAATAGTGGGAGAAAAAGGGAAAAGAGTCAGGAAGGCAAGATGCTGGAAGGGTCGAGAGAAACATATAGAAATGTGAACATTTGCCCAGGACCAGTGTTGGTTAGTTTGTGCATATTTTTATTATTGTACCATAGCAGTTAATAATAACCATATAATTTTTGGAAGTTAGGAGAGAATAATTGCTAAGGAAAGATTTGACAAAAAGGGGAAGGGTTTTTCTTTTTAATCTTTTGTCAAACTCCTGAGTTCTTTTAAGAAACAGGATAGGAGAGGTAGAAGAACTGTGAAGATGGGGTGAGGAAAGTTGGTGCAAACTTAAAATTGAAACTTTTTCTTTTTCATGTGGCAGTAGTGTTAAGCATTTAGATGTTTCTGAAGACCAAATGAAAATTGGTCTTCATGCATTTAACTTTATATCCATTGGCAGGTTTAACATTTTTTCCATTTATTCATTCATTCTTTCACTTATGTCTTAAACCAATTAGTGGTAGCCATGGTCACAAATGGAAATATTTAATTTTTCTATTTAAATTATTTCTATTCACATACAGCACAAACAACAGTGACCTAATTTCTACCTCTTTGCAATCTGCCACAAGTTACTTCTACATGAAACATTGTCTTTCTGTCACCACTAAGCACTTCTTGTCCAAGCCTGTCTAGTTTATGGTTCTCTTAACTAGACTTTCCAGCATCTGTCCAAACTCTGTGTTCGTGTCTTTGTCCTCTTCCCCTCCCCCTCTTCTTTCCTTCTTCTTCTCTTTCCTCTTTCTTTTCTTCTCCTTCTTCTCCGTCTTCTCCTCCTCCTCCTCCCTGTCCTCCTCCTTCTTCCTCACTAGCCCAGTGAATATCCTTGCTAGAGGGAAATAAAGCACTTTTTAATTTAATTTAATTTTTTACAAAAACTAGAAGCTTGTTTATATCCTCACATCCTTTGGATGTCACTGAAGAGACTGTATTACGAGTCTCTCCGTCTTCTCTCTCCCTTCATGCCTGCTATCCCATGGGCCTCTCTGTACCTTTGCCGCACCATAGTTCCTTTTGATCCACTTAAGATCAAGATTTGCTATCTTCATGGTTAAAGTAGTTAAGACAAGGACGTCCCACATTCAGACTCTATTGGACCGCTCACCTCCTATGTGTATTCTGTGCTTTACAGGGTGGTGGTGGTTGTGGTCATAATGCCACATTCCATGTCCACATTCTTCCTTTCTTCCTTTGAGGAAGACAGTCATGACTGCATTTTCTGGAAGCGTTTCTTTTCTTCTTTAAATCTTGTTAGAGTACCGAGTTGCAGTTAAAATGTTAAATGTATAGATGTAGCTGCTGCCAGTATCTTGCCTTGCACAAAAGCAAATCTTTCTAGCTGTTGCTCTTCTTTGATGATTCTGATTATTCTTCCCTTTGACAGATTATGAAAAATAGCCACCACCAATTCTAGACTACCCATTTGTTTTCTAAACAAACTTTCAAAGATATCACCCCTCCCACATTCCTCATGCATGGAAGTCATTCCCCTCTTTTCGTTTCTGAAGTTATGTGGCATCCAACAATAGAACTATGCCCTTTAGTTCTGTGCACAGAAGCAGAATTCCAGGCAACAAATTCAATTCTGCTTAAGTTGTGGTCAAAGATATGGCCTTTGGGGGCTCTCAGAGGTGACTTGTTTTTAAATGACAGTTCTATACAAATACGAGGGAGATAATTCAGTTCCCCATATCTCTAAAACATTTCTTTTTTCCCTGGTACTTAAACATTTTTTCCTTGTGTTTTCCTTCTTTTAAATTAACAAGGAAATAAAACATAGCTGTTCTAATGGATTTCTTATGCAATTTTTATATGGCATGTTTAATATATTACATGCCTTTTGCTTTAGGTCTTGAAATTAAATGCACTGAATATAAAGTGAATTGAGTGTAATTCTTGTTTTAATTTGGTGTCTATTTAAGTCTGCTTCACACTTAACATTAGAATCACCTAAGGAAGCATATGAAAAAAGGCAGATTTCTGGACCTACTCCAGGTCTACTGAATCAAATTTTCTGTCAGAAGGTGCCAATAATATGTTTTTGAGGATTATTATATAGTATATAATATGCAAATGATATTGTATAAAATATGTAAGAAATACTATATATGTTAACAATTGTCCCCAATGGAGTCTTATCACAAATTAAACTTTAGTAATATTAATAATGTCAAGTTTATCCTTCAGTCCTAAGGCTATTCATCATTGTTTCTTTTTTTAGCTGTAATAGGAAAAACGAAGTAGACAGTTGTGACAGTTGATAATTACCTTTGTAAGATATATTGAGAAATTGAAAGATGATAATCTTGTTGTTATGTGGTGTTTAGTTTGAATTATCCACCGAAAGACCTCATTGTGGAGCATCATTTTTCTTATGTATAAAAATGAGGTGAAGGTCATGAGTTAATAGACTGTAGCATTTACATAAGACACAATGGCAAAACAGGAATTAGAATTCATAGGTTGACAGGAATGCTGAGGTTGGCCCTTGGTAGAACAATTATATATTTTGTTTGGCTCCTATTAAAGAGTTAAAGGGTAAACCATTAAGCTGTTCATTAGCATTTGTGAGCAATTCCCCAAGTAACTTCTAGAATAGCTATTAAATAGGAAGTGTGGTTGGGGAGGAGAAGAATGACTGGCAGTCACAATTATACTTGAATTAACATAAAAAAATAAACTCAAGTTGATCTAAAATTCACTAATAATAATAATAAGATCCCCAAGTTAATCTTCCAGGGTACACTGACATGTAGAAACAAACAATAAAAGGGAGTTTTGGGTCTTTCAGATATAAAGATGAGAGCCACTTCCATTTAATGGGCACTTCTATAAGCATTAAAAAAACAAAGACATGTCAAAGTGAGTAAAAAATTGTGGCATACATTTAACAAAGCTATGCTTTGAACATTCACAGTACAATAATACACATTTTATTGCTCACAGGATAAAGGGTATTTTAAAAATCATAATGCACTGTGGGTGTAGTTATGGGACATAAGTAAGGTCAAATGAATAGTGTTTTCTTTCTTCAGTCACACGAATATATTTCTAATTATGTCTAACTTCATTTGGAAATTGTAGTCACTGTGTAAATTTGAAGGTTTTCTTGTGTATGAAATTGTTTTAGTTTCCTACGGTTTTTATAACAAGTCAGACATTTAGTGGCTTAAAACAATACAATTTATTTATTTTTAAAAGTTTATTTATTTATTTTGAGAGAGAGAGCGAGAGAGCACGCAAGCACACGTAGGGGAGAGGCAGGGAGAAGAATCCCAAGCAGGCTTCCAGCGGTCAGTGTAGAGCCCTATTTGGACTTGAACTCACAACCTGTGAGATCAGGACCTGAGTGGAGATCAAAAGTCAGATGTTTAATTGATTGAGCCCACCTGGAGCTCCAACAATACAAGTTTATTATCTTAGAGTTGTAGATGTGAGAAATCTCAAAATGGGTTGGCAGGGTTATATTCTTCCTGAAGATTTGGTTCCTTCCTTTATCCAGCTTCTAGAAGCTCCTGGAATCCTTGGCTGATAGCTCTGTATTACTCTGACCTACAATTTCATCCTCACACTTTTTAAATTCTGATCACTCTTTGATAAGGGCACTTGTGACTGCATTGGACACACCTGGGTGATCCAGGCTATGCTCCCCATCTCCAGAGCTTTAAATTAATCACAGCTGAAATGTTCCTTTTATAAGGTCAGGTAACCTATTCACAGGTTTCAGGGCTTAGAACATGGGCAGCTTTGGGAAACCATTATTTTACCTACTACAGAAACCCAAATCCAAAACCACTCCAGAACTTTCCACTTTGTATGCCCTACATTGTAATGAAGTTGGGATTTGTTTTTTCTAAACTTTTCAAGTGGTAACACAGACTGGTTATTACCAATGGGTTACTGAGGATCTTACTTTCCAAATATGCACTTTTAGCTACTTGTTACAGAAGATATTTTCATAATGTGGCTGTAACTTGGTATCAAATTACATGGAAACTAGGTTTTTTTACTCAAAGTACTCATAATTAGAAACTAATTATTTATATCTATATAAAAAGATACAGAAAAAATGTTTCTCATACTGTGACAGACAAATGAACTGTCCTTTTCTTTCAATAAAAGTCTTAAATACTGCTAACATCAAGTACAAAGGATCTAAGGATTCATAGTGAATAGAACAAAATTAGTTTATTTGCTCTAAAACAAAATTAAGTGTTTTAAAAATGTTTATTCACTTTTGAGAGATAGAGACAGGGGAGGGGCAGTAAGAGNGGGAGAGGGAGAATCTGAAGGAGGCTCCGGGTTCTGAACTGTCAGCACAGAGCCCAACACGGGGCTTAAACTCACAAACCGCGAGATCATGACCTGAGCAGAAATCAGATGCTTAACAGACTGAGCCACCCAGATGCCCCTTAAAACAAAATTAAATTAATAAAACAAGATTTTTGTTAAAACTTGTCAAGATTTAATTATTTATAATTATTATGAAGCAATTAATGTAAGACATTACTGTGATTTTTTTTTATTTTTTTATTTCTAGGAGAGAGAGAGAGAGAGAGACAGCGTGAGCAGGGGAGGGTCAGAGAGAGAGGGAGTCACAGACTGAAACAGGCTCCAGGCTCTGAGCTGGCAGTCAGCACAGAGCCCGACGCGGGGCTCGAACCCACGAATCGCGAGATCATGACCTGAGCGAAAGTCGGACGCTTAACCGACTAAACCACCCAGGCGCCCCGACATTACTGTGATTTTTTTTGCTTAAGATTAAGAAAATGAAAACTAGCTTTAACTCCACTGTTAGATTAAAAAGGGAAATTTAAGATCATTGTTAATTGAAATGATTTAATTTGTCTTCCTGTCGCTGTATAGATTCCTTTATTCATTTATCCATCCAGTCAACAGGTATTAATTGAATGTCTAGCACAGGCCAGACACGGGTGTGGTGGTGGTGGTGGTCGTACAAAGTCAAGTGTATTATGGGGTTTATTTTTCAGCTGAGAGTCAATGATCTGACAAACTGTAACAGAGGTAAACATAATTATGATCATAATTTTTTGTTACTTTTGTATTGAAAGTACTTCTGTATTGAAGCTTAAGTATTGAAAATACCATGATATTGAATGTATTAAAAGCATGCTCAATCACTGATAAAAAAAAAAAGATGGGAGAAAAATCATTTTAATTTTGTAGGCTTTAATCTAAATTGGGAAAAAAGAGTAAAAATACTGGGTTGGAATATTGTAATCTGATACTATTTTCAGCACTTAAAGGATTCCCTTTTATGAATCTTATATTAACTATTGATGGTTGAAGATTGATAAATATGAATTAGCAAATAGTTAATAATATATACTTCAATTATCATTAACTTATTCAATCAGTAGTTCATTCAATATATATTTTTTCAAGTGTCTAGTATATTCCAGGTGCTGGACACACACCCAAACCAAAAAAGTAAGGCCCCTACTCTTCCTGGAGTTTCCATTCCAGGGACTTAATACAATAGGTTCTGACATTCCAAATACTTCGATACGTTTTTATGGTAAACATTGCCAGCAAGGACAATACTAAGGACAATATACGCTCCAGGCCTGGAATTGTTCAACTCTGGCTGTGCTTCTGTGCAAGAGCCTTGAAGTAGCTCTACCATTAGGTAATTTTACATAGGAAACTTACATATTGCAGCTTTTTTTTCTTTCTTTGTGTCAAAACAAAAAACCAAAACCAACAAAACCCCAGTAATAGTTAGGTTCTCCTGGAGATTAAATGAGCTAACCTGTATCTCTTGTTTCTGCAATTATTAGTATTATTGCTTTGACTCTGTGGGTCCAAAACGTGCCTGCTCATTAGAATTACCTGGGGGTCTTCAAAAACATTCCCAAACTCAGGCCACACACCGGCCTAATTAAATCCCAGTCTCTGAGCGTGGGACATAGGTGTCAGCAATTTCTGAGCTCCCCAGGTAATTCCCATTTGCAGACAAATTTGGGATCCGTGGCAGTTTGGGTTAATGTTTCATAGTAACATTGCCAGGCCACCTGTCTTTTCCGAGGTGTAACCAGGAAGTCTTAACGCGCTTAATCAGAATAAGAAATCAACGGCCTTTCTGTCCTATCCTGTGACCCGAATCCAAATTTCCCTAAGGGGAGCGGTGCGGGGGGTGGGGAAGTCCTGACCTCTACACCCTACGCATAGTTGTTAATTTTAATGGGACCCCTAGGTTTGTCGGTACAGAGGGCTGACACTTGACCCGAGGCGACCGCTGGGCCCGCCTGAGAAGCGAGGAGGCGCGGAACGCAGCCCGGCCGGGGGCGCTGGGCTCGTCGCGGAGGCCGCGGACGCGAAGGGAGGGCGCTCGGCTGGCACGTCCCCTGGGGACACGCAGCGGCCGGNCCCGGTGCGGCTCTCGCGCCGGCGCCTTCTCTGGCGGACTGCGGGGCGGACTCCGCCCGTCCAGTGCCCGGCTTGGGCCGCGTCCTCGCCTGCGTTCCGGGACTGGTGGCTTTGGTCCCGTAACAGACCCGCACGCCAGCGGAGGCTGCCCCACAGAGCCCTTCCCGCGCCCAGGCTGTCGACGTGGGGGGGAGGGGGGGCGAGGGCGAGGGGGAGCCCGGGTCCTGGCGCTGGACTCGGGAGAGCATGGGTTGGAACTGCAAGGCACTTAGTTTTGACAGTGGCCCCACTGTGTCCTCATGACAAGCTCAGGAGTCTCCCTGCCTGTCTGCCCCTTTTTTCCCCTCTTACTAGTGTGTGCTCTCCGCGCATGCGTGATTAGAGTTTTACGCCTCCAACTTCACAGGCCTGTGTTCACCTTATCCGTTTATTCATATACATTAACTGAGTATCTCTTATGACCCTATGTTAATTATGAAGTGAAGATGGACCGAGGGGCAGAGTTTAATCCAAGCGTTTCACCGGTGGATATAGAATTAAGGGTAAATTCTGGAGTTAAGGGCAATAGATGTTTTATCCCGTTCCAAAATGGACTGAAAAGTAACTAGTAGGGGAAATGGAGAGTAATGGGAGTGATGTGGAGGGGGCGTTTGTTATTTAGTTTTAGCGCCCAGTAGTATGGCTGGGCGTGGGGTGAGGCTGGAGGGGTAGGAAGCAGGATAGTTGCAAAGGTCCGTATATATGTTGCTGCGGGTTGAAGCCAGTGTGGTGCTTTGATGGGATGTTAACCTTGAAGCGAGCCCTTTGTATCTCAAGAAGGATAACATTGTCCTTTGCAGGTGGCTTTCATGAAGGCTAAGCTAACGAGTTGCTGCTCGTCCAAGGCCGGTATCCTATTACCCAGAAAAGCTCTTCTTCCCGTCCCATCATGCTTGCACACACCACAGAGCCAAAGGGCCCACCTCGGGTTGCGTATAGTTATCTTCCTGGATGTTGGCCTTTGGAAAATGGAAGCATAAAGAGTCATAACCACCCGTGGTTAGATTAAGGGACACAGTGGATTTTGGCCAGCAGAACCTAACTGCTTAATTACTGGGCATAGGGGAATATAGTTCTCTTTTATATTCAGTTTTCCTTTCTGTGAAGGAGATTGGCATCAGCACGTTTGCATTATCTGGGGGAGACTGAGATAGGTAGATTACTGGAAAAATCTTTTAAAGTAAAAGTGTTTTGGGAAGGCCTTTTTAAATTATTTTTTTAATTAAAAATTTTTAGATGTTTTATTCACTTCTGAGAGACGGAGAGACAGCGTGAGCAGGGGAGGGTCAGAGAGAGAGAAGGAGGTACAGAATCTGAAGCAGTCTCCAGTCTCTGAGATAGCCGTCATCACAGAGCCTGACACGGGGCTCGAACCCACAAACCGTGAGATCATGACTCGTGGGAAGGCCTTTTTTAATGGAAAATGAGGAACCTGTTTTGTATTGATAACAGCAGTGATAAAATTCTAATAGTAACTAATGAAGTCACCATTTTGAAATCCATCGGAGGTCATTTTTGTCAGTATTAAAATGCCTGAAGAACTTGAATGATATATTTGGGGTATGTTTCAGGAAATTCTTGGAAATCTTGCATTACTGGGGGTTTGGGTATGTGTGCTTCTTAGCCATTTGCTAAAAGAAAAGCATTCTCTTGACTGCTAATAGACTTCCTAAAGCATGGTGTTGAAAAGCCTAGGTTCTTTCATCCTCCCAAATTATGCAAGTTCAAATAAGGAGATGGAAGCCTAAAGTGTCTAATAAAATTTTTACCTTTTGCTCTTTGGCAAAATTATGCATGCTTACCACGTATTAAAGGGGACGCATCCATCTCAATGTGCCAGATCAGAAAAGATGTAATTGGATGTCACCACTGTCAATCATCTAGATTATTTTAGGATAGCGTCAGCTCTTCTTGCCCTCTAATTTGATTTCAAAATTCATCTGTCCCTCATAAGTTAGGATTTTCTTTTCTCAAGCTTTTTCCATCTCACTAAAAAGTTGTTGTGAGTAATCTTTATTAGTTGATCTTGACCAAGAAATGAAAGATTTTTACTGAAAAATGACCCTCTAGTTTGATCTGTCTTTTGCAATTTTGAACCGATATAAAATTGTGGCATATGAGAGACTTGACCTCTGAGGTTTGGTCCACATTTCTTAAATTGGGATAGGGAAATGTAAAGAAATGTGGCTTGTCTTTGTTTTATTTAAGTGCATGTTTAAATGGCATTATTTCCACTGTTGCATTTATCCACCCAAAGAGACTAAAAATGGTATAGCCACACAAGGGAAAATGAATGTGAGAGGTACTGGAGTAGATAAAAGATGACTAACAAAACGTTGGAAGAACAGGATGGTAATCAATCAGACTTAATTGGCCCAAGATAGTGGGAACAGCTGTGAAAAATCAAGTTGGTTAAAGTCCCCAGATCTTGAAATGCTTCAGAAATCAGGTACAGGTTGCTTTGGAAAGAAGGAAACCTTGAAAAGAAACAGTTAAACTCCTAGATCACTAGTGCCTTATTCTCTGACTCAGCACAGCCAATGGCTGAGTGAAGGGCTCCATTGCCTTACAGGGGTTGAGAGTAAGACTGTAGTTAGGAATGATAAGATTCTTAGCTTCTAGGGTAAACTGAGGGAGGATTTTTTTTTAGTTGTTTTAAATATTTTTATTTTTGAGAGAGAGTGAGGGAGCAAATGGGAGGGGCAGAGAGAGCGCACGCACAGGACACGCAGAATCCAAAGCAGGTTCCAGTCTCTGAGCTGTCAGCATGGAGCCAGACGGTGGCTCAAACTCCGTGAGCAGCAAGGTCATGACCTGAGCTGAAGTCATATGCTTAATGGACTGAGCCATCCAGGCACCTTGAGGTTTTTTTTTGTTTTTTTTTTTTTTTAAAACAACGTGGTACATATTAAAGCACCTGTTTTTAAATAACTGAAAAGTTAGAAGGGACCTTAAGAGAGTGTGTGTTGTGAACTGACTGAGACTTAAGATTGTTTTCACTACTCGTGAAATAGGAGAAATATTTTTTTCTAGTTTAGCCAAGTTCTGCTGGTGGGCCATTGACATTTCTGTGTGTGTGTGTGTGTGTGTTATGGAGGGGAGTGTGAGTGTTGGAGAGGGAGAGACAGAACCTTAAGCAGTGCAGAGCCTAGCATAGACCCTGGGGCCATGACCTAAGCTGAAAACAAGTCAGATGTTCAACTGAATGGGCCACCCAGGCACCCTGAAATTTCTTAATTATTGAATTAAATGACATTCAAAAGAATTTCTGAACCTTCCCAAATCTGAGAGAGGTTGGCTATGGCTGTATCTGGACAAATGGAGATTCAAAGTCGATCAGTCAGTTGTATGTGCATATATTTCTATTAACCATTGCAGGTATATGTAAAAAGGTATATAAGTATATGTTTATATACTACCTCTATTAAGATGATACAGCTGGTAGTTCAGATCAGTGCATGGTGCATATGGGTTTGACTCAAACAATCAAAACAACTATTTTCTAGGTTGAATTAGGAACAAGGGTCTTTCAGAAGTTGATTAAAAATGTTTCTAGGATTTTAAAACTTTCCTTTTGGCCTTGTAGAGGGAATTGAAGTTTATTAAACCATAGATTTATAATTTGAAGAGAACTTTTTTGCCCCTCACTATAGTAACAAGGGACTGAGATCAAGGTTACTAGTGCCTTATGTAACTATTGATTTCTGTATGACCAGAGTTTTTAAAGAGTGCTCTAAGAAAACTTAAGTGGCCATGGTAGTCATGGAGGCATAAAGCCCTGACAATTAAGTTTGCAAAATACACTAAAAATTGATCAACGCTGTTATTTTATTGTCTAAAAGTATTTCCAGGTCTTATGTAGGAGTAAAAACCCTGCCAGTAATCTTACTTCTGGTTTCCAATATATAAGGAAAGAAACTGTCGTTAAGAATGCATAGCTGAATAACTAAAATGACAAACACAAGGAAAGCAAGCTAGTGAGGCAAACACTGGCCATGCTTCTTCAGATTCATGGCGGTGGTGGGCTAAGAGTGGGGTTGCTCTGCTGATAGATTTGATCAAGGTCTGGCACAGCATTCTCTATAGTTTGAGAAGTTTCCCAAGTTTTCTGAGGTAGAGGACACTTCCTAAAATGTTCTTTGAGAGGGTTCACTGCCCATTGAAACTGTATTATAAACTGGCAGCCAGTATAAATCTCCTCTAGGAAGGAAATGGGCTGTTCCACTAATACAAAGCATTCCAGACTTCAGATAGCAATATATATCCTTATTTATTAACGTGTTGGCATTCTAACATGTTCATTGGCATTTGTGGCATTCAGGTTTCAGTCTCTTAGTCTGGCTAATGTAAGTTAGTCAACATAAATGTGATAATGTCAGATGAATTTGAAAGAAATCTGTTTTGTTGATTTGTATGTGCTTATCTAAAGGAACCTACATTTCTGTGGTTAAGTTGGGTTGCCTTCTTTCCACTTGGAAGGTCAGTGGAAGTCCAGTTTTAGAATTTAAGACTCCATGGTGTGTGTGTGTGTGTGTGTGTGTGTTGTCTGCTTGCCTTTTTTAAATTGAGGCCTAATATATTAGTTTCAGGTGTACAATATAGTGATTCTATATTTATATATGTTGTGTTATAGTTTTTAAATCATTTGTTTTTCATCATGATGAAGCCTCATCACCTATTTCAGCCATTTTCCCCTCCCATCTCCTCTCAGGTAATTATCAGCTGGTTTTGTAGAATTAAGAGTCTGTTTTTTGGTTTGTTTCTTTTTTTTCCCCTTGTTTTGTTTGTTAAATTCTACATGAGTGAAATCATGTGGCGTTTGTCCTTCTCTGAGGAACTTACTTCACTGATACTTTCCTGATTTATTTTTTTTGCAAATGACCAGATTACTTTCTTCTTTATGGCTGAATAATACTCCAGTGTTTATATGTACCAATTCTTTGTTATCCATTGATCAGTCGATGGACACTTGGGCTGCTTCCATAGTTTGACTACTATAAATAATGCTGCAATAAATTTAGGGGTCCATGTATACCTTTGAATTAGTGTTTTTGTATTTTTAGGGTGGATACCCAGCTGTATGATTACTGGATCATAGGGTCATTCTTTTTTAACTTTGAGGAACCTCCATACTGTTTTCTAGAGTGGCTGCACCAGTTTGCACATCTACCAACAGCACATGAGGCTTCCTTTTTTTCTACATTCTTGTCAACACTTGATGGTTCTTGTGTTTTTGATTTTAGCCATTCTGACAAGTGTGAGTGATACCTTATTGTAGTTTTGATTTTAATTTCCCTGATGATAAATTATATTGAGTATCTTTTCATGTGTCTCTTGGCCATCTGTATGTTTTCCTTGGAGAAACGTGTGTTCATGTCTTCCCATTTTTAAATAGATTATTTTTTGATTGTTGAGTTTTCTAAGTCCTGTTTATATTTTGGATACTCTTTATCAGATGTCATTTGCAAACACCTCCCATTCTGTAGGTTGACTTTTAGTTTTGTTGATTGATTGTTACCTTCACTGTACAGAAACTTTTTATATGGATGTAGTCCAAGTAGTTTATTTTTGCTTGTACTTCCCTTGCCTCAGAAGATATATCTAGAAAACTGTTGCTATGGCCAGTGTCAGAGAGATTACTGCCTGCACTGTCTTCAAGACTTTTTAGGCTTTCAGGACTCACATTTAGGTCTGGAAACCATTTGAATTTATTTTTGTATATTGCAAAAGAAAGGTCCATTTTCTTTCTTTGGCATATCTCTGTCTAGTTTTCCCAATACCATTTATTGAAGAGACTGTCTTTCCCCCTTGTACGTATATTCATTCATCATTTGTCAAAGATTAATTGGCCATGTAATTGTGCGTTTATTTTTGGGTTTTCTGTTCTGATCTATGTGTATTTTTATGCCACCACTATACTGTTTTGTTTTTTATTATTTTTTTAAGATTTTATTTTTTAAAGTAATCTCTATACCCAATATGGGGCTAAAATTTAGAACCCTGATATCCAGAGTCAAATGCTTTACAGACTGGGCCAGCCAGGTACCCCTGTCCTCTAAATTACTACCGCTGTGTAATATTGCCTGAAGTCTGGAATTTGGATAGTTTTGTTTTTCTTTTTCAAGATTGTTTTGGCTATTAGAGTTTTTGTTTTTTTTGTTGTTTTTTTTTTGTGATTCCATACTAATCTTAGGATTGTTCAAGTTCTGTGAAAAATGTTGTTGGTATTTTGACAGCAATTGCATTAAATTTGTAGATGGCTTTGATATAGATGTTTTAACAATATTTTATCTTCGAACCTATAAGCACAGAATGTCTTTGCCTTTTTCTCTATTGTCTTGAATTTCTTTCATTAGTGTTTTATAGTTTTCAGAATACAGGTCTTTCACCTCCTTGAAGTTTATTCCTAGATATGTTATTGTTATGGTATGATTGTGAAGGGGATTTTTTCTTAATCTCATCTTCTGCTTCATTAATAGTGTGTAGTAATGCAGTAGATTTCTGTACATTGATTTTGTGTCCTTTGACTTTACTGAATTCATGGACCAGTTTTAGTAGATTTTTGGTGGAATATTTAGGGTTTTCTAAATATAGTGTGATGTCATCTGCAAATAATTTTACTTCTGTACCATATTGAATGCCTTTTATTTTTTTGTCTGATTGCTGTAGCTTGGACTTTTAGTGCTATGTTGAGTAAATGTGGTGAGTGTGGACATCCTTGTCCCTGATGTTAGAGGGAAAGCTCTCAGTTTTGCCTCATTGAGTAGATGTTTGCTGTGGGTTTTTCATATAAGGCCTTTATTATGTTGAGATAGGTTCCCTCTAGATCTACTTTGCAGAGGGTTTTCTTTTTTAATCATGAATGGATGCTATACTTTGTCAAGTGCTTTATCTGTATCTATTGAAATAGTCATACGATTTTTATAGTTTGTCCTGCCGACGTGACATATCATTTTGATTGT
The DNA here is from genome assembly GCF_008692635.1 of Crocuta crocuta. NCBI lineage: Eukaryota > Metazoa > Chordata > Mammalia > Carnivora > Hyaenidae > Crocuta > Crocuta crocuta. The sequence goes on from NW_027529173.1 coordinate 5,765,515, forward strand.
TTTGTGAATATTGTACCACTTTCGCATTCCAGGAATAAATCCCACTTGATCATGGTGTATAATCTTTTAAAATACATTGTTGGGTTTGGTTTGCTAATATTGTGATGATTTTGCATCTATCTATCGATCTATATATATACTGGCCTGTACTCTTTTTTTTTTTTGTGGCATCTATATCTGGCTTTGGTATCATTGTGATAATGGCTTCACAGAATGAATTTGGAAGTTTTCCTTTCTCTTGTATTTTTTGAAATCGCTTGAGAAGGATAGGTATTAACTCCTCTTTAAATGTTGGTTAGAATTCACCTGTGAAGGCATCTGGTCCTGGACTGTTATTTTTAGGAAGTTTTTTGATTACTGATTGAATTTCATTGCTGGTGACTGGTCTGTCCAAATTTTCTATTTCCTTGTGGTTTAGTTTTGGTAGGTTGTATATTTTTAGGAATTTACCCATTTCTTGTAAGTTTTCCATTATTTGGCATATGGATTTTCATAATCTGTTAAAATTGTATTTCTGTGGTGTTGGTTATTTCTCCTTTACCATAAATTTTTTGTAATTAGTGTCATCTGCTAATTTTTAAAAATTTTCTTACTTGATGAATCTTGACAGAGGTTTATGTGTTTGAGTTTTTTCAAAGAAAAATTTCCTTGCTTTTTTCTGGGATTAGGTTTTGTTCTTTTTGAGCTCCTTTAGATGAAAGATTGGGTTTTTCATTTTAGATTTTTCTTGATTCTTGAGGTGGGCCTGTATTGCCATCAACTTTCCTCTTAGAATAGATTTTGCTGCATCACAAAGATTTTGAATTGTTGTGTTTTCATTTTTAGTTGTTTCCATGTAATTTATGATAAGTTCTTTGACTTCTTAGTTACCCCATTCATTGTTTAATCACATGTTATTTAACCTCTATGTATTGGTATTTTTCCCTGAAATTTATCTTGTGGTTATTTTCTAGTTTCATAGTGTTATTGTCAGAAAAGATGCATAGTATGACTTCAGTCTTTATGAATTTATTGAGGCTTGTTTTGAAGCCTAATATGTGATCTGTTCCGGAGAATGTTCCTTGTGCCCTTGAAAAGATTGTGTATTTTCTTTTAAGATGGAATGTTCTGAACACATCTGGCACATCCATCTGGTCCAATGTGTCATTTAAAGCCCCTCTTTCATTGTTCAGTTTCTGTGTGGATGATGTGTCCATTGATGTCAGTGGGGTGTTAAAGTCCCCTACTATTAGTATAATTACTACTGATTATTTTCTTCCCATTCTTTTTTTCTCTTTAAAGTTTATTTATTGAAAGAGAGAGTGTGTGCGTTAGCTGGAGAGGGGCAGAGAGTGAGAGGGAGGGAGAGAGAATTCCAAGAAGGCCTCAAGCTGTCAGTGCAGAAGTTGAAGCAGGGCTTGATCTTAGGAACTGTGAGATCATTACCTGAGCTAAAATCAAGAGTGGTATGCTTAACCAAGTGAGCCACCCAGGTGTTCCTATTTCCTTTATGTTCTTAATTATTACATGCATTTGGGTGCTCTCCTGTTGGGTACATAGATATTTACAATTGTTAAATCTTTTTGCTGGATTGTCCCTTTATTATTATATACTATCCTTCTTTGTCTCTCGTTAAAGTCTGTGTTTTAAGGTCTATTTTGTTGGATATAAGTATTGCTACCCTGGCTTTCTTTTGACATCCATTTGCATGACAGATATTTCTCCATCCCCTCGCTCTCAATTTGTATGGGTCTTTAGGTCTGAAATGAGTCTCTTGTAGGCAGCATATGATTGGGTCTTGTTTCTTTTTGTTTTATTTTTCTTATTCATTATGTCACCCTGTGTGTTTTCATTGGAGAATTTATTCCATTCACATTCAAAGTAATTTTTTAAAAAAATTTTAATGTTTTTATTTATTTCTGAGAGAGAGCGAGAGACCGTGTGAGCAAGAGAGGGCCAGAGAGAGAGGGAGACACAGAATCTGAAACAGGCTCCAGGCTCTGAGATAGCTGTCAGCACAGAGCCTGTCACAGGGCTTAAACCCACAAACCATGTGATCATGCCCTGAGCCAAAGTAGGATGCCTAACCAACTGAGCACCCAGGCACCCCCTCAAAGTAATTACTGATACTTACTTGTTGCCATTTTGTCACTTGTTTAGTGGTTGTTTCTGTACATTTTCTCTGATCCTTCCCTGATTGTATTTCATGATTTTTTGGCTTTCTTTGATGGTATACTTCAAACCATTTCTCTTTATACTTTGCATATCTATTACTTGTTTTTGACTGCTAATTAACATTAAGTTTGTATATAACATCTTCTACATCTAGCAGTCTGTATGACATTGATGTCACTTTAGTTTAAGTCCATTCTTCTTCCCAGGTTTTAGGTGTATGGCATTATATTTTACATCGTTTTGTTTAATGAATTCCTTGACTGGTTTTTACTGAAAAGGTTATTTTTACTGCTTTTTGGTTTACTTTTCATATTCTCACTTATGATCTTCCTTTCCACCCAAAGAATTCCCTTTAATATTTCTTGTAGGACTGGTTTGGTGGTCATGAGCTCCATTAGTTTTTGTTTGAGAAACTCCTTATTTCTCCTTCTATTTTGAGTGATCGCCTTCCTGGATAGGGTATTCTTGGTTGGACATTTTTTTCCCTTTCAGCATCTTGAATATATCCTGCCACTCCATTCTGGCTTGTAAAGTTTCTGCTGAAATATCCCTTGATACTATTATGGAACTCCCTTGAATATAACAGTCATCTTCTATTGCTTAAACTTTTCTTTCCTTTTACCATATTTTGCCATTTCAATTACTGTATGTCTTGGTGTGGACCTTCTTGGGTTGAATTTTTTTTTTGGGGGGGTGAATGTCTGTGTCTCCTGGATCTTTATATGTTTCCTTTCCCATATTAAGGAAGTTTTTAGCTGTTATTTCTCCAAATAAGTTTCCTGCTGCCTTATCTCCTATGAAATCCTTATAATGCAATATTAGGCTTGGAGTCACTGAGTTCTCTAAGACTGTTCTCAATTTCCATAATTATCTCTACTTTGCTAAGCTTGGTTATGTTCGATTAGTCTGCATTCCAGGTCATTAAATCATCTGTCTCCTATTCCATCACATATATTTATAATTTCACTTACTGTGATCTTGTTCCCTGGTGGTTGTTTTTTTAATCTCTGTTAAGGTTCTCACTGATATCCTCCACTCTTAAGTCCAGTGAGTATCTTTAAGATCCTTACTTTAAGTTCTTTATCAGCCATAATACTTACATTTGTTTTGCTTTGGACAATTGCTGTGGTTTGCTCCTGTTGTTTCATTTGGGAAATGTATCTCTGTCTCCTCATTTTGTTTGGCTTTGTGTATCTATTTCTCTGTGTTAAGAGCAAGAGATGTAGCTGATTTTTGTATGATAATAGCCTTATGAAGAAGAGTTCCTTTAGTGCCCTGTAGTGCAATGTCTCCTGTTAACAGGGCCTGGAGCTTCAGGGAATGTCTTCTATGTGTGTTGGGTCTGCTCTGCTGTTGATTCTTGGCCTGTTGTTCCTTCAGTTCACTGGTCTGCAGAGGCCTTCTCTGCCTGTTGGGGGCAGCAAGGTGTGCAGTGGTCTGCTTGAGAACCACCTCTGCGTAAACTGAGGACCTACAAAATGCTCTGGTCAGATGTGGTTTGGCAGTGTTTGTGCTGGTCTTCTGGGGAAGGGCCCACAGCAAGGAGATGGAGGCCAGAGTGGCTGGAAAGGGGTGGATCCATTGAAGCATATGGGGGTGGCCTGGCGTGGTGGAGCTTTGTGCAGGCAAGTTACGCTAGGAGTGTCAGTGCTATTCCCACAGGTGGCCGTTGTGTATACTGTGGAGGGAAATAGCATCTACCAGCTGCTTTGTTCCTGGAGGTGTCTCCTAGTGGTATGTGTTTCTCCAGGCTGTGTTCTGAGATGAGCAGGCTGCTCTCCCTCCAGTCTGCCCCAGGCATTTTTCAAACGGTTGGTTCTACCTGGATAAGCATGGGCTGTTTATCCTGCTGTCTCTTTAAGAGTGGGGAATCTGCTGCCTAAAGCTTTCTGTGCTCTCCTAGAGTCGAGACTGGAATTTTTAAAATTCCAGGCTTTAAGTCCTGCTTGTTTTAGAAACTCAGGAAATTTGGCCCTCACTCAACTTACTGAATAGGAAATATTAAAGAGATTCATTCTGCCAGTTCATGGGCTCCTGGTGTGAAAATCTGTTTTCTGCCCTTTTCTGTGCTGCCAGCTCGAATGGCATGGTCTCTTTTGCTCTCAGACTGCTTCTGAGCCCTTATCTTGGTGTGGCCTTTTCCCTGCCATTAGTTTGTACTGCCAGTGTATTGGTTGGTTCCTAGGTTATTTATACTGATAGGTTACTTAGTTGTATCCGTGGAATGAGGCAAGCTTAGGGTCCTCCACTCCACCATCCTCCCAGCTGATTGGTGTATATGTTGAAGTTCATGCACTCATGGGTTATTAGATTTTCTCAGTTATTAGATTGTCTCTAATTTTTGCTTTCTTGTGTACTTGTGCTATTCTACTCTTTCTGAGAACCTCTGCAAATTGTATGGAAATGATAGAAATAAATATATAAATGTTAATTTAAATAAGCAATGTTGACCGCTTGAATTGAACTGAAAGTTGGAACAGGGAAGACAGGAGAAATCTTTAGACAGGAATTGACAGGTTTTAGTGACTGATTAAATTAAGGATTCAGAAAGAAAAAGACACTTAAGATACTTAGAGTTGAATGAATATGTTCAAATATGTGCATTTGACCTTACAAAATTTTCTTAATGCATCATTAAGAAAAGGTTGAAATCTGAGTTCAGGGAAGCAATAGGCCTATATTATGTATTAAAAATACAATAGGACTGTGTTGTGTATAGGTCAGATGACTAGATATTTATGTTAAATTGCCAATGGGAAGGCCCCCATTGATAAGTTGGACTTCAACTAGGAAATCTTCATGGGACCTGATGAGGAGACCTGACATTGTGAGAGCAATTGGGAGCCAGTCCCTTCACACCAGCTCAAAATACCAGGGTAGGTATGGAGAGATGTAAATTTACCAATTATGGCCCCAGTACAATTCACAAGCCTAATCTCTATGAAGACTGTCATGGCAGTCAGCCCTAGCTGCTGCTGTTCCATGGGGCCAATCTGGAGAGGGGCAGAGTGAGAGGGAGAGAAAATCCTAAGTAGCCTATGCACAGTCAGCATAGAGCCTGATGTGGGGCTCAAACTCACCAAACGTGAGATCATGACCTATGTCGAAATCAAGAGTTGGAGGCTTAACTGACTGAGTCACCCAGGCACTCTGTCTATTTGTTTGTTATTTATAAAGTTAATTTAGAGAGAGTGAGTTGGGGAGGGAGAGGGAGAGAGAGAGAATCCCAAGTGGGCTCGGCACTGTCAGCAAAGAGCCCAGTGCAGGGCTAGAACTCAACAAACCGCGATCGTGACCTGAACTGAAACCAAGAGTCAGATGCTTAACTGCCACCCAGGCACCCCCCATCTGTTTATTTAAAAATCATGTGTTGGGGTGCTTGGGTGGCTCAGTTGGTTAAGGGTCCGACTTTGGATCAGGTCATGATCTCACGATTCATGGGTTCAAGCCCCGTGTTGTGTTCTGTGCTGACAGCTCAGAGCCTGGAGCCCATCTTGGGACTCTGTATCTCCCTCTCTCTCTGACCCTCCTGTGTTCATGCTCACTCTCTCTTAAAAACAAAACAAAACAAAAAAAAAACACATTAAAAAGCAGAGTACTCTAAGTGATTTTTGGCATTGTGAGAGAAAATATGAGAAATGATAAATTTTCCTCAAAATGTCTGTAGGTGTTAGCCTTGTAATTTACCTATGGAATGTGCTAGGAAGGAATTAGTCAAGAGAACTTGATAAAATCTGGCTATAGGAGTTCAGTGTGGACATGCTTTCCACTAAGGATGTCAGCCAGATTCATTTATTCAGCAAGTACTTGTTCAGTAGGCACTGCGTGAGGTAGTTAAGATTTTCTCGGTCCCATAATTCTACGTTATTAAACTTTAATACTGTAAATGTCTCTTAATTCTATAACTAGAGAAGAATGTGAATAAATCCTTGGAAATATAAATAGTACTTAAAAAGGATTGCAAGTGCTTGGAGTATGCTTGGTTGCTGAACAACATGCTGTAATCCTGTTATCTCTTAATTTTTTTTTTTTTTTTTTTTTTTTTTAGAGAGAGAGAGAGAGACAGCATGAGCAGGGGAGGGTCAGAGAGAGAGAGGGAGATACAGAATCTGAAGACAGTCTCCAGGTTCTGAGCTGTCCGTACAGACCCTGATGCAGGGCTTGGACCCACAAATGGGGAGATCATGACCTGGGCTGAAGTTGGACCTTTAACCGACTGAGCCACTCAGGCACCCCTCCTGTTATCTCTTAAGAGTTGTCTAAAACCATGTCTTCTAAAAATTTTTTAATGTGACTTCTTTAAAAGAATATTTTGCATTATGACTTCATCAAACACATTCTTTAATACACACATGGACATACTTGAATTTCAAGAAAACCTGTGCTATTTGCTATGCATTATAACTTGACTCTTCTATTAATTTCTATTTCATTTACCTGAAAGTGTTAATCCAAACTCTCTAAGTTGACACACTAATAAGCCTTGATCTGTAGTTAGAGAGAGTGATTTAACACTTTGCTACTTAGAGTCTCTTACAACTTTTGAAAATAATCGAAGAACTTGGGTGTATCTAATTATTTACATCTATTTTGACTGACTTTGGAACATAATTATTTTATAGCTCTTTGAAGGCATTCTAATAATTATCTTTGGGAGTTGATTAATTCATTGACTCATTATGCAGGTATTTGAATGACTATTGAGTCTAGCAATGTCTCATCTTTCTCCTTCTTAATTACTCAGTATTAACTTTTAATTGGAAGTAATTTTTATGAAAAAATAGCAATGTAAGATCTTTAAAAGTTGCTTTTAAATTATTTTTCTGGTAAAATACACTGAAGAGATAAATAGCTTAGGACACAAATTAAGCTCTTGACTGTAGAACAGTCTTGCCTACTGATTTAGCTGAGCATGTACTTAAAATCTGTTTTAAATAAAGCCAAAAACCTTATTGTGATGTTTTATTAATAAATTGAAATGTATTTGATCACTGTTAATAATTCTTTCCTATAAACTTGAGCAAATCAGACTATTATGTCAAATGTGTTAACTGAATCCATGAACAGAGAAAAGGCTTAAACAATTACAAAACCAATAATTGATTCCTTTCTAGTTATTTAAATCTTTCCTGTTCATGGATTCATTTAACAGATACTTACTAACATATGGTCTGTGAGGTCAGGAATTCTGCCAGTCTTGGTTCATGACTATATCACAAGTGTCTAGCATACTGCCTGGCAAATGTTAGGTGTTTATTTTTGCTTGAATGACGAGAAATACAGGAAACATGTCATATTGATCACAAATGTGGCAGTATTATATGGTTCATCACTAAGAAGATAAATTAAGTGCTGGAGACACAGTGAATACAGACATAACTTTACCACCTTCTCACAGACTGTTAGTGTGCATTTGCAGAAGTTAACAGTGTGCTCCAAAATTAGATTTGGTTCCACCCAAGTCCCTGCATTTCCTAAGTGTGAGATCATGGGCAGGTCACTGCATCTGTGTCCTCTCTAAACGGATAATAGTGACTTCCCGCGATCTGATACATTAGATGAGAAATTGCAGGCAAATGCTGTACATAGAACATGTCACTGAGCAAGCCATCAATCTTAGTTGCTGTTAATATTACTAATACTCCTTGGTTTAGAATGTGCCACGCTCTGAGGTGTAGACTTGGCTTTCTGTGATTTGTTAGCCCAGGGAAGGAGATAGAAAAGGAAACAGTACAGTATGATGATAAGTCTCTGTAGCAGTAGGAGTACTCTCGAAGTGGAGATCAGGGGTACTGCTCCCAGAACTCCCAGTACTGGAAACCTTCCTGGGGGAAGCCATATCTGAACTGACAGCTGAATGGGTGGGACTGAGCTTCCCATCTTGCCTCACCTGAGGTGGGGTAGGTGTGCTGGGAAGCAAAGGAAGTAGTATGAGCCAAGACCTGGATGTGAGAGAAAATGCCCTCTGTAAATAAGAGGAACATGGGAGAGGTGAAGTGGTATAAGGACAAGTAGGCTGACCTTGAAGGGTCCTGTTCAAGAAGCAGCAGTGGGTAACTTAAGGTCTGCACTTAAGAAAAATCCTCCAGGGGCACCTGGGTGGCTTAGTCAGGTAAGCGTCCAACTTTCGCTTAGGTCATGATCTCGGGGTTCGTGAGTTCGAGCCCCGCGTCGGGCTCTGTGCTGACTGCCAGCTCAGAGCCTGGAGCCTGTTTCAGAGTCTGTGTCTCCCTCTCTCTCTGACCCTCCCCTGCTCA
>NW_027529173.1:5779629-5830458 GCF_008692635.1 Crocuta crocuta
GGTCATGATCTCGGGGTTCGTGAGTTCAAGCCCCGCGTCGGGCTCTGTGCTGACTGCCAGCTCAGAGCCTGGAGCCTGTTTCAGAGTCTGTGTCTCCCTCTCTCTCTGACCCTCCCCTGCTCACGCTGTCTCTCTCTCTCTCCTAGAAATAAATAAATAAAAAATAAATAAATAAAAACATTAAAAAAAAAAAGAAAAATCCTCCAAAAGTGGTGAGATTGTGTTATGTTGGGATAAAGATGAGAAAAGACCAGCTAAGAGGCTGGTGCAATAAGTAATGGAGGAGATGAGTGCCTTGGTTACAGCTTGTGTCAGTGAAGACAGAACCTTGGGAAGCTTCACATTTAGGGGTGACAGACTGTCGTATGTCACTTGGGGGGTTTAAGTACAGTATAAATTCTAAACTGAATTCTAAACACTGTAATCAATTAAGTTTTTAATGAAAGGGATGGGGGATGGATGGGCTACAAAACAAAGAGCAACTGACACTGAGACTTATTCCATGATACTTTATTGACTGCACATAATAATACATATCTTACTCTTAGCTGCTTTGCAAATATTTCTGCATTCTTTTAGCCTACTTGTGATTAGAATTCCCCCCATTGTCTGACAAAACATAAGTAGTTCTGGCTCCTAAGAGCCTAAAATTACTGAAATGAAGGTAAGGAGTCAAATGCTTGAAACAAACCCACATCACATAGGGAAGGTTATACTACTTTTTTGAGTTTTTGTAGCTGACCAGGTCAATGAAGAGCTGCTTTTGTTTTTATGATCTTTGAGATGATGCTGTATTGTGAGATGTTATACCATTGCTGGTAGGTAAGATTGACCAAGGTCATTTATTCAGCAAATAGTTGAGGGTATACCAGTTATTAGATAAAAAGCAATGGGCACAACTTGCTGTCATGGAACTTACCTCCTAGAATATGGAATATTGAATTATATTTTGATAAAACTATTACAAGTACTTGGTACTAGATGGTAGTTGGAGAAAATTAAGTATGATATATATACCACATCTTAATTGTTTCCCACTTAAGAGAGCACATAGAGAATGAGGGTTACAGGAGTTTAGAACATGACTAAGGCTTAAGCCATAGTAATTGGTTAATGTTACTTTATGTCATAATTGATTTATTTTGCCAATATTTCTAAGGTTATAACCTATAATTTATCTCTTAAATTCCATCTACAAGCTCCATCTTGTAGCTAGGCCACAGTCATTGTCTTGCCCAGAATGAGGCAGCAGCCGTCTCCTACCTGGTCTAACTGCATCCTCTCTTTCTCTACCAGAGGTCTTCTCTACCTTGCAGCAAGAGTAAAACTGAGTGCACTAAATTAGCTGCTGTTAAAAAACAACAACAACAAAACTAACCCATGGAGTGAGTAGCTTAAAGCAGCATGTCGTTATTACCTTCAACTTCTGGAAGTTAGAAGTTTTCAGTAGGTACCACTGGGCTAAAATACAAAGGTATTGACAGTTCTATGTTCTGGACACTCTAGGGACAGTCCATTTACTTGACACTTTCCAGTTTTCGAGGTTGCTTATATTCCTACACTTGTGGTCCTGTATCACACTGGCCACTGCTTCTGTTAACTCATCTCCTACTTTGCTTCTTCTGCCTCTGATTCACATCTAAGGATTCCTGTGATTATATCAGACATACCTAGGTAGTCTAGGATAACCATTCCATCTAAAGCTCTGAGGTTTACCACATCTGTAAAGTTCCTTTGACATGTAGGATTATCCCTTCGCAGGTTTGGATAATTAGGAAATAATTGTCTTTTAGGGGCCTTTCTGCCTATCACAGTTTTCTAGGCACTATTTTATGACATGATAAATAACTGGGTAAGTAAGCACTTCTTTTTAAAGGTATAAATGTTATCTTCTGCATAAAAGTTCTGTTTATGGCTTTGTGTTATAACATTAAAGCCCATCACATGGTCTGACAGGCCCCATGGCCTAGCCCATTCTGACTCTTGCCTGGACCTCCAGCTTTTTCGTAGGCTCTCCTCCCCTTCCATTGCTGAAATGATTTGACTCCATTTGCTTCCCGGTCCTCAGGACCTTGGATGGCTTTGGCTTATAGCAGACCTTCATATTCCTTTGCCTATTTTTTTTTTTCCTGACACTCAGTATTTGGATCCTACAGCACATTCTGCTTCCTTAGGGAATAATATCATCTTGGCCTTTTCTGTTCTAGTCAGATGGTCTGCTTGCATGTATTTCTGGAGCCTGGATTTCTTCAGGACACTTGATCAGAGCTTGCCATTGTTCCTTGGGGTTCTTTGATCTGTACGCTCTGCAAAGGCAGTGTTTATTTTCGTTGTATTTTCACTGCTTAGGATTTGTTTATTACCATCATCATTCAGTAAATACTAAAGGAATGAACTTAAAATAAAAGGACATTATGCCTATAAAGTAGTTCTTGGTGTTTGGAAAGAGTTGGTTCAATCATAGAAGGTTGGAGGTTAATAATTGAGTAATCAACCAAATGTTCACATAAACAAAACTCGTTTCACTCAGTAATTTTCAGATCCTTCCATCTCTGAAAAAATGTGCATAGGATTTTAACTGTATAGCATGAACATAGAGGATCTCATAGGCTAAGAGTTCTTTGTCTGGAACCAGAAAAGACCCCAAAGCGGTATTGAAAAAACCAAAACTGGGGGCATCACAGTCCCAGACTTGAAGACGTATTACAAAGCTGTAATTATCAGGACAGTATGGTACTGCCACAAAAACAGACACTCCGGTCAATGGAACCAAATAAAGAACTCAGAAATGGACCCACAGACGTATGGCCAACTAATCTTTGACAAAATAGGAAGGAGTATCCAATGGAATAAAGACAGGTTCTTCAACAAACGTTGCTGGGAAAACTGGACAGTGACCTGCAGAAAAATGAACCTGGACCACTTTCTTACACTGTGCATAAAAATAAACTCAAAATGGATGAAAGACCTAATGTAAGACAGGAAGCCATCAAAATCCTTAAGGAGAAAGAAGGCAAAAACCTCTTTGACCTCTGCTGTGGCGACTTCTTATTCAACCTGTTTCCAGAGGCAAATGAAACAAAAGCAAAAATGAACTATTGGGATTTCATCAAGATAAAAAGCTTCTGCACAACAAAGGAAACAATCAGCAAAACTAAAAGGCAACTGATGGAATGAGAGAAATTACATATCAGGTAAAGGATTAGTCCCAAAATCTATAAAGAACTTATCAAACTCAACACCCAAAAAACAGTCCAGTGAAGAAATGGGCAAAAGACATGAATAGACACTTCTCCAAAGAAGACCTCCAGATGGCCAACATAAACAAGAAAAAATGCTCAACGTCATTCATCATTAGGGAAATACAAATGAAAACCACAATGAGATACCACCTCACACCCATCAGAATGGGTAAAATTAACAGCTCAGCCCACAACAGATGTTGACGAGAATGTGCAGAAGGAGGGTCTCTTTTGCATTGCTGGTGGGAATGAAAACTAGTGCAGCCACTGTGGAAAACAGTATGGAGGTTCCTCAAGAAACAAAAATAGAACTTACTGTATGACCCAGCAATTGGACTACTAAGTACTTATCCAAAGAAGACAGATGTGTTGTTTCAAAGGGGCACATGCACCCCAATATTTATAGAAGGACTATCAACAATAGTCAAGGTATGGAAAGAGCCCAAATGTCCATCAACAGATGAATGGACAAATAACATGTGGTGTGTGTGTGTGTGCATGTGCGCATGTGTGTATATACACACACAGCAATCAAAAAGAATGAAATCTTGCCATTTGCAACAACGTGGATGGAACTAGAGGGAAGTTAGAGAAAGACACTGATAAGACTTCACTCATATGAGGAATTTAAGATATAAAACAGTTGAACATAAGGGAAAGGAAGCAAAAATAATATAAAAACAGGGAGAGGGACAAAGCATAAGAGACTCTTAAATACAGAGAATAAACTGAGGGTTGCTGGAGGGGTTGTGGGTGGGAGGATGGGCTAAATGGGTAAGGGGCATTAAGGAAGACACTTGATGGAATGAGCACTGGGTGTTATACCTAGGAGATGAATCATTGGAATCTACTCCTGAAATCAGAATTGCACTATATGCTAACTAACTTGGAGGTAAATTAAAAAAATTAATTTTATTATTTCTAATACAATTTATTGTCAAATTGGATTACATACAACACCCAGTACTCATCCTAACAAGTCCCCTCCTCCATGTCCATCACCCATCTTCCCCTCTCCCCAACCTGCCCATCTACCCTCACTTTGTTCTCTGTATTTAAGAGTCTCTTGTGGTTTGCCTCCCTCCCTCTTTGCTGTAGTTATTTTTTCCCTTTCCTTCCCCCATGGATCTTCTTTTAAGTTTCTCAAGATCCACATATGAGTGAAAACATATGATATCTGTCCTTCTCTAACTGACTTATTTCACTCAGCATAATACCCTCCAGTTCTATCTATGTTGCTGCAAATGGCATGTGAGACAGAAAACCATCAAAACCCTAGAGGAGAAAGAAGGCAACAACCTCTTTGACCTCAGCCTCAGCAGTTTCTTGCTTGACACATCTCCAAAAGCAAGGGAGGTCACAGCAAAAATTAACTATTGGGACCTCATCAAGATAAACAGTTTCTGCACTGCAAAGGAAACATTCAACAAATATAAAAGGCAACTGACAGAAATAGAAAAGATATTTGTAAATGACCTATCAAAAGACATGAATTAATTAATTTTAAAGAGACATTTATTCAGAGTTGACATAATGAGTCAGAGGCAGTTTGTCCGGTTTGAGTCTGTTGGCTGTGGAACATAGAGTCTGTAAGGACATCAAGCTCTATTAGTGCTGGTATTCAAGAAGTCTGCCAAAAATTTTTTTAACGTTTATTTTTGAAAAAGAGAATGAGCATGAGCAGGGGAGGGGCAGAGAAAGAGAAGAAAACACAGAATCTGAAGCAGCCTCTAGGCTCTGAGCTGTCAGCACAGAGCCCGATGCGGGGCTTGAACCCACGAGCTGTGAGATCATGACCCAAGCTGAAGTCGGACTCTTAACTGACTGAGCCACCCAGGCACCCCAAAGTCTGTTAAAATTTAATGCAGTTGCTACTCAATGCTATGGAGTGTGCAGTGCAATATATCAGTCTTAAAAATTTTTGATGTATGTATGTATTTATGTTTTTTATTTCTGAGAGAGAGAGAGACACGGTTTGAGCAGGGGAGGGTCAGAGAGAGAGGGAGACACAGAATCTGAAACAGGCTCCAGGCTCTGAGCTAGCTGTCAGCACAGAGCCCGACATCCGGCTTGAACCCATGAACCATGAGATCATGACCTGTGCTGAAGTCGGACACTTAATCGATTGAGCAACCCAGGCACCCCTTAAAAACTTTTTATAATAGAAAAAATGCTTAATACTTTATATGACTCAACAGGTTAATTTTTTATTTTATATTTTATTACAAAGTTTATCATTTTGAGCCTTATATTTATATAATTTTAGTTTCCCTGTTCAAGCTTTGATGTTTCACTTTGAGGTAGGCAAAGTTTGTGTTAGATTATTATCCAGCTTTGTTAGTAATTCGTTGGAGTTCTTGAGAGAGACAGAACTTCTGGTATTCAATACTGCTTTGAATTGTTCCTATTTTATTGAACAAATCATTTAGAAAAAAATCAATTTAAAGGACTATTACTATAGTAATAGTTTTATTTCTATAAATAGAATGTTTTTAGAAACATTTTAATGTTGATTTCTGAGAGAGAGAGAGAGAGAGAGAGAGAGAGAGCGTGAGCGCGAGCAGGGGAGGGTCAGAGAGCGAGGGAGTCACAGACTCTGAAACAGGCTCCAGGCTCCAAGCTGGCAGTCAGCACAGAGCCCGACGCGGGGCTCGAACCCACGAACTGCGAGATCATGACCTAAGCAAAAGTCAGACGCCTAACCGACTAAGCCACCCAGGCGCCCCCTATTACTGTATTTTATCTCCACGTACTCATAATAGAATTCAAACTTATTCTGGAATCTGTATCTGTTGTATTTATATAGGTAAAATTTGACTATGGACTATATAACATTAACTACATCTGTTACTATCTATAGTGTGAAATATTCACTGCTTATCAACCTTTTCACTAGACATAATAAAATATATAAGTGATTTACTTTCACTTTTAGTTTTTGATATCCCTATGGAGTTACAGTAGTACTTAACAATTCAGTTTTGTTACTAGCTTAACTTGTAATAAGGTTCAATTTATATTAAATATATGTACACTTTCAATTTAGAGTATGTTGGATAAAGGACATTGTCGTGGCAGTAACTGGAGAGAATATGGAAGCAATGAAGAGTATCATTCAGAAGTACCAGCATCAACGCATCTCACTGGTTGAAGCTGGAGTGACCCGCCACAGGTCAATTTTCAATGGACTAAAAGCACTAGCAGAGGACCAGCCTGACTCTCAACTCTCTAAGCCTGAAGTTGTGATAATCCATGATGCTGTGAGACCATTTGTGGAGGAAGATGTCCTTCTTAAAGTTGTCTCAGCTGCTAAGGAACATGGGGTAAGTGTTTATACTTCTGAAGATGGATAAACGATGCAAATAAAATAGCAAATGTTGACTTGCTGGATTTTGATGAAATCCTATTTCAGTATCTGTTTAAAATGGGCATGATCACCTAAAGACATCAAGTTAAGTTTATTTTTAAGGAAACTTAAAGTATTGTAAATCATGGACTGTACTGGGATTTGTCTTTTCTTACAGTCCAGTCCCTCATCATAACATGAGCATTTTGGAGAAAAATGTAATAATGTCTTCAGAGTATGGTCATGAATGCACCTTGAATAAATGAGAAGCAATGTATACTTGCCTGAAAATACCTAAAGAAATTCTCGAGTCTAGGACACACATAATTATCAAAAATTTGGCTGATCACACTCAAATTGTGTTTTGACTTTTCGGAACTGGTTTACTTTCCAGCACAAATAACCAGGCAAGATTTTCACACCCTTAAAGTGAAACATTTTAAGATGACACAGAATTCTGTGTTTTATGTCACCAGAAGAATACAGGAATGCAAAAGACCTTTTGTAATGTCTAGGACATCTTTGTTTTGTTCTTAGATTCGTAGATAAAATCTTAAAAATAAGGTAATAGGTGTATAGTCTAAATTTGAGACAGTGCAAGGTGTTGTACACACTTGGTATAGCATAATAACCATAGGCTGTGGAGTTGGACAGGCTTAGGCCCCTCTTTCACTTTTTTAAATTAGTGGTGTATGTGCAACTTTCTCAACCTCATCAAGCCCATTTTCTTTTACCTTCCTTACCTATAAAAATACTGATGATGGGGTGTCTGGGTGGCTCAGTTGGTAGAGTGGAGCTGACTTTTGATTTTGTCTCAGGTCACGATTTCACAGTCATATGAGTTAGAGCCCTGGGTCAGGCTCTGTGGTGAGTATGGAGCTTGTTTGGGATTATCTCTGTCCCTGTCTCTCTGTCCCTCCTCTTGCTGTCTCTCTGTCTCTCTCTAAATAAACATTTTTAAAGAATGCAGGTGTTAATATCTGTGGGGGTTTTTAGTATTGGAAATTTGATATTAACTCTTCAGTAGAGTGTTAACTTGTTAAAAATAAAAAGATATTAAGATGAATTACAACATCTAGGATTATAGACCAGTGGAAGGAGTCCTCTAAGCCTTCTTGGCCATATGGGCGGTGAGTTAAAAAATACCCATCTGGAAAAGATCGTATTTGATTTGTCTTTAGTTATCTATATGTAACTGCAATTTTGTCAGGAAATTGATGCTAATTTTATCCCCTCTCCCTACAACATGAATTCCTTTTAAACCTGTATAAGAATTCCATCAATCAAATAAAACATCTTTCTTCAGTGTAATTTAAAAATGGTATCTTGATGTAGTGTTGATGGAGTGGAAATTGTGATCAAGGTACTTAAGTGGACCTCAAAACTTGATCAGGGCCCTCCTACTACTTCTGTGACTCCTTCCTGTTCCCTAGGCTCCTTGACTGTGGTAGAGGCAAGATGATCAATTAGAAGTGAAATGAGGAGGAAGAAAATGGCACAGGATTTATCACATTCAGGACATAGAATGAAATTTGACAAAATTGAACAAGTTTCTAGGGAAGACTGTACAGGTGGGGCAGATAATTAAAAATTTATACAACAAGGCAAATAAAATTAGACGTCTTTGGCTATGTTACCTTTTGGAAAAATATACATCAGGTTCACAATAGAAATTACACATTTGGAATTTTTTGTTGATTATTCTTTTTGAGGTCTTATTTCTAAGACTGTCCCATAAAGTGATACTTTTGGTAGTAGGCCTGAAAGTTAAGAGGACTCTCCTACTGCTGCAGTTAATAAGTTAAGATATCCTAGTTTAATTAACAAACTTAATAAAACATGAACATGTATAGCACTTACTGATTGTTTTGTTGTTGCAGATTTGTTAGAATTCCTTGACTCTTTATAATTAATGTTAATAGAATAACTTTTATGTAGTATGTGCATGATTAAATCATATGTGATACTCTAATGAAATCTGTGTCATTTGATTGAGTTAAGAAGCTAGTTATAAGTAAAATCTTCATAATTGATTTTGAAGCTTCAGGAACCTGATTTCTTCTAGAAATAATGTCTTGCGGGGCACCTGGGTGGCTCATTTGGTTAAGTGTTTGACTTAGGCTCAATTCATGATCTCACGGTTTGTGAGTTTGAGTCCCACAGCAGAGTCTGCTTGGGATCTTCTGCCCCACCCTGCTCTTTTCTGGCTCATCCTTGTGCTTTCTCTCTCTCTCTAAAATCAATAAAAATTAAAAAAACAGAAATTATGTCTTGTTGGGTGGTGGTAAGGGAAATTTTCAAGAAAGGAAAAAATGAGTTTAAAACAGGTGAAATTCCTTTTTATTTCATTTTTTAAAATTTATTTTAAATTTATTCCCCAACTGGACAGGAGGGTCAGAAAGAGGAGAGAGAGAATCTTATGTTCTGTGCTCAGTGTAGAGTCCAACACAGGGCTGCATCCCGAGGCTCTGGGATCATGACCTGAGCCTAAATGAAGAGTTGGGTGCTCAGTTGACTGAGCCATGTAGGCACCCCATGAATGATTATTTCAACATCTTTTTGGATTCAATTTGCTAGTATTTTTTTTTTTTTTGAGAATTTTTGCATCCATGTTCATTAGGGATATTGGCCTCTAGTTCTCTTTCTTAGTGGAGTCTGTCTGGTTTTGGAATTAGGGTAATGCTGCCTCTAAAATTAGTTTGGAAGTTTTCCTTCCATTTCTGTTTTTTGGAATAGTTTGAGAAGAATAGGTATTAACTCTTCTTTATATATTTGGTAGCATTCCCCCCCAGGAAGCCATCAGGCCCTGGACTTTGGTTTGTTAGAGATTTAAAAAAAATTATTTTTAAATGTTTTTTTTAAAAATTTATTTCTGAGAGAGGGAGAGAGAGACAGCGTGAGCAGGGGAGGGTCAGAGAGAGAGGGAGACACAGAATCCGTAGCAGGCTCCAGGCTCTGAGCTAGCTGAGAGCACAGAGCCCAATGCAGGGCTCAAACCCACCAACCGTGAGATCTTGACCTGTGCTGAAGTCGGATGCTTAACTGACTGAGCCACCCAGGCACCCCTTGTTAGAGATTTTTGATTCCTGATTCAGTTTTTTTGCTGGTTATCAGTCTATTCAAGTTGTATATTTCTTCCTGTTTTAGTTTTGGTATTTTATGTTTCTAGAAATTTATCTATTTCTTCCAAGTATTCTGATTTGTTGGAATATAATTTTTCATCCTATAATCTTATAATTGTATGTATTTGTTAGATGTTTCTCCTCTCTCATTTGTCATTTTTTTATTGGGGTTCTTCTCTTTCTGATAAATCTGCCTAGGGCTGTATCGATTTTATTAATTTTTTTTCAAATAAAGAGCTGGTTTTCTTGATCTATTTTTTTTTTTACTTTCTAAATCATTTACTTCTGTTGTACTGTTTATTATTTACCTTCTGCTGGCTTCAGACTTCATTTGTTTTTTTTTTTGTAGCTCTTTTTAGATGTAATGTTAGGTTTTTTAAATTTTTTTCTTGTCTCTTGAGGTAGCCTTGTATTGCTGTATACTTCCCACTTATGACTGCCTTTTCTGCATCCCAGAAGTTTTGGACCATTGTGTTTTCATTTTCTTTTGTTGCCATGTTTGTTTGTTTTTTAATTTCTTCTTCTTTTTTTGGTTGACCCATTCATTTTTAGTGGCTTGTTGTTTAACCTCCATGTATTTGTGTTTTTTCCCATTTTTTTTTCTCAAGATTGACTTTAAGTTTCCTAGTGCTGTGGCCAGAAAAGATGCATGATACAATCCTATTCTTTTTGTATGTGATGAAGCCTGATTTGTGACCTAGTATGTGATTTGTTCTGGAGAATGTCCCATGTTTATTTGAAATGAATGTGTATTTTGCTTCTTTAGAATGAAATGTTCTGATATGTTAAGTGCATCTGGTCCAGTGTGTCATTCAAAGCCATTGTTTCCTTGCTGATTTTTTGCTTAGATGATGTGTCTATTGATGAAAATGGGGCATTCAAGTCCCCTGCTATTACTGTATTATTATCAATGAGCTTTTTTATGTTTGTTATTCTATATATTTTGGTAATCCATTTTGGAGGCATAAATATTTATAATTGTTCATCTTTTTGTTGGGTAGTCCGATTTATTATGATGTAGTGTCCTTCTTCATCTCTGATTATAGTCTTTGGTTTAAATGTAGTTTTTTGGGGGGCACCTGGGTGGCTCAGTCGGTTGGGTGTCCAACTTTGGCTCACGTCTTAATCTTGTGGCTTATGAGTTAGAACTCCATGTCGGGCTCTGTGCTGACAGCTCAGAGCCTGGAGCCTGCTTCAGATTCTCTGTCTCTCTGTTTCTCTGTCTCTTTCTCTCTCTGCCTTTCCCCTGCTCATGCTTGCTCTCTCTCTCAAAAAATAAATAAATGTGGTTTGTCCATATATGTATATATACGTATACATACTCTGGCTTTCTTTTGATGTCCATTTTTATGGTAAATGTTTCTTTAGCCCCTTCCTTTAAATCGTCAGGTGTCTGTAGGTCTAAAATGAGTCTCTTGTAGGCAGCATATAGATGGATCCTGTTTTTTTATCCATTCTGACATTGTCTTTCGACTGGAGTGTTTGGTCCATTTACATCCAGAGTAATTATGGATAGATATGTATTTAGTACTATTTTATTGTTTCGTCATTTCTGAAGCATCATTGTTATTTTTGGTCTTTATTTCCTCTTAAAGAGTATTTGAGTATTTCTTACAGGGCTGGTTTAGTGGTCACAAACTCCTTTAGTTTGTGTTTGGGAAACTCTTTATCCTTCCTTCTATTCTGAATGATAGCATGCTGGATAGAGTATTCTTGACTTCAGATTTTTCTCATTCAGCACAGTGAATATATTATACCACTCCCTCCTGGCTTGCGAAGTTTCCCGGCAGAGATCTGTGGCTAGCTCTTTGTGTCTCCCTTGTAAGTTGGGACTTCTTCTGTTTTGATGTTTTTAGGATCTTTTCTTTTTCTCTATATTTTGCAAATTTAACTATAATATGTCTGGATATTGGCATGCTTTTGTTGATTTTAATGGGAGATCTCTATGCTTTCTGGATTTGGTTGTCTGTTTCTCCAGAATAGGGAAGTTTTTACTTATTTCCTCAAATAAACCTTCTGCCCCCTTTTCTCTCTCTTCTTCCCTTGGGACTCCTATGAGAGAAGTATTACTGTATGTGATGGAGTCACTGAGTTCCCTGTCTATTCATGTGTTGCATAATTCTTTCTCCCTTTTGTTCAATTTCATTATTTTCCATAATTTTCTTTTACATAATTCATTCCTCTGCTTCTTTCATCCTTGTCATTACATCCAGTCTGTTTCAAATCTCATTTGTTGGAGTTTTCATTTCTGCCTGATTGTTTTTTTTAGCTCTTTTATCTCTGTGGTAAGAGTCTTCCTGATACCCTCCACATTTTTCTCAATCTCCATGAGTATCCTTGCTGCTCTAGCACAGGCTGGTCCCTTCCATCTTGGCATTTTGTTGAAGTCTCTGTCTTCTTCTCTGTGTTAGAAAAGCCTATTAGGTTTCCTGTTCCTGGACCAATGGCCTTATAAAGGAGAGGTCATAAAGTGTTGAGGGCCTGGCGCTTCAGGCATTGTGTGTGGCATGTGGTATGTACAGTCTGCTGCTGAGTTTTGGCTGCTCTGTTGCTCAGGTCAGTCATTTGCAAAGGGTCTCCTTGCCTGTAGTGTGCAGTGTTTGGATCTTGGCCAGAGTGTAGTGAATTTTAACTAGGTGTGGTCTGGTCTGCTTGTTAAATGACATCTGATGCTACTTCCTCTAGACTTGAAGCCTTACAGAACTCTCTGGTTCGAAGACATGGTGTGGTTTCTGCTGATCTTTGAGGGAAGGGGCCTGCTGTGCTAGGCATTAGGCACACTCCTCCGAGAAAAGGAGTACCAGCAGGATGCTGGGGTCAAGACTTGGTTTAAGCAGGTTAGGCTGCCATTGGTTTGCTGTTGAGTGAATATTGTTGGCCCTGTGCTCTTTAGTGAAGCTGGTTTATGCTGAAGGGCCAGGGAGGGAAATGGCACCAGCCAGCTCCTTTGTCCCCAGAGAGGAGTCTCTGTGCTTGCTGCTGTCAGGGAAGCACCCTCCCCACCCCAGAAGATCAAGTAATTTCCCCCTATGCATCAAAGGCATATTTCAGATCGCTGACCTCAGACAATCTGTCGCCAGGTTGTTTGCCCACTTAGAACAGTGCATTGTCATTTGGGATCTATCCCAGTCAAGCCTGATTTTTTAAAAATGTTTGTTTTTAATGATGGCTTTTAAACTCCAAACTTTAAGGATGTGCTGTGTTAGGAGGCCTGCACTAGTCTTCTGAGTGGAGGAGTGTCTCACCACACTGGGCTACATGTAGGTCTTACTGAGAAGGGCAAGTAAGCCAGGGCACAGGGGCATGGAGTTTGTAGCAAAGCAGGCTAAACAGCCAGTGTCTGGGTTAGCTGCCCTTAGCAGGTGTCTCTGTACCTATGCTGAGGGGCAGGGGAGGGAAGTGATCCCTGCCTGTCTCCAGACTGGCATTTCTGTGAATTCCACCTCTCACAGATACTAGAAGAGTGAACTGTCTCTCCCTGAGCACTTTAGGCTATCCTCAGCTCATGCAGTCTTTCCCTGGGGTGCTTTGCCTGCCTTCTCTCCAGGAGCAGGGCAGTCTTCTCGGGTGTTTTTCCCAGTTAAGCTAATCAACCTCTAAAACTAGTTTTTGAGCCCTACTGGTGAAAATGAAGAAAATCAGCCTTTCTTGTTTTCCCAGCCAATAGCTTTGGGGAAGTGTTCTCCTTGTGTGTATCCCTGTGAGCTCCGATTTCTCTCTCTCTCACCTTTCTTGTGGCCAGGGCTTCTTTGCTTCCACAGCACCCGTAGTGTGTTTCTCTCCCAAACCATGTCTCCACACTTCATACCTTCCTCTATGTGCATTGTGCAGCCTGTTCTGTCAGTACTCAGGTCAGTTTCTGGGGTATGATTTGATAGTTACCTAGCTCTGTTCAAGGTATAAGGCAAGTCTAGGGTGGTTCTGCTACATTGCCATCTTACCTATACAGTGTCTATCAGGTTGATTTTATTTATTTATTAAAAAAATTTTTTTAATGTTTTATTTATTTTTGAGAGGGAGAGACCGAGAGAGACAGACAGACAACGTGAGCAGGGGAGGGTCAGAGAGCGAGAGAGGGAGATACAGAATCTGAAGCAGGCTCCAGGCTCTGAGCTAGCTGCCAGCATAGAGACCGATGCAGGGCTTGAACCCACAAATGGTGGTATCATGACCTGAGTCGAAGTCAGATGCTTAAACCAACTGAGTCACCCAGGCCTTCATATCAGGTTGATTTTAAAGTCACTTATTTTTCAGAGGTATTGTGCATTGTCTCTATGGTGTAACTAGATAGGAATTTTTTTTCTTCCCTTGGTTTGGATTTATTCATGAGGTTTGATTAGTATCTTAACAATTCCGGAAACTTCCATACCATTAACCTTTAAATATTGACCTTGCCCCATTTCTGACTCTATGGCTTCTACTTATGCATCACTGTATGTGTGGTAAACCTTTCCCTGTATTCATACTATCTTTTTTTTTTTTTTCTGTTGTGTGTGTGTATGTGTGTGTGTGTAGAGGGTAGTGTCTTCTGAGTAGCCTCACTTTTCATTTTTTAGACCTACCTAATCTGTTGTTGAAGTATTTTCACAATTAAAATTTGAATTGCTAAGAGTTCGATTTGGTCCTATTCAACTGTCATTGGCCCCCTTTTTCTCACGATTTTATATTCTCTCAGGACTTAAATACTTAATTCATTGTAGTCAATATAATTCTTTGTAGCTCTTCACTTCATTTCTTTGACTCAAGATTTGTTTCTTCCTCTGTTGAGCAATTTGTACGGTAGGCCCATGTTTGGCAGGATTGCATCAGTGGGAATCCTTTGGGCATGGGGATGAGGATGTGTTTCTGAAGCAGATTTGTGTTCTGCTGGGGATCCTGAGGGCTTTACCATTTTGGAATCACATTAGGTTATTTTTTGTCTTGAGGTTTTATCCACCTTATGATAATGTTAAGCCAAATTGTGTACTCACATTAAGTCTAGATGATAGAACCTGTCAGGGAAGGTTCCCCTACCCATCAGAATCCAAGCTAGGGGAGAGAGGCAATTTTGTGTAATCTTAACACAGTGGTTATTGTACTGTGTTTGGTTTTCCTTTTAAATGGGTACCTGGATCTCATTGTGAGGACCACAGTTCCTAGGGCCTAACCAGCATAGTCTCAAGATAGCATTCCTCATTCCTTCTCATTTGTTTAAAATAAAGCCCCTTATTAACTCAAAACATCTTCACTGTCTTCCTTGGATTCAGGCTACGATGTTAGTCCGAAGGAGTTACCTCATGAGTCACAGTTATAAAATAAGTACATTTTTTAAAGTTTATTTTAAGAGAGAGAAGGGGAGGAACAGATAGAGAAGGGGAGAGAGAATCTCAAACAGGCTCCATGCTTAGCACTGAAATGGACGTGAGGCCCGATCTCATGACTGTGAGTTCATGACCTGAGCTGACATCCAAGAGTTGGCCACTTGGCTGTTTAACCAACTGAATCACCCAGGCACCCCTAAAAATTATTTAAAAAATAAAAATTTTAAAAGTCACACTGGGGGAAAAGCTATTAATAACATTTTCTCCTGCATTTTTTTTTTTTTTACATTGCAAGAGGTTCTGCAAGATAATTTGTCAGCCATATTGCTGAAATTAGAAGCTTTTTACTAAGTATAAATTATTTGTATATTTCTGCATAATTAAAAGTTCACAGATGGAAGAGTGGTAAGGACATTGTTATAAGGGAGATGTTGGAAAGTGTAAATTAAGTTGGAACATAGAAATGTGAGAGAGTCATTTTAGGACTAAGAAGCTAGCTCTTACACAAAACTGCCAGTAATAACATGAATTTGAAAATGATAGTGCATCAGGAAAGCAACTTCCTCAAAATGTGCTCCTGAGGGAAGACATTTCATAGTTACTTGTACGTATTTAAGCCTTCTGTTCTTGCATCTCAAATCATGTTTTATTCTCTCCTCCCTCATCAAGTTCTGACAGTAACAGGTTGCATTTATTGTTCCTGCTTTTGTACTTTTAGTTTACCCCTCAGTGCACAGCGATCTGGTTTCTTTCTCCTCTTACTATATCCAAAATCAGCTGTAACCTTTCAGTCACAAACTATATGTGCAGTTTTAGTCTGTTAGAAAATAAGTAAGCTGACTGGCTTTTATACATGGTTCCTTGAAGGAAGAATTGAAATATTTAGAATTTCCTAAGTAATAGGAGGGTCTTTGTTTTTCATGATCCCCTTGGATCTCCCCTGAGCTTATGTTAATGAGATCACTCAGGATCTGGGCTGGTTGTCAGAAATACTAATAGTGTCTAATTACCGTTGGCAAATGGAGGTTTGAGGCTTTGAGCCAGCCCAACCTCTGGGGGAGAGTAATAGGACTGGAGACTGAATTCAACCACATGGTTGATGATTCAGTTACTCATACTGACAAAATGATAAACCTTGGACACTGAAGCTCAGGGAAGCTACCCAGTTGAGCAGCAACGTGCTGATTCTATGGGGAGAGGGCACCGCAGACGCTGTGTTCTGAACTCTGTAAGACCTCACCCCATGTGTCTCTACATTTATCTGGTCTGATATATATGCCCGATCATAAACATGTGGTCATAAATAATCATGATCAAAACGTAGTTGTAATCATTTTCCTGGTTTCTAGGAGTTTAGGTGATCTTCAGTAGGGGTTGTGAGAACCTCCTGGGTTTGCAGCCATTTGGTCAGGAGAGTATGCGATGTGGGGATTCCACTGTCTCTGGTGTCTAAAATCAAGGCAGTCTGGTTGTGAGCTGTGGGTTTGTGCTAACTCATGGTGGCTGACATTAGAAAGCACTCTGCTTTAACACACCAGAATAAACAGAATGTCTTAGCTAAGTTTGATAGCGTTAACCAACTCTTCCTGCTGCAACTCTGTCTACTTTGTCTTCTGTGACTTCAGTCTTTGCTGTTTTTTGTTTTTTTTTCTGACCATGCTTTTCAGATACATCTTCCCATGCTCCAAAAATTCCCTTTAATGACTAATTTTTTTTAATGTTTTATTTATTTCTGAGAGAGAGAGAGACAGCATGAACAGGGGAGGGTCAGAGAGAGAGGGAGACACAGAATCAGAAGCAGGTTCCAGGCTCCGAGCTAGCTGTCAGCACAGAGCCTGATGTGGGGCTTGAACCCACAAGCTGTGAGATCACGACCTGAGCTGAAGTCAGATGCTTAACCAACTGAGCCACCCAGGTGCTCCACATTCCCTTTAACGTCTTTTATAACTGAATAAAGTACCTCTGAGTAATCAAAATCATTCTCACATTTCTTGAAAAACTGTCATACAGTAAAATTCCCTTTTGGGGGGTGTATACAGTCTGAATGTTGACATCATATAGATGATCGTAATCACAACAGAACTTTCTAACACTCCAAAGAATTCCCTCCTGCTGCTGCTTGGTACTCAGACCCTTGCTCTCTTCCTAATCCCGGTCAACTATTGATAGGTTCTCAGGCCCTGTGTTTTTTTTCTCTTCCAGAGTGCTGTATAAAAAGAATCCTAAGTTTGTGAGTTGATTATTTTACGTGGTACAAAGCATTTGCTTGTACCTGTTTTAACTCCATCTTGACATATTCTCTCCGATCTTACTGATGCTATAGCTTCTCTGCTATAATTCCAGACCTTGTATGTTCAACTTCCAATTGAAGAGAATCATTTAAATTTGCCTTTTTCAGCATCTCTGGAATCAGGTTTGAATTCATTAATCCTCCTTGATCTCTTTCCTTGCATTAGCTTCTGCAGATGAGGGGGAACCATTAAATCTTACCCTCACCCATCTGTGGGAAATAAGACTTGAAGTTTAGGAAGATGACTATCTCTCTGGTTTGATAGATGGAGTATAGGAGGTTGAGGGAACTGAAACTGGTTTGGGATATATAGCAGTGATCCACCTGAGTGGTGAAAGTCTTATTTGATGCTGANTCTCTCAGAAATAAATTTAAAAAATTAAAAATAAAATGCTCTTGCCTTCTCAGACCTCAGCATCCCTCTCAGACACCGAATTGCTTGCTGGAACTTGGCAGACCTACCCATGTTAATAGTAGTTACCTAAAGAATTGTAACTGCTTGTTACCTTACCAACTGATGACCCTAAGGTACATCTTACTGATTACCTAATAAAAAGGACCCTATACTTACTATATTGGGTTATTCTTCCAGTATCTGAATATTGAAGTGGCACAGTGTTTTTCAACCTTGGCACAATCTTACACATTTTTGGTAAGATACTTCCTGTTGGGGGACTATACTATGCCCTGTAGGCTGGTTAGTATCATTGGTTAGAAAACCTGTTGAGTCTTTTTCTGAAGAGAAACCAAGTAACCTGATAAACAGAAACTCTGATGGTGTGTGTGTGGGGGGGGCCAATCTTTGTATTTTACAGCAGGACTGTAATTAGTAATAATTAAAGAAAATTTGAGAAGTAAACGCTAAGATGTATGCATCAGGAAAAACAGACTCTTCGACTATCTGATATTAGAAATTATGCTAAGTATTTTGGGCTTGTTAATAATAAAAGCTAAAAAATGACTTGACAGATCATGTTATTTTCCAAACATAGAATCTTAAGTAGAATTGACCATGGCTAATAGTAAATTGTACCTCATCTCTGTTGGTTAGTTTTGATCATGATCAAGTGCATTGAAGGTCAGAGTTCAGTGTTGGGTGGAGGTCAGATAATAAGTGCTCCTGGGCCATTGGATTCTGTATCTTAGTGGCGGGAAACATAGGTATTAAGTCCTGGGTCTAAGAGAAGCAGTTTGATTTGTGAGAAAGCATGAATTCTGATTATCTAGTGGGGAATTCAAGGCTTATTTTAACACAAGTTGAAGTACCCACAGCAGCTGGTGAATTATTCCCTGACTACTATGGAACAAGTTAAAACTTGATGTGTTCCTGATGTTGAAAAGGTTACTGCATGAAAATCTTTTGATTTCTTTAGCTAAAGCTATTACCTCTGTATATTCCATGTATTACCTTTAAAAGAAGTTGGGGAAGGGGGCAGATCAAGGGATAGTGGTATATCTAGGGATAAAAATGTAATAAGGCTTATTACAGAACATCTGAGCAGAATACTTTTGATCAAGTTAGATACAAGTTAAATGATACTCCTTCCATTTTCAGGAATTAAAGTTGAGTGTATCAAATGGAAGCTTTATTTCTTCTTGCTACATACCCTTCTTTTTTAGGAGTACTTGGAGTGATAGAGCAATTTGGATACATTTTTATAAAATATTGACACTTCTGTCTTGAATTATTTTTACAAAATGAGATTGGAGTTACTGTATTATCAAAATATGAAATATTCAAAATCTCATAATGCCCAATGATTAGCTTTGAAGATGTGATTGTGTAAACATTCATTAAGTAGTCTCAGAATAAAGACAACTCAGCTAAATGAAATTGTAATTATATAGTCAGGATTTCTATAGTATGCTGTCATAATTAGCTTGAATGAAGATAGGTGAGTAGGAATGCATGTCAGCACCTGCTCTGTGCTTGGATAAGTATTGTTCAATTTTGCTTTCAAAAGTAAACAGAAGAGGTGGGGTTCATTTTTCCACATTGTGTGATTTGTATCTATGATTTCCATGCATTGACATGTGGAAATACTTTGATAGATTAGCTTGAGAGGCAAGTAATCACTGTGGTGCTGAGCTGTTAAGCTTCCATTCAGGGCTTATTAAGCTAATTCCCACTGAGAGAGTGTATTTGATAACTTGGGAATGATGCTTCATATAACAAACTACCCAGATAGCTCTATTTTAGAGGCACCTAACTGATGTTGTTCATACTTGTGTCTTAATTTTGATACTGCACATTTCGGAAAAGATTCATATAAATGAGGATTTAGGTTTCTGAACAAACGTCCGTTACTATCGAAACAGCTATGGAGTGCATGCCTGTCAGTATTAGCATCTTTTCCACATGTGATCCTTCTTTGTGGGTATTTTATTTAGTAAACTAGTAGTCACCTTGTGCTTTAAATGGTCTTACGGTGCTACTTTACAACTGACTTCTAGGCTTCCACTTAACCCTGAATAAGTCTGGAAATCTACCAATCCTACTGTAATAACACCCCAAATATGGGTGTTTTTTTTTTTTTTCTTGTGAGAAGTTGCTGGTAGTTAGAATGAGAGTCCACAAATACACTCTTAGAAATTAAAAAAAAAAAAAAAGGGAACCTGAAAAGCACTTTGAACACCTCCTTATCTGCTACCATTACTGGTCACTTTTAAACCATATCCTTACCCTGAACTTGTTTATTTCCCCCACACAGATAAACATTACCCTGAAATTTGTTTTTATTTTCTTGCTCCCCCCCCACTTCTGTAGGCTGTATCCCTAAAGGGTATAGTAGGCTTGTATGACTTTTCATATCCCCATAAAAAAAATTTATTTGTATGCTTTAACTTCTCTTTTGCTTATATTTTGACAGTACTTCTTTTTTTCCAAGTACATTAAAGGGAAATGTATTCATGTGAATCTGTGCAGCCATCACTTGTTGATGATAACTGCTTATATCACCGTTCATCTATTTATAGTTGATGAACATATATTTTCTTTAATTTTTGCCAATGCAAGCATTGCTAGCATGAACACTACTATTAATGTCTTAAGTACATGAGGCAAGGATTTCATTATAGTCCAGATAGATGCCCATCACTAGTTTTACCAGATGATGCTCACTTACCAAACTTGTATAAATTCTATTCAATAGGGTATAACAAGAGTTTGAGTTTGATCCATGACCTAACCATTTAATATTGTTGACGGTCTTTTTTCTAATCTAGTTGCGATTGCTTATTCATTGTGGTTTAATTTGGCACTTTGTTAATAGGTTGGGCATTTTTTTTTCCAGTACTTAAAAGATTTATGTGTTCTCATTGAATTGCCCATGAAAGTCTTTTGCCCCTACTTTTAGTTTTCAAGTAAAAACTGATTTCTAGGAATTATTTATATATAATGCACCCAGTACTCTGCCAGTTATATGCCTTCTTCCAGTTTATCTTCATGTAGTTAAAAATGCTAATGTCGTAGGGCTTTTTTTTTTTTTTTTTTTTTTTTTTTTGTCTTNAGGGAGGCAGAATGGGTGCCATGGGTTCCAATTGTGGCAGTGCAGACAGTGAAAACTGGGCTGAAATAGTATATTTTGAAGGTGATGGGGCTTGCTGGTGGATTCGATTTGGAGTGTGAGAGGAGAGGAAATTAATGATCAAGGTTTTTGACAAAAATAACTAGAAGAATAGAATTGACTTCTATAAAGATGGGAAGAGTATGGAAGAGCAGACATGGACTGTGTGGTATATGTAAAACCAAAACTGAACTCCATATGTTACAGTTGAGGAGTATCTCTCGATCTAAGTAGTGAAATAGGGTATTTGGATATTGAAAGTCTAGAACTGAAGAGAATGTTCTAGGATGGAGGTATGGAAGTCACTTACAGAATGAGGATAGTTGGAAAATTTTGAGGTCTCTCCTTGGGAATATTTTACCATTTAGAGTGAGAATATAAGGATTTAGAATGTGGGAGTGAGATGTTTGAGAAGGTTTTCTCAAAGCCAGGTGAACAGATGCTCTTGAAGATAGAGCTACTCACTGGATTTGGCCATGTGGGGGTCATGGGTGATTTTTGTAAAAGTATTTTTGTGGATTTGAGGGGGGGTTCCTCACTGAAATAGACTGCAGAGAACATGAGTAGAGACAGACATTAGAGATTTAAGGAGTATAGATCTACTTCATTAACAGAGTTTTGTTTGAACATCACTAGGACTAATTCGGCCATAGCTAGAATCTAAGTGTGATCAAAGAAAGACTTGATGGGAGATGTCATAGATTGCTTGGATGCTACTGAAGATAGTTGAGTGAAGGAATAAAACTTGGCGAGGCAGGAGAGCGGTCATACTGTTGCTGAAAGACTTGAGAAGAGGATGGGTGTCATTGGGCCGGTAGCAACACTGGCTTTTACATGGGAGCTTGGGAAATGCTTTTGTAGATCTCAGAAAATAAAATTTTAATTTTTCGTTGTTGTTGTTAAACACTAAGTATTTTCTTTCTGACACTATTGTAAATGATTTTTTTCTTCTTGAATTGTTCATTGTTAGCATAGAGATAGAAGGGATTATTTAATGTTGATCTTGTCCTCTGCCTTCTTCCCAAATAAATCTATTCCTAGGTTTATAGAGAATTCACCAGGATTTTCTGTAGAATACTGTCTGCAAATTGAGATAGTTTCACTCTTTCTGGGTGGTTTTTATTGGATTTTCTTGTCTAATTGTCCTAACTATAACTTACAGTACAGTGTTTAACAGAAGCAGTGACAGTGGATATATTTTTGTTCCTGGTATTAAAGCAAAAATAGTTTTTATCAAATATGACGTTACCTATGGGTTTTTTATAGTTGCCCTTTGTTGGCTAGAGCAAGTTATGTTCTTAATACGTTGCATGCTTTTTTAATGAAGGAGTGTGACATTTTGTCAGTTGATATTTCTGTGTCTGTTGACATGGTGTTTATTTTTTCCCTTTATTAATATGACATATGACAATGATATTTTGGTACATTGAATCAATTTTTCATTCATGGAATAAATCCCACTTGGTTGCCGAATTTGTTAGTATTTGGTTGAAGATTTCTGCATCTGTATTCATGAAGGGTTCTGGTCTGTATGAATGTACTTTTTTTTATGATGCCTTTGGTCTAGTTTTGGTAATACCTTGCAGAGTAAGTTAGGAAGCATTCTTTCCTATGTTACTTTTTGGAATAATGTGAGGAATTAGTGTTCAAGATTGTTTTTGTATAACTAGTGAAGCCACCTGGGCTTTTCTTTGTAAGAAATTAAAATTTTGAATTCAGCTTTCTTAATTGTACAGGTCTATTTAAATTGTTATTGAATATGCTTTTGTAGTTTATGTATTTCTTGAAAACTGAAATTTGATCGAATTTGCTGAAACATACTTGTTCATAGTTTTATATTCCTAATTTCTGTGAGGTAGATAGAACATCCATCGTTTGATTCCTGATTACACTAATTAGAATTTCCCCCCTCCCTTGGTTTGTCTAGCTAAAGATTTGTCCATCCTTTTTATCCTTTCAAAGAACGAACTTTGGACATTGATTTTTTTCCCTATTTTTCTACTTTATTTATTTTTGCTCTAATCTCCATTTATTACTTATACTTGATTTAGTTTGTTTTTTTTTTCCCCCAAAAAAAACTTTAGAAGTGTAAGTCTTCAGGTAGAAGGTTTTCAACTTGACAATATTTCTTTATGGATAGACATACATAGCTATAACTTTCCCTCTTTGGACTACTTCTCCTGCATGTGATGTTTCATATAGTATCTTTTCATCTCCTTGTATCTTCTGTTTTCCTAGTTATGTTTTGCATTCATTCTTAGTATGTTCACTTTCCACATTTTTGAAATTCTCACACTTAAAATTCATATACACATTTTTTTGAGGCATAATTGATCTAAAGCATAAGTTTCAGGTGTACAAGATAATATTTCAAATTTGTTTACATTGTGAAATGATCACCAAAATAAGTTAACATCTGTCAGCAGACATGGTTACAGAATCCTTAAGATTTTTAATATTTTTAAGCAACTTGATGCCATAGTCCATGCTGTACATTACATCCCTAGGTCTTATTTTGTCACTGGATATACCTTTTAACTGCCTTCACCTGCTTTACCCTTCTGTACTCATACTTCTGGCCACCATCAATCTTCTGTATCTTTGAGCCTTTTTTTAGGTTATATGTATAGGTGAGATCATAAGGTATTGGTCTTTTTCTGATTTGCTTCGCTTAGCATATTGCTTTTGAAGTCCATCCATGTTGTTAGAAATAGAAACTTCCTTTTCCTATGGGTAAAAAATATTTTCTTGCGGATATGTATACCACATTTCCTTTATCCAGTCACTGGTTGGTAGACCTTTAGATAATTTATCAGTTCTAGGTGGTGATGGTTTCCCTCCCATTTCTTCAGGACTTATTTTGCTATCATATGTGACTTTGCTGGTCTATTTCGGTGAAGTCTTTCTTCCCCCATACTAGGTGAAGTCTCTGAAATCACTTCACAGAGGGTGCAGTCTTGGGCATGATTATAGTCACCCTGGAATGACATTGGTTTTAGTAGGCTTCCTTTTGTCTTTCTTTTGTAATCTCTTACTGTCTGTCTCTGATATTAAACCCAACTGATAAGCTCTGTTCCCTTGACAATGCCCAAGATATAAAATGCTCTATAGTATGATTCAGTTAAACTTTGCCTCCTCCTCAGTGGTAGTTTTTGAGGCTAGTGTTGGAAATTTGCTCTGATTTCAGGTGATCTCTTGTTACCTGTCTCTTTCCAAGGTGTCCCTAGTAAACTAGCTTGCCAACAGTTTAGCTTTTTGCTCTCTTGTAGCTACCAACCCCCTCCTCTAAATAGCTTAGCATGATGGTAGTCCAATTTATTTTTTTGAGAGTACACTAAGGTTTAAACTTGCTTACATTCAGTTCATATAAGGTGAGTTCCCCTTTGGGAGAGGTTGATAGCTCTGTTTTTACAGTCTGTCTCTCCCGTGAAAAAGTCCCTGTACTGCTACTTGAGCAGGTCAGGAGGCAGGGCATGATGTCTTATTTCTCTAAGTGAAACTCCTACTTCACAAGCAGGGTGGTGCATGGAGACATTTGAAGACTCTTATCTTCCTGTTATTCTTCATCTGGTGTGAAACCTCTGTCCTTTGTGAGATGGGGGTTAAGGATATTCAGGGTCCAATATTCATTCTCTGCCTACTGTGCCTGGATAATGCAGTCATGAGTAGCAGCTATATGGTTGGAAGGGAGTCTGCAGTCTCTTGTCCGCAGTTTCCTTAATTTAGGGTCTGTGACCTGGGGCTGAATGGGAAGCTAACCCTCTGCCCTTCCCTCTGGGAGGTAATGGGACAGGGAGCCCCATCTTTTCATCCATACCTACTCCTAGTAGAACTTAAGTCACACTCAGCTGAGTGGATTATTAAGAAATAGAGCATGACTTGAGTACCACAAGCTCTCTGTTTTTACCAAGATTTAGTTGATTTTCTTTTAAAAAAGTTGCATTTGATGCATGCCCTTCAAAGACTTTATTTTTTTTAACAGTTTACTGTCAAGTTGGTTTCCATATAACACCCAGTGCTCATCCCCACAAGCCCTTCAAAGACTTTAAATGGTTGTTGTAAAAATATTATTCACTAGTTCTTCAGCTGGAGAGAAAGTCTACTGAGGTCCTCTTGCTGATATTTTGTGTTTCATGTTCTATATTAAATAGAAATTTTGCTACATGGCCTAGTATAGAATTCCAATATTTCTTGTACATAGTTGCAATGTAAATAGAACTTTTCTCTTAAAAAGTTATGTGTGCGCTCACACATGTGTATGTGTTTCTCTTGTTTTCTAACCTTTACTGATAGGTGTTGGGCTTGACCAGTTGGATTTGCTCATTACTGAACTTTGACCTACTTGGACATCACTGCTTTCCTGTCAGCCTTGGCAGTCTACTTATTTTTGCTTTTATTCTGAGGCTCCAAATTTCTACTTAAGTCTCTGGGAATTGTGACAGTTTATAAACTGTCTACTTGGCTCACACATTAGCTTTGATTTTCAGCCAGTCTCTTGGATTTTATCAGTCAGTTTATGGACTATTTATTCTGAACAAATACTAGTATTCTCAAAACCAAAGTTGCTGATATATCAATTTGATGGGCTTTATTATCTATGTATTAGTAAGGTGGAAGATAGGAACTTTGAGAGGAGGTTTGGTTAATGGCCTGCCACAGGAACTATATTTTAAAACAACTTCTCCAGAGCACTTGTCTGAGAATGACCTTCAAGACTACAGTGAAACACTACTAAAGATAAAGGGGGCAAATTGTCAGGTATGAAGTTGCCTTTTTGTAATGTTTAGATGTACTTATAAATGAGACAGTTTCTTTAGAGCAATTGAAATCAATGGCTACTTTTCATGAGGGTGCATTGCACTGAGATAGTTGGAAGGGAATGTTTTGGGTTTTGTTTTGTTTTTTATTACAGGAATTAGAGTATGATATAAATTCATTGTTACTTAGGTTGAGTCTCATTTTGGCCATCTTAGGAGATAGGTCTGTTTCCTTAATTACCTGTGTTTAAGGTAAGTCTTTGGAAAGCCCACTAGGAAATATTGATGTGTATTCCTTCTCCAGTTTTTCCACAGTAACTCTTCTCCCTCTCAAATTCAAAAAATAGCCACTTGTATCTTATCAGTCTAATCTAGAATGAGACTTCTATGGCTAGTGATAAAAAAAACAAATATGAACTTATAATGGAAAAGAGTATCTCTTCCTCTTACTTGGAACTGTAACAATAAGAAATAAGTTTTTTGATATGAAATGCTGATTCACCAAAGTAACTCTTGTTCAAATATTTTCTTCAGGTTGTTTGTTGAAGCTAGAAATAAAACCTCCCCAAAATGGGAGAGAGAGAGAGTTTAGAGTTTGGCTTTGAAATATGCTCTAAGTGAAATAAATGTTAATTGGATCTCTGTTTGTTCTTTAGGCAGCAGGAGCAATTCGACCTCTTGTATCTACTGTAATCAGTCCATCTGCTGATGGTTGCTTAGAGCATTCACTAGAACGTGCCAGACACAGAGCAAGTGAAATGCCACAGGCTTTTCTATTTGATGTGATCTATGAAGCATATCAGCAGGTAAGAATCCTGGTTTCTGAAAACTACTGTATTGGGCATCTGCAAAAATACTCCCCTCTTTGGAGATTGGAAGAATTTGGGGGATTCCGTGGATAGCTGGACTCATGGTTAAACTTGACAACAGTGAAGTACAGAGGATTCACAGCTGGGTCACATGAGAAAACACATTCAGAGTCTGAAAGAATACATGTGTTCTCTTAAGTTTTCACCTTCCCCGAAAAGTCACACAAAGCACCTACTTCTCTGCACCAGCAATGAAAATTGAGAAACATGTATGCGATGGTCCTTCTCAGCGAAGCCCGTTAGAGACTTAGAGTCCAAGGTGTTTATTGCAGCTGGTCACATACGCATCCTCTGCCTTAGCATGTATAAAAATTCCAGATGCCCAGAAAGAAAGTAGCTGTCCAACATCAATCGTGTTGTTGATGCAAATAGTCTGAGCACAGTGAGCCATACTTATTGGTTAACTGTTCAGTGAGAATGCCGTAAGAGCCAGTTTCCCATATGTAGGTGGAAAAGTAAGGACAGCCGTTTTAGGCCTGTTTGGTAAATGGCCTGCACAGCTATACCGATACCTTTAACATTTCAATTAACAAAGTAACTTCTTTTAAAATCTCACATAATTCCTTCATGCTTAGATGATCCAGATGACCTGTTTGGTTTTCATGTTCTGAAAATGTTTTGGGACCTACATAGGTTTTCCTGGGATTTATTGCATATTGATGGATTAAATAGTTACTGAATATTAGGTATTATGCTTGTTAGGAAATTCCCCATGAAATATGTTATAACTACAGTAACTCATAGGTTGACTGATGCTAAATAATGTAGAAAGAGTTTGAATAGATGGACTCTAAAGAATATGAGGTAGTGGTAATAGGGTTATTGACACTTATGATCAAAGAGTGCCTCCTATTTTGGATAGAAGATGATCAGAAATACAATAAATTATGACTCAATCTTGATGGGTTAGTTTTAAAAAGAAAGGCTGTAAATGAGAATCCATTTTAATGATAAAAAATTGTACGTCATGGTTTGTATTGTTTTCCTAAAATAATGAATTTGGAGTACAGGAATTTATCTGTAATTGGCTGTTAATTATATCAAGGTTAAGCTCTCATAAATATTTATTCAGATACTCTTTTACATCCTAAATGTTGCAGAGCTAGACCACATCTGCCTTATCCTCTGCAATTGTTTATCCTGAAACACTTAAAGGTATCACATGTCATTCTTCCTAATATATTTTAGAAGAGAAAATGAATGTAATCTCATGTTCCTCACATTAGAGAAGCATTTATTTCTAGTTTTTGCTGGAGAATTAAGTGCTAATGCACTGGTTTTCATAGTGTGGTTCCCAGATAGAATCAGTATGCTTTGGAACTTGTCAGAATGCAAATTCAGGGGCTCCACCTCAGACCTACTTAATTAGAAACTGTGGGAATGGAGCCCAGCAATTTGTGTTTCAACAAACAACTCTGCCATGTGATCCTAATATACTGAAGTTTGGGAACCACCACCCTGAGGCATTCACACCATGTAACGAGTTAGACACTCTTCTATTGCATTCTTAAGAGAATTCAAAATATAGTAACATGACAATAATTGAGTATGTTTTGTGGTTCAGGTGAGGAATTTTTAATTACAGGATCTTTTTGAAGGTTTTTCTCTAAGCTCTTTATTTTCCCCAAGTTTTAATTAAAATCCAGCTAGTTAATATACAGTGTAATATTTGTTTCATGGGTAGAATTTAGTGACTCACCACTTATGTACAACACCTGGTACTCATCACAAGTGCCCTCCTTTATACCTGTCTCTTATTTAAGACACCCTGTCTGTGTACCTTCCCGTCATACCCTAACCCTCCGTTCTGTTTCTTGGTTTGCCTCTTTCACCCCATCCCTGTGTTCATTTGTTTCACTTTTTAAAATTTCACATATGAGTGAAATCATGGGATATTTGTGTTTCTCTGACGGACCTAATTTCCTTAGCATACTACTCTTCAGTTACTTTCCTGTCCATTGCAAATGGCAATGGCAAGATTTCATCACTTTTTTGTAACTGAATAATACTCCATTGTATGTTTGTGTATAAGAACATTTATATACATGTTCTTTATCCGTTCATCAGTCCAGGGACATTTGGGCTCTTACCATAACTTTGCTATTGTTGATAATGTTGAGACAAACATCAGGCTGGGTGTATCCTTTCAAATTAGTATTTGTGTGTCATTTGGGTAAACCTAGTGGTGCAATTGCTGGATTGTAGGGTAGTTCTGTTTCTAACTTTTTCAGGAACCTCCATACTGTTTTCCAGAAAGGCTGCACCAGTTTGCATTCCCACCAACCCTGTAAGAGAGTTGCCCTTCTTCCACATCCTTGCCAGCATCTGTTGTTTTCTGTGCTGTTAACTGTAGACATTCTGACTTGTGTGAGGTGATTTCTCATTGTAGTTTTCATTTATATTACCTTGATGATGAGTGATGTTGAGCATCCTTTTATGTGTCTGTTAGACATCTGGATGTCGTCTTTGGAGAAGTGTCTGTTCATGTCTTCTCCTCAGTTTTTGTTTGGATTATTTGCTTTTTGGGTGTTGAGTTTGATACGTTCTTTATAGATTGTGGACACTAACCCTTCATCAGATACGTCATTTGAAAATAACTTCTCCCATTCATAGGTTGCCTTTTAGTTGATTTTTTCCTTCACTGTGGGGAAGCTTTTTATTTTGTTGTAGTCCCAGTAGTTTATTTTTGATTTTGTTTCCTTTGCCTCAGGAAATATATCTAGAAAGCAATTGCCATGGTTGATGTCAAAATGACAACTGCCTGTCTTCTCCAGAAATTTGATGGTTTCCTGTCTCACATTTAGGTCTTTCATCCATTTTGAATTTATTTTTTTGTCTGTGGTATTAGAAAGTGGTCCAATTTCATTCTTCTGCATTTTGCTGTCCAGTTTTCCCAGCACCATTTGTTGAAGAGATGGTATTTTTTTTCCACTGGATGTCTTAACTCCTTTGTCGAAGAAGAGTTGCCTATATACTTAGGCATCCATGTCTCGGTTTTCTATTTTGTTCCAGTGATCTCTCTGTCTGTCTTTGTGCCATCACCATACTGTCTTGATCACTTCAGCTTTGCAGTATAGCTTCAAGTTGGAAATTGTGATCCCTTCAGCTTTGCTTTTGTTTTTCAAGATTGCTCTGGCTGTTCGGAGTCTTTTGTGGTTTCATACAAATTTTAAGATTGTTCGTTGTAGTTCTGTGAGTAATGCTGGTGGTATTAAGATATAAATATGTAGATTGCTTTGAGTAATAAATACATTTTAACTATATTCTTTGAATGCATGAGCATGGAATGTTTTTCATTTCTTTGTGTCCTCTTCAATTTATTTAAACAGTGTTGTATAGTTTTCAGAGCACAGATACTTGACCTCTTTGGCTATAGTACAGATATTTGACCTCTTTGGTTAGGTTTATTCCTATGTATCTTAGGGTTTTAGGTGCAATTGTAAATGGGATCAATTCCTTCATTTCTCCTTCTGGTACTTTGTTATTGGTGTATGGCAACAGATTTCTGTATATTGATTTTTGTATTCTGTGACTATACTGAATTCGTGTATCAGTTCTATCATTTTTTTGGTGGCGTCCTTTAAGTTTTATATAGAGAGTACATGTCATCTGCAAAGAGTGAATGTTTGACTTCTTCCTTTCCGATTTGGATGCCTTTTATTTCTTTTTGTTGTCTGATTGCTGTGGCTAGAACTTGAAGTACTATGTTAAATAATAGTGGTAAGAGTGGACATCCCTGTCTTGTTCTTGACAGACAAGGTAGAAGAAAAGATCCTAGTTTCCCCCCAGTTTTCCCCCACTGAGGATAATATTAGCTTCAGGTCTTTTGTACATGGCCTTTATGATGTTGAGGTGTGCTTCCTCTAATCCTACTTTGTTGAGGGTTCTTATCATGAATGGATGTTGGACTTTGTCAAATGCTTTTTCTGCATTTACTGAGAGGATCGTGTAGTTGTTATCCTTTCTTTTACTAATGTAGTGTATCATGTTGATTGATTTTTGTGAATATTGAACTCTGCTTGCAGCCCAGACATAAATCCCACTTGTTTGTGGTGAATGATTCTTTTAATGTACTGTTGGATACAACAGTATTTTATTTTATTGAGAATTTTTGCATCCATGTTCCTCAGGGATATTGGCCTGTAGTTCTCTTTCCTAGTGGGTTATTTGTCTGGTTTTGAAATCAGGGTAATGCTAGCTTCAAAGAATGAGTTTGGAAGTTTTCCTTCCCTTTTTATTTTTGGAATAGTTTGAGAAGAATAGGTATAAACTCTTCTTTGAATGTTGGGTAGAATTACCCTGGGAAGCCATCTGGCCCTAGACTTGTGTGTGTGTTGGGAGAATTTTGATCCCTGATTCAGTTTCTTTCCTGATTATCAGTCTGTACAAGTTTTCTCTTTCTTTCTGTTTCAGTTTTGGTACTTTATGTTTATAGGAATATATCTATGTCTTCCAGATTATTCAATTTGTTGGCATATAATTTTTCATACCGTTTTCTTATAATTGTTTATATTTCTGTTGTGTTGGTTATTTCTCATCTCTCATTTGTTTTATTTATTGGAATCCTTTCTCTTTTTCATAAGTCTGTCTAGGGGGTTATTTTTTCAAATAGCTCCTGGTTTCATTGATCTTTTAAAAAAAATTTTAGTTTCTGTATCATTTATTTCTCCTCCTCATTATTTCCCTTCTGCAGCAGCCTATATTGCTGTATATTACCCTCTTAGGACTGCTTTTGCTGAATCCCAAAGGTTTTGGATTGTTATGTTTTCATTTTCATTTGTTTCCATATAGATATTTTTCATTTCTTTTTTGATTGCCTGGCTGACCCATTCATTCTTCAGTAGCATGTTGTTTAACCTCCATGTATTTGTGGTTTTCCCAAAATTTTTCTTGAGGTTGATTTCAAGTTTCATAGCATTATGGTCAGAATATATGCATAGTACGATCTCATTCTTGTTGTACTTGATGAGGCTTGATTAATGACCTAGTATGTGATTGGTCCTGGAGAATATTTCATGTGTATTTGAAAAGAATGGGTATTCTGCTTTGGAATGAAATGTTCTGAATATATTGGTTAAGTGCATCTGGTCCAGTGTGTCATTCAAAAACCATTGTTTCCTTGTTTATTTTCTGTTCATTGATGTAAACGGGATATTGAAATTCACTACTATTATTATTATCAATGAGTTCCTTTATGTTTGTTACCAATTGTTTTATATATTTGGGTGTTCCAAGTTGGCACAAATATTTATAATTGTTAAAACTTCTTGTTAGATAGTCTTCTTTATTATGATATAGTGCCCTTTTTCATCTCTGGTTACAGTCTTTGGTTTAAAATCTAGTTTGTTTGGGGCACCTGGGTGGCTCAGCCAGTTAAGCGTTTGACTTTAGCTCAGGTCATGATCTCATGGTTAGTGGGTTTGAGCCCCACATCGGGCTCTGTGCTGACAGCCAGCTCAGAGCCTGGAACTTGTTTCAGATTTTCTGTCTCCCTCTCTCTCTGACCCTCCCCTGTTCACACTGTCTCTTTCTCTCAGAAATAAATAAAACATTAAAAATATTTAAAATCTAGTTTGTTTGATAAAAGTATTGCTACTCTGGCATTCTTGATGTCCGTGTGCATGGAAAATGTTCATTCTAACACTTGAACTTTGTAGATGTCTTTAGTTCTAAAATGAGTCTCTTGTAGACAGCATATAGATGGGTCTTTTTTTTTTTTATTTTTTTTTTTATCCATTCTATACCCTATGTCTTTTGATTGGAGCTTTTAGTCCATTTATATTCAGAGTTATTATTGATATGTTTTGAATGCCATTTTATTACTTGTTTTGTCATTGTTTCTAGAGATTTTCTGTTCCTTTCCGGTCTTTGTCACTTTTGGTCTTTCCTTTCCACTTAAAGAGTCCCCTTTACAAATTCTTACAGGGCTGGTTTAGTTGTCATGAACTCCTTTAGTTTCTGTTTGTCTGGGAAACTCTTTGTCTTTCCTTCTATTCTGAATGATAGCCTGCTGGATAGAGTATTCTTGGCTGTGTTTTTTTCATTCAGCATGTTGGACATATCTTGCCCCTCCCTTCTGGCTTGCCAAGTTTCTGTGGAGAGATCTGGAGCTAGTAGTCTGTGTCTTCCTTGTAAGTTAGGGACTTCTTTTGTTCTGATGCTTTTAGGATTTTTTCTTTAACACTGTATTATGCAAATTTAACTACAGTATGTCTTGGTGTTGGCCTGCTTTTAAAAATTGTAATGGGAGTTTATGCTTCTTGAATTTGGATATCTGTTTCCTTCCCCAGATTATAGAACTTTTCAGCCATTATTTCCTCAAATTGTATATCCTTTTTTCTCTCTTTCCTTCTTCTTGGACTCTTGTAATTCAAATGTTACTTACATTAGATGGAGTCACTGAGTTACTCAGTCTATTCTCATGTTCCATAATTGTTTTTTTCTCTATTTTGTTTGCTTCATTATTTACCTTTCTAAATCACTTAACATGTTCCTTTGCTTCTTCCATCCTTGTGGTCATTAAATTCAGTCTATTTCAAATTTCAGTTATTGTATGTCTTATTTCTGACTGATTTTTTACTTCTTTGATTTCTGTTGTAAGGGCCTCCCTGAAGTCTTCCAGTCTTTGTTTTTTAATGTTTATTTATATATTTTAAGAGCAAGATAGAGCACCTGAGAGGGAGGAGGGACAGCGAGGGAGGTGAGAGAATCCCAAGCAGGTTATGTACTGTCAGCACAGAACTGTATGTGGGGGTTCCATCTCCCAAACTGTGAGATCATGACCTGAGCTGAAATCAAGAGTCAGATGCTTACTTGACTGAACCCACCCAGGCAACCCTGAAATCTTCCATTCATAAGCCTGGCTAGTATCCCTTTGAATGTTACTTTAAATTCTCCATCGTGCATATTACTTGTATTTGTTTTGATTAGATCTGTGTCCATTACCTTATCTTGTTTTTTGG
Organism: Crocuta crocuta; assembly: GCF_008692635.1. Taxonomy (NCBI): domain Eukaryota; kingdom Metazoa; phylum Chordata; class Mammalia; order Carnivora; family Hyaenidae; genus Crocuta; species Crocuta crocuta. The sequence continues at coordinate 5,813,084 of NW_027529173.1, forward strand.
GGATAGATTCTTCTGTCTTGGCATTTTGTGTAAGCCTCTGTCTTGTTCTCTGTGTTAGAAAAGCCTGTTAAGTTTCCTGCTCCTTAGAGTAATGGTGTTATGCTTAGTTAAGCAGTCATATAGTGTCCAGAGCCTGGCACTTCAGGAGTGTCTCTGGTGTGTGTTGTATGCACTGTGCTGTTGTGCTTTGGCTTCTCTATCCTTCAGGCCAGTCATCTGCAGCAGCTCTCCTTGCCTGCTCTGGGCAGTGTTTGGTCCATGGCCTAAATGTGGTGAGTTGTAACTATGGATGATCTGCTTGTTAAATGAGGCGTGATGCTACTTCTACTAGAGCTGAAGCCATACTAAACTCTGGTCAGGAGGCATGGTTTGTGCCAGGGGTTTCTGTTAGTCTTTTGGGGAAGGGGTCTGCCATGCTGAGACTTAGGTGCTCTCACCTGAGAAAAGCAGCATTGGCAGAGCAGTTTAGCTGTAAGTTCTTAAAAAAAATTGATGATAAAGGCACACAGAGAAACTTAAACATAGAGAAATAATTTGCTCTAGAGTTTATATAATATGTACAAGTTGTGATTTTGAAAAGTTAATAAAACAATACTACATACTTGGGAAGAAATTGAAAGTAAGAAAAGGCTATGTTTGAAGTTATAAAATAAACAAAAGCAACCTCTTCTGCCCCCCCACCAAAAAACCCAAACCTAACCTTACCAAAAACTTTATTTTTGATTAAAATGAATGTTTTAACATTAAAATACTACTTTGAATACTTAAACACATCCAGTTATGATTTCTATACAAGTTAACTTATTAAAGACCAACATTTTGGACTGTTTTTCAACTAAGAACGTGTTTTACAGAAATGTTTCAGTGATCATTGAGTATACATTGGGTACTGGGATGGAATAGTGACTAAGCAGACTTTGGGAAGGTTTTTATTTCACACATACCTTATTAAAGCTGAAATACAAATAAATTATACAAATTATTGCTCGGGACCATTGTTTTTAAGAGATTCATCCTCATTGCATAGTTTTGGCTCTTTTTTAAAAAAAAATTGGATATATGTTTGTCTGGGTTTATTTCTAGGCTCTCTGTTGATGTGTGTCTGCTTTTAAGCCAGTACCATATCGTTTTGATTACTATGGCTATGGAATACAGGTGTAAATCAGGAAATACAAGAATAAAATACAAGATTTTATTCTTTCTCAAGATTGCTTGGGCTATTTGGAGTCTTTTGTGGTGACATATAAATTTCAGGATTGTTATATTTGTTAAAAATTACTTTGGAATTCTGAAGGCTTACGTTGAATCTCTGGATCTGCTTAGGTCACACAGATGTTTTAACAAGAATCCTACTAACCCATGAACACAGAATATCTTAATGTTTGTGTTCAGATTCTTTCATCAGTGTCTTAAGGTTTTCAGTGTACATATCTTTTACCATTTTGTTAAATATATTTCTGAGCATTTTATATTTGATATTGTGTTTTTTTATTGAGATAATTTCTAATAGTATATAGAAAAAACTGATTGCTGTGTGCTTTTTGTATCTAACAGCTTAACCAAATTTGTTTACTCACATAGTTTTTTCTTGGTGTGTCTATATAATATGTTTTGTGCAAATAGTAACAGTTTTACTTCTTCAATTTGGATGCCTTATTTCTTTTGCCTGGTAACTGACTAAGACTTCCAAAACTATGTTGAGTAAAAGTGCCAGGATTATGGGTATCCTTGTTTTGTTCCTTAATTTTGGAGGAAAACTTTTGAATTGTCACCACTGAGTTTCTTGTTAACTGTGGGCTTGTCTTATGTGGATTTTATTATGTTAAGGTATGTTTCTTGTATACCCACTTTGAGAGTTTTTATCATGAAAGGTTTTAAAGTTTACGATGAGAGTTTTTAAAATGAAAGGATGTTGAATTTGATGAAGTCCTTTTTCTGCATCTCTTGAAAGGATCATGTGTTTCAATCCTTAATTTTGTTAATGTGTTATACGACATTGTTATCCACCCCCCCCCTCCCCCCCTCCACATTCTTTCTGGGATAAGTTATACCAGTTGATCATGGTGTATGATCCTTTAATGTATTGTTGAATTTTGTTTGCTAATACTTGGATTATTTTTGCATTTGTGTTCATCATGGATATTGGTGTGTAATTTTATTCTAGTGTCCTGTTTAGCTTTGTTGGAGGGTAATGCTGGCCTTATAAAGTAAGATTGGGGGCTCCTGGGTGGCTCAGTTGGTTGAGCATCTGACTTTGGATCAGGTTATGATCTCACAGTTTGTGAGTTTGAGCCATTCTTGGGCTCTGTATTGACAGCTCAGAGCCTGGAGCCTGCTTCGGTTTCTGTGTCTCCCTCTCTCTCTACTGCTCCCCTGCTCATACTCTGTGTATATCTCTCTCAAAAATAAATAAACATTAAAAAATTTTAACTAAAACTGGAAGTATTCACTTATATTTTTTAGAGTTAGAGGAGGAGTGGAATTCATTGTTTAAGTACTCAGTAAAATTATTCACTGAAGCCATCTAGTTCTGGACAGGGGTTTGTGATCTTTACTGACTCATTCTCCTTACTAGTAGTCTTTGTTAAGATTGTTTCTGATTCAGTCATGGTAGGTTTTATATTTATAGGAATTCACCCCTTTCTTTTAGGCTGCTCCATTTGTTGGTATATAATTGTTGAAGGCAGTAATTATTGGTAGTTGTGTATTTTCTTCTTTAGTGTTGGATATTTCACTGTAAATTTGAGACTTTTTTCTAGCAAAAGCAAAAGGTCTGACTATTCTATTTTTTCAAAAAACCAGCTCCTTCATTGATCTTATCTGTTGTCTCTATATTCTATTTTCCTTAATTCTACTCTGATCTTTGTTACTTGCCTCCAACTTTGAGCTTACTGTGCTTCTCTGTTTCCCTGAGGTATAAAGTTAAAGGTTCTTGTTTTTTTTTTAAATTTTTATATATTGACTGGTTCTTGTTCCTTAATATAGGTGCTTCAATTTCCCTCTTAGAACTGACTTTTACTACATCCTATAACTTTTGCCATGCTTAATAATTACTGGATTTGCTATAGTCCTGTGGGGCTCAAGAATTCATGCCCTGTTGGCTCTCAAAGCTGCTAGGTGATTTGGGGTCCCATCTCAAACAGCAGCTGCAAAAATTGGGCACCCAAATGGGTGTACAAGCTTCCTCCAGGAAGGTACTGGTGACTTGGTTGTACTGTTAGAACAGTCCAAAGGGAGCAAGCAAGGGAAATGTCTATTGGCTTTCCCAGTCTGCAGAGAAGAGTAGCCACTCTGTAGAGGTGTGCTAGATAAGAAGTCGGATTGTTAGTCCTTAGGCATAGTTTATAAAGTTTGCAGTTAATTCTCTTCTTCTATTGTCCTTGAAATGACTCCTTTCTCCCCCCTTGATTCCTGAAGGGATGGCTGCAGTTGGTGTCCACGTGTACATGACTGTTAAAAAGAACTGCTCTTTAGTTTGCTGTAGTATTCTGGATCTTGTGACCACAAGCCTAAGGGACTTTAAGAATTAGGTGTCTCAGGATCCTATTTGTCAGATGGGAATCTTAAAGTTGGGGTATAGATGTGTGATACAAATTCTTGCTCATTGGTAATCAGACTAGTACTCTGGGAGAAGGTGAAATTGAAGGCAAGATGTGAAGGGAGTGAGTCACGCAGATAAATGAGAGTACAACATTTCAGATATACGACATGGTAAAAGAAAGTCTGGCTAGAGAATGGTGATGCTGGTAGGGAGGACTGGGAAGAGATGTGGTAGGAGAGTGTTTGGGCCCCATACTGTGTAGAGCCCTAAAAGCCATGGCACAGACTTCAGATTTTACACTGAAAGAGCATAGGAGGCACCTGTATAGAATCCCACTTTCATGGCCTTATCCTGTCAGTTGAGGCACAGTAGATTGTATGAGGGAAAGAAGGAAGGAGCTATTGTGATACTGAAGGGAAAGGATGGTGATGACTATTTGGACAATGGGGATAGTAGACAACGTGGTATTAAGTGCTTATACTCTGAATACTTGAAGGTAAAATGAAGAAGGTTAGCCAATGGATTATGTGTGGGGTTTCAGAGTAAAAGGAGAGTCCTAGATAAAGGATTTGTTCTCAAAAACTAGAAGAATACAATTGCCTTTACTGAGATGGAGAATGTTAAAGGAAGAGAATTGAAAATGAGACCTGTACTTTGTACTAAGTGCTAATAAGTGTGGGCTTTAAATGCTAAATTGACAAGTAACTTGTCAGGAAGACTGAATTTTGCTAAGAGTGTCTTTTCTTCATATCTAGAGACATTGCACCTCTAAGATGTTTTACTGCTGTTTTCAGAGTACACTTGCCCATTCTTTCTTCCTCATTTCTAGTGTGCTGAAGGAGGGGGACTTTGATGGATGTTGACTTAGGCCTGTATTGCATTAAGAGTTGGTCAGGAAGAGCCTCAGAATAATGGGTTTCAGAAGAAACTTCACATTGCATGGGATTTTGAAAGGAAAAACTTTTTCAAAAAGGAAAGGAATAAGAAAAGGACATAAAGTGTTTAACAAATGGAAAACGGAGGAAAGAATAGAAATTTAAAGATCCTCGAGAGGAGGAGTGCATGAAAGATGGAAGAAAACGGAAAGATGAGAGAGTGGAAGGAAAAGATCTAAAGATGAAGCATCTAGAGTTTGAAGAAAGAGACTTGTTCACTGAAAATAACTGCCATCCATCAGTTTGCCTCATGGCTGTTCACTATAAACCACAGTAGCAAATTGCACATCTCAGCTACTAGGAAAACCACAATCTGGGTGGTATTTATAGTACTCAAGATAAAGAAAATCCACAATCCTGTTGTGTTTGGAGAGTTAACAAACACTTTTCAAAGTTGTGCTTCTATTTGTCCTGTTTCTTCTGACATTTATCTTTGTTTCTTCTTTCTCACCTCTCTTTTTTTCTTCTCCCAATTCTTTTAGGTAGGCTCATATAAGCCTTGTCATTTTTCTGGTCCCATTTGGGGAATATTCTAAAGTGTTGGAAAAGTTATTCTGTGACCTTCTCTGGGACCTCCTTTCAGAAGCTTTATCTCCTTACCTCCAGAAAGTCATGTCTTAGGCATTGGCCTGAAACTAATTTTTCTTCCTTTCTTCATAGGTATGGAGGCCAATGTATAAATGCTACAAAAACTTGGTCTTTTCTGTATCTTCCCTTTATTTAAAACTGTTACATGAAATCTTAATTGTTAAATATCTTGACTTCGCTCTTATCATCTTACATGTGGATTGCGGGGGAGGGCATGGGAGAAATCTCTTGGTGGTTTTCCTCCTGCCTTCCTTGTTCATGAACATTTCACATCAGCAAGCACCCCAAGGATCTGTATAATGGCAAGTCTGTCCATGTTGGTCCACAGCTTTAGGACTGGATGTGGCCCTCAGTGGCCTGCAGCATAAAGTACCTGCTCCTTCGCATGGCCTGCCATGATCTTTGATGGTTCAGAACTGCATTCTATGGTGATCATAACTTGTATTTTCCCCATTGTATATGTACCTTTTATCCCACCATGTCTGTTTTTGGTATAAGCTTTCCACTTTTAATTAAACAGAGAAAACACTTCAACTTTGGTCTTCACCATCTTCCGCTCCTCCTTGTTTATTGAACCCCCTGAATTCCTGATAATTTCTGTACATATTAAAACCATTGAAATGTGTCCTCTTGCATCCCAACATATTTTAACATTTAAAGTAGTATGTAACATGTATTTAGAAGCATATTAAAATGCAAATTTCTTCATTCTGTCTTTTTGTTTGGTTTTGGACCTTGATAGAATTGATAATTCTTCTTGGTTTATAGTTTGCTGCTGTTGTTTATCTGTGCTAACCACTGTTTTTATTTTAAATTACTTTTCCTTTCTAATCTAAAATCTTATTCAAGATTCCAGAAGTTCTGTTTAATGCTTTTCTTTTTAACAACTTAATTTTATGTATTCTTAAAATGTATCCTGTTACCCTTTTAAAATTTACAAGGAAGATGGTGACTTGTACTCAGCATTATTTAGGAAACCATCCATGTCGAAGGATCTAAAACTTTTTTAAAAAAATTATTTGATAACATTCAGTCATGCACAGACCATATTTAATTTATTGCTATCTTCCAAGGGTGGATACCTACATTGCCTTCTGTCAAGTAACAGGAATGAATGTTTGCATATGTCACTTTGTGGGCTTTGGTGCAAGGGTTTCTTTGAGGTATGTGTCAAGGAGTACAGTTAATCACCAGGTCACAAGGTAAATGTGTCCTTAGCTTCAGTAACCTATTCCTGGATTGATCTTCAGAGCAGCTGGGCATGTTTGAGAACCTCCTAACAGAGAAGTGTAAGGACATGGTTCTAGTTTTAGCCACATCTTCTGCAGTTTTAACCTTTTGTACTTTCTCATTATTCTCAGTTGGATAGATAGGTATTCATCTCTCTTGCAACTTGATTTTATTTAATTTCTAGTGAGGGTGAACTTATCTACATAGTACATTTCTGTCGTTGTTATCTGAACACTTATTAACACTTGTCAGTCTTAATTTGGGTTTCTTGTCCCTTGTTGCTTCGGTGGATTTTCTTGTATAGCCCAGATACTATTCCTTTCTTAGTCATACACATTACAAACCTCTTCTGCTAGTCTGTAGGCCTCTCAGAGTTCTTCATTGTGATGCAGCCAAATCGTGTGCATTTAAAGTTTTAAGAAATTTGTTCCTACAATGTGGTTCCTACATTGTGTTCCTACATTAACAAAATATGTTAATATTGTGGTTCTATTTCATTTTAGTTTGCTGTTTCATGCTTAAGTCTTTAATCTCTTGTGAGGTAATTTAAAAATACTCTGTGATAATGGACTCCAGCTTTTTTTGTCTTTATAAAGTGAACTAGTTTGTCCAACCTCATTTACTAAATCACTTACTTTTCTTTTTTTAACTGGAGAAACTGCTTCTTTTCTATTGCCAGTTTTATATATATAATTCATACCATATATCTCATATTCATATATATGTATGTGTGTGTGTCTATGTGTATTTCTGAGCTCTATATTTACTGATAAATTCTCTTGGTAAACTAGCACACTGTCTTAAATTTTATTTTCAAACTGGTCTTTTTCTGCACAGGATCTCTAACAGATAGAGCCTCAGATAAGGCTTAGCTGCTGTGTAAGGGGATGCATTACTAACCTGGCCACTGCTTCACAAACATAGCTGTCCACGTTATCACATGGGACATAACCAGACATGCTTATACAAATCTTTTGATGTTTTTCCCATCAATTGACTATTTTAAGAGACAATTTATCTCTCCAGCTTCCTCTGTGTTGCACTTTATCCCACAGGGATTGAACTCCTGGTTGTACCACCTAGCTCGTTGATTCAGTTCCAGGGAAAGCAGATCCCAAGACTTTTAACATGATACCATAACCCTGTCCAGAGGTAGCTATAAGGAGAAATCAGAGCTTCTCATTTGTGGCCTCAGATAGAGGACCATGTGGGTCCTTATGTAGTTAGTTACTTGGGTGACCTAGGCATGGGAGGCCAAGAGAATCTGAGGCAAGGTATCAGTTGGAACTGATGAATTATCTATTGACTTAATAAAAGTCTTTTTTTTATTACTTTTTTTTTAATTTTTTTAACTTTTTTTTACTTTTTTATTTTTTACTTTTTTTATTACTTTTATATAGCTTTGAAACTTAAAGTTTCCACCGATTAGATGTTTTAATTGGAATTCTTGGAAGCTGTGCATCAATTTACAGACAAGATTGATGGCTTTAAATAGTAGTCCGTTGCACTCATGAACATGATATGGCTCATTGAGATCTTTTATTTTCTTGGAAGGATTTTTACTTTGCTATATATCATGTATTCCTTACAAATAATTTAAGAGTTTGTTACAGCTAATATATACATAATCCATCTTCTTTTGTACTTTCTAATTTTTATTTGCTGTTGGGCATTAAGTTTCTCCAGACTCCCTTCTGGTAGATTGAGCTTATAATAGACAGTTTTATGGACCTCTGGTTTTAAATTTGTATGTGAAGTTTTCTAAAGTGTTTTACATAAATGATACGATTTTCAAGGGATGACAAATACGCCTTTCTCCTTCGAATCCTTAATTTTGTTTTCCCTTTTGCCAGGACCAGTGGTATTATGTTGTAGGATAGCAAAGAAAGTGGAGTTAAGTTTTTCTGGATTTTATCATTAAATGGACTTTAAGTTCTTAAATAAAATCTTGGCTCTAAGTTTTTGGTTTGAAAGGCTTTAACAGATTTGTGATTCTTTTCCAAGACAGTTTATTTCTTCAAAATTTCACAAAAGGGTTAATACATTTTTTGAAAAAAAAAATTTTTCTCTAGTGAGATCATCTTGTGACTTCTCTAAGTCTTGTTAATATGGTGAATACATGTGATAGACTTACTGATTCTGATCTTTTTTTGTGATTTTGGGATGAACAATAGTATTTTTTATATTATTGGATTTAGCTACTTGGTATTTTATGTGGGATTCATTTTCTGTTTATAAGTGAAATGGTTGTATGCTTCCTGTGCTGTCATTATTTGATTTTTTAAAGTTTACTTATTTATTTTGAGAAGAGTGGGAGAGAGAGAGAATTCCAAGTCAGCTCTGCACTGATAGTGCAAAGTCTGATACAGGGCTCAAACTCACAAACCATGAGATCATGACCTGAGGTGAAACTAAGGTCTGGCCACTTAACCAACTGAGCCACACAGGCGCCCCTGTCATTTGATTTTAAGAGCAACACTGTATTTCATGAGGTAGCTCATTCTTCCTCATTTATTATCTGGAACAGTGTTTCTAAGAAGAGTATTGAATCTTCAAATTCTGTTAGAACTTCCTAGTAAAACTGCCTAAGCCTGGAGTTTTTTTGTTTTATTTTTTTTATTATTTTTTTTTTTTTTTTAGGGGGAAATAAGGTTAGGAAGATAGCTTTTTGGTGGCTGTTGAATTAACATTGTAATTTATGTAATGGTTATTGAATTATCTAGTTTCTCTCCTTTGAGCTATTTTTGACACATTTTTGAGAAATTGACCAATTTCCTTGGTATGATCACTTCGTGGCATATTAATTAAAAAGGTAGAGGAGGTCATTTGTTTACAAACTGTGTATTTTCTTTGAAGAACTGTTGCTATTCAAGTCCTAGGTCCCTTTAAAAAATGAGGTTGATTTTTCATTGTTGAGTTTTCAGAATTCTTACCATACTCTGGTTATGAATGCCTTATCAGATAAATAACTTGCAAATATTTTCTCTTATCTCTTGGATCGCCTTTTCACTCTGATACTGTCCTCTGGTATATAAAAGTTTAATTTTGATAGGGCCTCATTTATCTATTTCTAATTTTGTTGCCTGTGCTTTTGGTGTTATATTCAGTTAATCATTGCCAAAGTGAACGTCATAAAGTTTTCCTTTATATCTTAAGAGTTTTATATCTTAAGAGTTTTATAAGTTTTATTCTTAGAGGTAGGTAGGTGTTTGTTTTATTTTAAGTTTCTTTATATGATGTGAAATAAAACCCCACTTGATTCTTTTGCATTTGGATATCCAGTTTTCCCAGTGTCATTTGTTGAAAGATTATCCTTTCCCATTAAATGGTTTTTGCATTCTTGTAAAAAATTGACTATGTAAGCAGGGGTTTATTTTTGGCCATTCTTTTGTATTCTATTGGCATAGATGTCTTTATGCCAGGACCATACAGATTGCATCACTGTAGTTTCACAGTAAGCTTTGAAATCAAGAAGTGTGAGATGTCCAGCCTTTTTTAGTTAAAGATTGTTTTGTCTACTCAGAGTGATAAAACACTCTCGAATATTATAAACATTAACCATTTCTCTTTATTCTTTTGTCTTCATTATCAAGCATAGTGCTTCAAACCTAGTAGATATTCAATACATATTAATGTGAGAATTGAAAAAATGAGGGGAGTTCTTTATAGTAAAAGATTTGGAATGTTCTTACAGAAAAGTGAATTTCTTTTCCTTCAATATTATGGAGTAGAAAATTGGACTCACTGTAGAAACTTGAAAGAACGATACTAACAAACTTTTGGTACTCTTCATTAGTTCACACTTGTTTTTTAAGAACTGTGTCTGAAGATAAGAATGTCTGTTTTTGCCTGTGTTGTGGAGTTTTTGAAAAAGCAGCATAGATGGAGTCCACTTCAAAGTGTCAGTAAGAATAACAAAAAATAAAAATGAGGCAAACAGAGGACCCAGAATCAGACCGGTTAAAAAAATGGTTTGTGCGTTGTTCCTGTTCATCTAGGTATGGGTTCATCTAGAATCTAATAGTGAAATAAATTTCAATCCCATTGAGTCCTTCAGTCTTGTATGTTACCTTGTGTAGTATGAGCGTTAACATCCGGGTGGTAGCTTAGCACCTGGTAGCCAAAACAAAACTGACTTCTTAAGCAGATCTAAGAATTTACAGTCCTATTTGAGGCTCTTTTACTTCAGAAAAATTGGACAGTGATGGAAAAAGTATGGTGAGATATTTTGAGGATCTATTTTGTAATGAAGGAATAAGGATTTTAAAATCTTAGAGGGGCGCTTGAGTGGTTCAGTCAGTTGAGCATCCGGCTTCAGCTCAGGTCATGATCTCACCACTTGTGGATTCGAGCCATCTTTGGATTCTGTGTCTCTCCCTCTTTCTGTCCCTCCCATGTTCATGCTCTGTCTCTCTTTGTTTCTCAATAAATAAATGTTAAAAAAAAATTTAAAAATAAAATCTTGGAATTATGTTTACATCTTTTTCACATACTATGTCTATTTAGTTAAGCAGGTAGGTGACTTAATAAATTCATTTTTCTGTATGTCTGAATTACATAATATTCATCCATGGTAAGTATCCATATGTTGGTTTGGTTAAGTAGGGAACTCTTCTTCTTCTTTTTGGTTAGATTTGTCAAAGGAGCAAGAGTAAGACTTGGAAGGCTGAAGTGAAACAGAAGCCATTTTTCTCCTAAGGTCTTCATGCTGTCAGACTAAGTGATGGGCAAACAAATGGTGTCTGGTGGGTTCCAACCTTTCCTTCACATCCTGTTCCACCATCTAGCTGATCCTAATGATGGCTGGTCATCACTGCTACTTCACCATCACCAGCCTTGGCTGGGAACTCACTGATGCAGGAACTATACAGGGGTAACTATTGTTCACAGATCTCTGCATAGCTTTGTCCTCAAAGTCCCCCTTAGGTGTCTGGGTACATTTGGATTGTCAGGCTGATGAACCAGTGATGACTCCTCTGATCCTTCAACCCATCCTTGAGTCTGTGCCTTCCCTAGCAATTCTAATGATTGTGTGAGGTCTGATTCCTGTGGGGCAAGGGATTAGATCATTTACAGCAGCCCTGATCCCCAGACCAGTAAATCCTTTAAGTCAAGTGTGGAGTCATGTTCACATTTTATCTACCTACCTGATGTACAGTCAGCTCTTACTGAGTTGTGAACACTGCTAACTTTTCTTACCTTGTTTACAAAAGAACACATTTTTGGAAGACACATAGTCTTGCATAAAAATATTTTGTGGTGTTTGGTGCCAAAGTTACTTGATTTTGTAATACAGCTTTCTTATTGTTTAACAAAGTATTGCCACAAGAACTAGAATGAAAGTTTTGCTTTTAAGTGGTTCCCACAGGGTTGTGGTTTATTGGTCTGCTGCCTAGAACTTTAAAGTCCTATATAATGACATCAAAAATTGCTAACTATGTAATATTAAAGCTGACATATTTAGGAACAACCTTTGTTGTAGAGAACACCCCGATCTGAGTTAGTTTTGTGTAATCCGTCCCTTTGAACTACATGCCTTTTAACGTGTACTTAAACATTATACATTTTTTAACACAGAAAAATACTGACAGGTCACTTCCAAGCTTGTTGCATTTTATGTACATGATTTTTTTGAGCTTTAACATCTTGTGAGTGTTTCAGATTATGAGCTAGAATTGTGATTTTGGCATTTATCTGGTCCATTTGAGAAGACTATTTCATATGGTTTTGAGTAAATTCAATTTTGTTTGCGACTAGTGGAAATCCGTTTTTTCCCCTGAGAACATCTTGGATAAGGGTTTGTCAGTGACACTTAGGTGTACTGTTGAATGCCAAGATGACCATGTTTTATAAGCCTCACAGTAGGTAGTCTGAAATGAGTGGCAGTTCTCTGCTCAAAGTACTCTCTAGATTCTATATCAAATCATTATCCAGAGCTTTTGACTTCTACTGATGACATAATAGCTCAAATGGCCAACCTTGAAGTAGATAAAAAATAAAGCTATGCTACCTATATATATGTATTTAGACAAAAACAAATCTAGAGAGATGTATTTGTGTTACATAGATCTGTGTATGTAACTTGACTATCATGAAGGCAGTAAGAGCAACTAAAAGTAGGTAGAAAATGTAAGAGATTGAATCCCTGAAGGGAATCACATTTACATGGGATGCCACTTAATTTATTGTCTCTCCGCTCTAAATCTACTTGTCACTACTGTCTTGCTAGATCCTGTGGACATCTCTCCTTTGCCAAGAAAATTTTTAGTTTGCTCAGTGGAGGGTGCTGAAGGGATAGTATGGGGGGAAGGGGTTTTTCCTCGTGGTTGTAGTAGGCTTGCATTCCTGCTGGGTCCACAGCTGCCATTAGCATGCGTGTACAGCACCGAGTGCTGCTCATTCTCTAGCAACTTTTTGATGTCAGTTCTGACCCCCCGCCACCCCCACACTTCTTGCCCGGCAGCTTTTGTTTGCTGACACCCTAGTGGAGCTTTTCGTGTTACCCAGTCCCTGCCTGAGGTTCTGTGCTGCTAGTCTTAGTTACCTGGCACAGTAGAAGGCTCCAGTTTATTGGTCCCTGTGTGCAGTGCCCTGTTCATCAGCCTTGGGTTCTTGACCATCTATCTTAGCCCATGGTCTCTGACATCCCAGCCTTGGTCTGCTGATTGTGCACCATCTCTGACCCAGGTCAGGCTGCCAAACTTCTTGACCATCTAATGGGCTACAGCCAGACCTATTCACTTAGTATTTTTTTAATTTTAATGTTTAAAATATTTGTTTATTTTGAGAGAGCTAGGGAGTGNAACAATCCTGCCTTTTACTCCAATTTTGTGGTCTCAAGAAAATGTAGTTTTTAAAAAATGTGTATTTATTTATTTAGAGATAGGGCATGAGTAAGGGAGGGACAGAGAGGGGGGCGGGGAGAGAATCCTAAGCAGGCTCAGTGCTGTCTACTTAGAGCCTGTTGTGGGGTTCCATCTCCCAATCTGAGCTAAAATCAAGACTTAGATGCTTAACCAGCTGAGCCATCCTGGCCCCACAACCAGACCTTTTTTTTTAAAGGTCCAAGCTTTGCTTTTCAGCCTTGGAGAGGAGGGCCTCTTTTTTCTCAGTTTATTCCTTTCTTGGGTATATTTGGTCAGACTTTTCAGAGCTTTACTCTCTGTTAGACAGGCAATAATTGCATTGCCAGAGCCTGTGGGCCCTGGATAGTAAGATGGCCTGAGGGGCTGAGAGAAGATGATGCTGGGACAGCAGCAGCAGGCATATTTAGGAACAACCTTTGTTGTAGAGATATGCAGGAAATTGGAGATGAGTACTTTACTGAGTGCAAAGACCCCAAGGCCTGTACATTCTCCTCCATGGGGCCAGCAAAGAGAATCTCTTGGAAGTGAAATGCAACCTCCAGAATGCCACAACCTCTAATATGCCACAGTCATCTTTGGGACCTCCAGCGGGTTCCAGGAGGTGGCACATCTGAAATAGCTGTGGCCCATGTTTTGATAGAAAAATCCAGGGCCGTGACTGGTGTGGAACACTGGCCATACAGGACATAAGGCTATCATCCAGGCCATAGAGGTCCTTCTTTGTACCCTTATCTAGAACTATGGGGCCAGCACCATCTGTCTGCTTACTTTGCTTTGGGCCGAGTACTCCCAGGAAAGCTGTGAGACCAGTACTTTGGTGGACATGAAAAAGCTGGGCATCTGGGAGTCTCTGGCCTCAAGCTGCAAACATAGAAGACAGCAGTGGAGACGGCAGTTCTGCCACTGCAGATTGATGGCATCATCTCAGACCACAAAAAGAAGGGTGATGACCAGAGCTGGCAAGGTGGGGCTTCCACTGCTGGCCAGGAATGAGTGGTGGGCAAGGTGACCTAAGGGCACAGAGACAGCAGAACCTCCCTCTTCTTTGACCTAGACTGTCAAGGACACTGTGGATGTCTTTGTTTCGAAGGGTTCAGATTGAGGGGCAGCCTCAACCCCTTTCTGTCCCAGCTCAGTTTGCAAAAGGTGCTGACGCATAGTTTTTCTCTATTATAAACCTTCTACTTACTTTGCTTCCAATCATTAAATGTAAGTCATTTGAAAAAACAACAACCTTTAAAGAAAGGTTTAAACCTTTCTTGCTCAAATTATGTGTAGCATACAAGTCCTTACTGAAGAGTGAACAAAATCGTTTTTATTGTTTACCCTGAGGCTGCTTGTCCCTTCCTGTAGTGGCAAGGAAGAAAGCTATGACTTTTGTTCTGAGAAGCCACAGCCTGGAACGTGGGGCTCCCAGGGCAGATGGATGGCTACAGAACAGTTGGGGCATATGTGCATATAATATCCTGAAGGCTTTGCTGACTCCTGAACGGTGCAGTATGAGGCCGTATTCCAAGGCAGTGAGAAGACCTCAGCTGGAAGGCTGAAAGATGACGAGAGACTGAAGCAGGTGCTCACCCCCAAGGAGACAGAGTTGAGGGTCAGAATCCTGTCATGTTAAAAGAAGTGAGTAAACACCTTTGGATTTTCCTTAATAATCCAGAAGGACCCTTAGGAGTACAGGCCACTTCCAGGCAACAGTCACCACTCTTCAGAGGAAGAGGACAGAATCTGCAGTCTAGAACACATATCTAGTGTCTACTATGAAGTTCAAAGTTATTCTGTGTTCAGAAAAAAAAGGTAATTTATGTTAACAAAATGAGTCAATAAAAAAAACATGTTGGAAACAGTAGTATAGGATTTTAAAATAAGAATATGGAAGAAAAGGTTGAATTTACAAGAAAACATTGACTTAATAGATGAGACCTGATGACTTTCAAGACAAATGTGGAAAATATAAAAAAGAATACGGTGAAAACTGGGAACTGAAAAAACATCCAGGATAAAAATGTATTGAAATCTATTGGCTGTGATCAACAGTGAACTGAAGAATGGAGTGAACTTGAAGATAGACTGTGTTCTATGATACTAAGGTGGAAGTGGCCAGGTTTGTTAGGTTCCAGGTCTGTGTCCAGGCCCTATCTCTTCTCATTTACTATGTAGGTCAGAGTAGTTAGAAGTCAGCCAGTAGATTTAAGCAGAGAGAAACCATATTCCCTTCCTTAAAGAATTTGAGGCGATTAATCTCTCACAATCATCCTATTGTAAGATTAACACGTGGGGAAGAAAGCTGAGTTTATGCTAGTTTCAGCAACTTGCTCTTCTATCTCTTGGAGTCTTTGTATTCTTGTCCATGGAAGATGATACATTGTTAGCTGGAATGAGAAATAAATGTCTCTAAATAGTATACAATTAATGTTACATATGATGAACAATTCCATTGTTCTTTGTTTCAGTTGTTTCAGTCCCTACTAAAGTTTATTTATTAATGTAGTTAATTAGATAAACTTTTTTGTTTTATCATTCTGAGATAGACTTGAAAGTAATGTAGAATTATGTGAAACTTTTTCCTATTTCCAATTATATTTTATTATTGAGTATAAATAGGGTATAAAAGTTATTGAACCAGCTAGGTATTATCATTATAACTTTGGTTAGGAATTTTGATCTAAGACTATATGTTATGTAATATAAACATAATAGGGGCAGTGGTAGGGTACTATACTTGGTACTATAATAATAAATGAACTTCTACTTTGAGCAGGTACCTACTTAAGCCACTATTTTGGTGGGTACTCCCTTTGTGGGGCTTGCCTGTCTTGACACTGTGGCCTCCTAATATCCTACTTTTCCTAATCAAGCCTGTTTCCCCAGTGATAGAAGGAGTCAAGAACAGTGATGACATTGGAAGTCTAACGTGCCCTACTTTTGTTTCTAGTTTCGTGAATTCGAACAGTAGTGAGCATGGTTTTGAATTTTCTCGGCCTATAGTCACATCTGTACATGGAAGTCTAAAATTTTCTCTGGGTCTGATTTTATGGTCCAGAAACAGGTAAAGGGCTAGGTATGGCAATGATTATCTCTGAGTAGAGTTTGACAAGATACTCAGTGGTCATTTGATTGGTGACATAAGCCTAAGTAAGCATGAGATATTAATGCAGCGGAGTCTGAGCTGATGGAACGATGCACTCAAAGTATATGAGAGGTTAGAGTAGTGAAGATGTTGGTGAGGTGAATCACAACAAGGGTATTTCAAATCAGGTTAGAGAATAAACAGTTGTGTTGAAAGAGATTTCACACTTGATTTCAGACCGTTAACTTCAAAAGATTAATTTCGGTGATAGAAATACTGGTCTCAGTTTGCAAAGTTCCAGTAGTGACTGATCTTTTAGCTTATAGAATTAAAACCTATTTAGCCACATATTTCTATTCGTTGTTAGATTTCTTACTTTAAAACACTCAGTACTTAAATATTAAAATGGTATTTCTTGAACAAGGGTAAATCCCTATCGCAAGTGATTTAAAACCACTTGCACTTTAGACTGTAGTTCTCTTTTTGGTGTTTGTTGTGCCTGAGTGTCTGGAGCAGCAGGTATTTTCAGCTGTTTACCTCTTGGTTGGTTGGGGGTTCATATAGAGGACGATTGACCAAGGAGGAGCATACATGTTTTTTTAAGATTCTTAGAGATCGTCTCTTGAAACTGGCTGAAAATGTCCTTCTCTTCTGTCCTACCCTAGAATACACTTTGTTAAATTAACATGGAGCTATCCATTCATACAAAGGGAAAGGTAAACTACTAGTTCAGAGTATCCACTCTATGGAAGGCAGAATAAATAGTAAGTGATATATTCCTTATTTTGTAATTAAGAGGTTGAGGTACTAGGACAGTGTCAAAAATCTGTTAAACGGCAAAAACAATATCAAAATTGCAGCATCATTACAATACCTGTTAGGTTTCCTGAAATTGATTGTTACAATAATGGCATGCTTTATTCTAATATATCTTGATGATACTCACTTATAAAAAGTATAATTACTTATACAAATATTTTTTTCAAAAAGATTTGGCAACACAGGATGAAAAGACCAGAGTATTTCCTTACCCAGTTCATTGGAAGTATATTCAGTACACTTTTTATTAGAATATCATCTGTCTTTTTATCTTTGGTTTTCATCTTTTTGGTTTAACTTTGTGGGTTAATTTTTATGTTGAA
>NW_027529173.1:5830492-5834785 GCF_008692635.1 Crocuta crocuta
ATATATAATATATATATATAACATATATATATTATATATATACATACTTGAGGGGAATATGTGTATTTGAAATGGAATAAAATAGGATGACTAACTCCATTATTTTCTGATACAGTTCAGTGAAGGAGGTTTAGGAAACATCCTATTTAATTGTGTTTAATGATACTAAATTCCTTTCTTGGAAACACCTTTTTCTTAGCCACAGTAGTCTGTAGGGTAATGAGAAACTGCCAGGAAAAATGTTTTATCCTGTAATTCTAAGAATAACTAAAACTTCTAATATGCTTTGGTCAGGCTTTTTTCTTTTTACTTAAGGTAATCGGAAGTTTCTTTATAAGTTAAAAAATGTCCAAAGCCTTCCTTAATCTGATGAAGATAGGTTACATCATGGGTGCAGTCTGTGTGTTCCCTGCCACAAAATATTAAAAGGAATTAAGAGTATCAGGAAGTTACACTTTTCTCCTTTCATTAGAAGTAGGCTAACCTACTTACTGTATACCTGATTTTGATGGATTTTGGAATGCATAAATCCCCTTTGTTTTCAACCATATTCTAAATCATGTTAGATCCTGTCCTAGTGCTATACAAGGCAGTATAATTTGTGTGTGTGTGGGAAACTCTTAAAATTCAGCCCACAACAGAGTTAAATAACTTTAACTTCTTAAAAATTTTTACCATGGTTTTATTCACTAAGATGAAGGAATAATATTAAATTAATTTATTAATTATGTTTTAATTCTGAAAGGAACATCTTTTTCATAGTTTCTTTTTGAAGAGGAGTTATCACTATCAAGTTGTGTACTGAAAATATTTTATTTTCATGAAGACATTAGTGTAAAAGTTAACTAAACATTTTTATTTTAACCAAATGCAAATGATCAATAGTATAATTATGTACTCCCCCCGCCCTCCCAGTGTAGCTGCTTGCTTCTTGACTCTATTTTCTGGAAGATAAAACAGTGATATCATTTAAAATGGTATTAAGATTTGGTAGGACTCAGTTTAGTTTGCACTGAGTAAAGTAAATCCTGAGAGAGCAACAATAAAAACACATCAGGAAACCCCACCTAGAGTTCTTAGTTTGTCTTTTGTAATTCACATTTGAAGATCCTAGACTAGAAACAGGGAAGAATATGTCTGTTGATACTATTGTTAGTAGACTGAAGCTAATTAATGAGAAGGGGGACTATCACAGTAATAAAAAGCCACAGAACTTTGAAATTGTGTTGCTTGGGTTTGAATATTGGTTCTTAACCTGCCAGTCTGTTTCCTTACCTCATTTTCTTAATGATTAAATAGATACGACTTTAAGCCCTATCTCGAAGAGTCAATGGGAACTTTGGATGGGCTCAACCATATGAAATTTTCTAATACAGGGCTTCATATTATAAGTGATTGTCAGCTCTTACTATCTACAGATATTCCCCAAACTCATAGGATGAAACAACAATTGTTTATTCTTACTTGTGGATTGACTGGAATTGGTTGATCTAGGTTGGGCTTGACTGGATTATTGTTATGTCTGGTCTTGTTATATGTCGTTCGATGCTTGAGAGCTGTGCTAGGTTTGCCCTCTATGGGTTTCTTGAGCCTGGGCTGAAGGGCAAGCAGCTACCTTGAAGAACTTGTTACTGAAATGGCAGAAATTAGAAGACAAGTGGAAAGCTCTGATTCTTCATAAGCAATAGACATGCACCTATCACATGCCACATTCACTCTCATTCCATTGGATAAGTCAATCTACGTGACCAATCCCAACATCACTGTAGTGAGCACATACACTTCACATTTGTGATGGTGGCAAGGGTATGTGTGTATCATTCTACTACAAGGAAATGAAAAAAATTATGACTAATACTTAAATCTTCAGTAGTCAACAAAAAGTAGATGTTGCTTCTGCTTTGCTTTTAAAAATTAACTTTTTTCCTTTTTCTTCTTACCATGAACTTTCTGGCATGAACAAAATAGCTTTACAAACCTGACTTGTCACATACCATTTTCTATACTGATGCAAGTGTTTTTTTCTCATGCTCTGGCTTAATTTCATCCTGTAGATCACAGCTTAAATATCAAGTCCCTATGAAGCCTTCCTATCTGTGCTTTCCCCTTCTTTTCGAATTCCTTTTTTAATTTCCTATGTAGAACTTATTTTGATCTGTAATTATTTGGTTTATTTATTATGTTTATCCCCTGCAGATACGCAGTCCATGAAGGCAGGTATTTTGTCTTGTACGTTATGTTGGCTTCAGAGATGTTAGCTGGTTTTGGTAACTAACCATTAGAGCCACTTTTCACTTCCTCTGCCTTAAATTCTTCCTTGTACATTTTTAACTCCTCAGTAAAGACTGAGCCTCCAAAACCATAGGCCCCCAAGCTTGACCCCCGTACAGCAGAACCCTTGACCTGTGCATGTGTGCTCTCTACCTGCGACCTCATTATGTAGCCCTGGCTCTGCTGTATCATTTCCAAGTCTTCTTAATGATAAAGCTTTATTTTGTCTTCCAAGTTTCCTGTTGGTTGTTGCTGAAGGGTTTCTGGGAATCATAGTAAGTACCACCGGGGTTAGTCCTGTCACAACATTGCTTTGGAGACAGAAATGCCTGTGGGAGGCTCACTGGGACCCAGGTGAGTGCCCCTGGACATTTGCAGCTGATAGCATTCCTATCAGTAGGCAGAGATGGGTACAAAACAGTAAGAATAAAAGAAGTGGAAGAAAATCGAGAACAAGTTGATATTTTTAGTTGAAATCAGTTGTCTTTACTGTATCTCAGTTTGGTATGACAGTTTACCACAGTCATTTATTAAACAGCACGTTAGAATACTTGAATATATGATGGGTTTTGAGACATCTTTTTTTTTATAGGGTCTTTAGATTCTGGAAGGAAATATCCTAAGTAAATGTTGCAGCACCAGCAGCAGATTGCTCATACTGTGAGAAAGTAGATTTCCAATATATAAAATCGACTAATTCTACCTATTCTATACCTCTTAGAGGGCTGAGAGTGACATTAAAGTTCCCAAGCTGGTGACTTGAGAATTGAGTAGTGCCTACAAAGGTGTGGGATTCTCCTACATTTTTTTAAACTACATATTTTTTAGTATTTAAAAAAACCCTTTATCAACAGCATAAGATTCAGCAATGCTGGGTTCTCTGTACTGTCTTGTGCTACATTGTCAAACAAATGACATCTTTATACACTTTATACTCCTCAGTGCTCATTTATAATTACCACTCTTTTTAATTGCCTTTTAAATCACACAGAGAGGTACAAGATATTTATATTGTCTTTTGTGATAACTTACATATGTAGTTATTATATTGGTTGTGTCTATTTATGTAGATTCAAGTTCCTGTCTAATGGTACTTAACTTGAGCCTCAAGGCCTCCCTTTGGTGTTTCTTGTAGACCATGCTGCTTGGGAAAGCATTCTATCACTCTTTGCTTACGTGAGAATGCCGTACTTCATTTATGAAGGATAATTTTGTTGGATATAAAATTCTTAGTTGATGGTCTTTTTCCTATCAGCACTTAGAATATGTGCTCTCACTGCCTTCAGGAATTAGCAGACATAGTTTCCTTTGGTACATTAAATATATTTAAAATAACTTGTCTTCATCTAGTAAGTCCAAAGTCTAGTCTTCCTCAGAACAGCTGTATGATTTTCTTTCTTTACATAGGCTCTTGTTTCTTGGCATATCGGCTACATTTTGTTGAAAGCTGACATTTTTAATAATGTATTATTTAATTCAACTTTGAAAATTAGAACCCATCACCTTAGGGTTAGCTGTTGAAAACACTTGTTTCTACTTCTGATTGGTTAAATGACTTAACTGAATTCTATAGTATGTATGTTCTTCTCTGTTATGTCATATGTAGCCATTGAGGTCTCTTGTTAGGATATTTAGCGGTCAGTTAATGATCACAGATTTTCTTAAGTGTCTGGAACAAACCATGTTCCCTGCTTTGTCTAGTGTCTCTGTGTGTAGGGGCATAGTTGCTATGCTAAGGAAAGCAGTTTACAATTCTGGCTTCCTTCTCACTTCCTGCTTGTAAAGAAGCACAGGATTAGTCAGAAGTAAGCGCATGGGACCTTGTCAGGTCTTTTCTGGACATGTGGACAGCCCTATTCATGTTCACGGTCTTTATTAGATACCCAGGAATAGCATTTGGGGTTCTCAAAGCCTTATTTTGGCATTTCATTCTTCAGCTTTTCCTTTTAATGGTTTAGGTTAGCTTTTTTTTTTTTTTTTTTTTTTTTTTTTTTTTTTTTTTTTTTGTTGTTTTCTCTCACT
>NW_027529173.1:5835740-5858697 GCF_008692635.1 Crocuta crocuta
TTTGTTTATTTTTTTTTTTTTTTTTTTTTTTTTTTTTTTTTTTTTTTTGCCTCATTTGTTACCATCACATTAGGCAGGTGGTGTGGTGAACTGTTACTGCTGATAATTTTTAGCACATGCTCCCAGGGACACACTATACTGGAAATCTCAACTTAAGTCAAATAAAAACAAACCTTAGAACTCAGGGTTTTCAGTAAACTTGGGGACAGGTGAAACTATGACAGCTACTTTGGGACTGGAATTCAGAGAAACTCCAACTTTGTTTTGCCTTATCCAGTGGCTATCAGGCTTCTCTTTTCACTGTAGCTGTAGGCTGTTGGTTTTCAAGATGACAGACCATCATGCTCAGAAGAGACTGTGGGGTGGGAGGTGGAGGAAAAAGGATAAGTTAAAATGCTACAACATTCACTGTGTTTAGTTGTTGTTGTTTTTACCAAGATTCATCATTAGCTACTTCAGCAAACATTCTGTAGACTGACACATGGCTTTGATTAATTTCAAGAGTTTCTGAAAAAGGTGATTTTCATAACATCTGTCAATGTTTTTGTTGTCTTTATGGAGAAAAGAATTTCGGTGCCCCCAACAAGAAACTCTATTACTTGGTTTTTTATATGACGGTTGTATCTGAGTCATGTCTGAGTGTAAGAGTGTCAAGTCAAATATGCAAGAGCCAAATATGCCCAAGTTGATTTTTGACCATATGCTATTTACTTGCCATAACCAATATGTGACTTATTAATAATCCGATACTAAATACATACCTGTTAAATGTCTTTTTCTTTATGCTGGAAATCTACCTCTGTAAAATGTACATTTGTGCCTGCTTTTGCTTTGTAGTTACCATTAAGTACATATGATTTGCCTGATTTGAGAGGATAGAATTGTGAGTATATTCTGCCGAAAGAGAGTGAGTGAAAAAGCTGAACTCGAAGTTTAAATCATAATTTTCTAAACTGGGTTTCATGGAATATTCTTGAAGACAGTAAGTTTTGGGGAAAGGCCTCATGGTAAAATATATTTGGGACATTCTAGGCATAATATTCCCCATTTGAATATTTAAAGTGGATATTAGTAATCACATACTGACACAAAGTTGCTAAACTTTAGGCTAGCATTTGCCAAACTTATTTGCATGAGAAACCTATTCTGTAGATCATAGCTAGTAATATCCTGAGAAACAATTACATTTCTGCAGAAGAAACCAGTGGCCCTCTAGATAATTTTATTTATGTATTTTAGCTTTTTATTTCAACTAGTTACAGAGAAGATATACAGAGGTAAGTAGTGGTGACAAGTAACAATGAAGGCAATCTTGCATACTTAGCTGGAGGATAGAAATGTACCTAGTTTTGCTAAGTTGTATCATTAACCGTACCTTTTATATAATGAATTAGTTGACAAAATTAAATGTTTATTGGTGCTATAGACCTTTAAGAGTGCAGTCAATTTGTTCTTAATGCTTTGCACAGTTCTACACATATGGCAGTTGTTAATTGTGTGTGTGTGTGTGTGTGTGTGTGTAATGGATTAGTGCATTTTATTATCTTTATGGTAATAGGATTTCATAGAGCTTATCACCTGGAAGAAAGAAAACTACAGGAAACTGAAATAGAATTTTGAGCTCCTGTGCTTGATTATGCAACCATTTCTAGGCTGATAAATTCAGGGAAAGGTATTGAAATCTTTTGAACTCTTCAGAAATAAACACATATGTATATGGTTACTTTATGACAAGTCAAGAACAAGAGGGAAAAGGACAGTCTTTCCAATAAAACGGTGTTGGTGAAGCCAGACAGCCATGTGCTGACAGAGGAAACTGGACCAATATCTTAGACCATACACAAAAAGTAACTTGAAAATGGATTAACTACTTGAACATAAGATCTGCAACCATAAAACTTAAAGCATACACAGGTGGTAGGCTCCTAGACATTGATCTTGGCAATGGTACATTTTTTCACATCTGACACCAAAAATAAGAACAACAGAAATAAGTGAGACTACATCAAACTGAAAGCAATAGCATCTACACTGTGAAGGAAAGAAATCACAATACAACCTACTGAACGGGAGAACATATTTACAAATCTTGTGTCTGATAAGGGGTATATATTAAATATAAAGAACCTCCTATGATCAGTCAAGAAATAACTGAAAAATGGGCACATAATCCAACTACATTTTTCAAGAAGACCTGCAGCTGGCCAATGGGTACATAAAAAGCTGCTCACCTTCACTAGTCAGGGAAATACATCTGAGCACCACAGTGAGACATCTTCTCAACACCTGTCACAATGCCAAGTATTAAAAAACTAAGAAGTAACAAATATTGGTGAGGATGTGGAATAGAGGGCACACCATCCTACACTGTTGGAGTGTAAATTGGTGTGGCCATCCCAGAAAATCGTTTGGAGGTTTCTCCAAGAACTGCTATGATTGAGCACTTCCGCTTCTGGGTGTTTAGTAAAAGGAAAACCCTCAAAAAGATACCTGCACTCCTCTATTCATTGCAGCATTACTTGCAATAGCCGACATAGGGAAACAACCAAAGTGCCAATAGATGGCGAGTAAAAAAAATCTCTTATGTGGAGTCTTAACAAGACTCAAGTTCATGGGTACAGAGAAGAGATAAGTGGTTGCCAGAGGTGAGGGGTGGGTGGGAGAAATGAGTATCGACAGGTAAAAAGAAAAAAACTTAAAACCCTAACCAACCAAAATCTATATCACCACATCCATGTAGAAGAAGTCATTAGTTTGATTCCGTACATCTTTCTAATGAGTTTGGTTAGCTTGTTTCCTAAGCCATGACAAACTACAAAAATTAAAAAAAAATTACTGTAGAAAAACTGTTGTCAGATAATCTGAACGGTAAAAAATTTGCTTTCCAGAGGCATAAGATTTATACTAAACTTTAACAAGAATATGTTTGATGTTTATGAAATACAGTTTGAAAATAGATTACTTCTTGAATGTACTTAACATTCAAGATTTTTGCCATTTTTGTCAGGCACATAGTAATACAAGGAAGGAAGTAATCTGTAAAAGACTAATATGATCTTACAAGTGTCTAATTATTAATTGATCATTTTCTACTACATTGTCAACTCCACCATATATTACCAATGTATCTTTTTTAAATGTATATTTATTTTTGAGAGAAAGAGAGCGTGTGAGCAAGGGAGGGACAGTGAGAAGGGGCGACACAGAATCTGAAACGGGTTCCAGGTCCTAACCTATTAGCACAGAGCCTGACACAGGGCATGAACCTATGAACCGCGAGATCATGACCTGAGCTGAAGTCAAGCTCAACTGACTAAGCCACCCAGGCACCCCACCATTATATTTTAAAAAGAATAAGTACTGGGTGCCTAGGTGGGTCAGTCAAGCATCTGTCTTTGGCTCAGGTCATGATCTTAGGGCTTCTGAGCTTGAGCCCTGCTTCTCTCTCTGGTTCTTGTGGGATGCCCTCTCTCTCTGCCTCTGGCTCACTTGCGCCCCCTCCCCCCCACCAAGTAGGTACCGTTCCTTTGAATGTTGGTTGTATAGCAGATGTATTGTACACATTTATGTACAGTTACAAATGGAATCCTTTGAACCTCAGATTATATATATTTGTATAAAGTATAAATATGTAAAATATAAAAATATATAAAAACCTGTTGCAAAGTTGAACCTTAAGTGCCCTTGTGAATAACAACGTTTCTGGCTAGATTTCTAGTTTTTTGATGTTTGCCATAGTGGGACTATAGTGTGTTTTAATTATTTTAATGATTGAAGTGCAGGTATTTTGTACAAGCCATCTAGAAAGCTAGTGGTAAAGGATCCACTTTGCCTTCTGCGGCCTGAAGTGTGTACTGTGTTGTTGGAGGGTTGACAGGCTATCATTACAAATGACCTCAAATTACTGTTTTGTCCTTCAAAGCATACTAGGAAGGATTTCATCAACAAAACTGTAGGTGGATAGTTACATATTTGTGATTCTTAAAAAAAGGAAGAATTTATGAATTTGTTTGCAAATTATTATGACATAATCTAGGTGCAGTGCTCTACAGTGCTTCTCACAGAATTTGAAGCAACACTGGTGGTATTTTGAATGTACTGTATTCATATTTTTCTGCATTTGATCAGAGTGTTTTCCACAATGAAATATTTCGGATATATAAATCCTTCAGCTAGAAGTCAAGGCAGGATGCTAGAATCGTTCAGGAGACAAAATAAAATAATAAAATAGAACAATGAAAAAGGAGAAAGCATTAAAAAAAAGAACTCAAAGTATTTTGGACAAATTGTTGGACATTTTCTCCCACTAAGGGTTCTACAGTGCGTGTGGTTAATTACTGTCTAAGGTAAAATATGTATGCAGTTTTTGAAAATAGATGAGAGAAGTTGGAACAGGAAGCCTCTTTGAGCTTTATGGAAACTGAGAATGACTAAAATTATGCCAAGTTTGCGTTAGCCTTAGGCAAAGGCAGTGTGTGGTGGTGAATATAGCCTAGCATTTTGTAGCAAGTCAGTGATGGCACACACCCTTGTCAGCTGAGCCGAACTTCCACTCCTGTGTAAGGTGGGGGAGAATGAGTGTATGTTGCACACTGCACCTTTATTGCGGAGCCAAGGAGCTTCCCCTTCCTCTTTAGGGCATGTATTGATAAATTACATGTAGATAAGGGTGTACACATATTGATATAAATACACTGACATAAAAATTTCAAGACGAATACACTGTTTAGCTTAGGAAGTGTTGGTATGAAATGAATGTATGAAAGAGAGTATTTTACCCTGGGGAGAGACATGCTGGTCTCCAGAAGCTATTCCCTTGGAGTTAATTTGTGTGTGTGTGTATGTGTGCACAAGATGGACTCTGAGCCACAGTGTTCAAGGTTACTTGACACCTTTAAGTCCTAGCCACCTTCCCTTATTTTTCTCCAAGGCTGTGATCCTTTTGAAGATAACCAGTTTCACATGGAGTGAATCATAGCCCTCCATGTGGTAGTGTCCCTTCCCTAGGAAAAGAAAACAAGCCAAAACCCCTCAAGGACCCTTGCTTTGTGTGTATGTGACAACATCCCTCATAACCCTGTAACATGAGACTACTTAATCAGACGGCGTGTTTTTGTGTGTTACCATATACGGGAGACAAAGAAGTAGAAAAAATATATATGTGTATATAAAACTATGCCACATGGCGTTTTGGGCTCAGTTCTTTGGGTACAAACCCAATTGAGCTGTGCTGGCACGAATAAAGTTGCTTCCTGGGAATAAAAGTCCTCAGCGTCATGACTCTGTGCGAGAGTCCACACTATTGGAAATGAGAAAGGAAAACTATTTCTCTCAGGGTGATAATTGAAAGGATGCATAGAAATATTTCTACTCTTTGAGGAAAAAAGGGACAAAGTAAAAACATGAAAATGAATTAGAATGTCCTATCCCTGGCACTTACTTTTGCTTTATTTCAATCTAGAAAGACAGGAAAATTCAAACTCGATTTTTTCTTTTACATTGTGGCAAGGCAACTAGAAATGGCACTGGCTGGGGGAAATACAGTGGCTTTTTCCTGGTATGGTAGTTTTCAGGTACTAGACAAAATTAGTACCAAATTGGTCCAATTTAGAGTTTCATCAGGAAGGAAGTTTTATATCTTGCTGTGCATTTGTGTGATCAAGAAAGATAGTTTCTAGTTTTCAGGGTAATCACTCAGAAATCTTTCACGAGGACACTTTATGGAAAAAGATCACACAATATAAACAAGATTGAGTAAGAACTCTTCAGGTACATTTTGAATTTCTCTCCCTGTCTCTATCTCTTCCTCTTAACCTCAAAACATAGCACATAAAAAATTAATATATAATGAATGAAATGTATAAAAATATAAACAGGAAATATATTTACATAGTTTGGTCACTTTATGCTAGGGATATTGCTTCAGGTTTTCTGTGATCCCAGTGCCTAAAAATTAACATAATTATAGCTCATAAAGGACTTGCTGGCTTTCAAATCTTCTCATGTGAGGATTCCCTAGAGGAACAGTACCTCTGTGATGGGTGTTGTACGACAGAAGATTTATCTTGATCCCAGGACATCTGATTTTAAGAGAGATTTCCTTCTTTAGCATCGACATCTATTTCTTACTACTCTTGGTATTTTCACAATGAAAACTAATGAGCTGTTTTTTGTTTTGTTCTGTTTTTTAGTTTTTGTATTTAATTTAGGTCTGTGTCTGTTAGATGTCTGTTTAATATGATAAAAATCCTTTGGGGGAGAGAATGTGTTTTTACTCACATTGAATAGCAGTGAATAGCTGTCAACACTCAGGAAATAATGATTATTAATCAAGGAGGGAATGAAATTCGTTCAGAACACTGAGACCTGGAGGGAGGGGGGGTTGGAGTCCTGTGTTTTGTTCTTAGAGCTGTCTCTGAACTTTATTTTCCACTCTAGTTTTTCTTAGTTAAAATATATTCTTCATCTTTGTTATGAAAGACTACTCTTAGAGCATGTTTTTTAAGCATAAAGGCTAAATTTCCAGAAGTTTCTGGACAGATGATCATTTTCTATTCTGCCTATGCACTATATATTACCAACATAGTGTTCTAAAAAGAGTAAGTACCATTCCTGTTGATGTTGGTTGTATAGTAGATGTATTGTATACATGAATTTATAGTTAAAAATGAAATCTTTGAACCTCGGACAACATAAGGTATTCTACACCACTAAGCATGGTAGAAGATTCTTTAAGTTCATGCTGATGTTAAGCCGAGACCACAGATTTCACATGTATTGCAAAAGAATTGCCAGGGTTCACTGTTGGAGAGTTTCAATATGATGTTGTAAATTTTGGTTTGGAAAAGGTTTTTGGATCATTGGCCATATTTATAAACGATCAGCAGTGATGTTGTTACAGTTACACAGTCACCAGTTTTGCAGGAAAATTTTGAGGTTAATTGCCTCTATTAAGAATTCTCCCTGTTCCCTAACTTAGTCCAAGGTATCTCCTTGACTATCTCTTGTTTTCACAAAGGAAAGAGACTTCAGGTCTTTCAAGACAGACTATGAGTTTCTGGACAAACAGAATTGGTAACTGGCAAATTGTTGACACATTTGTTAGAACTAGGATTTTTGTTGCTTGATGATAGGTCTATTTTTCCTATTTCTCTGCCTAATTTATGATTGCTTTTTCCTGTAACTTGAGTTTTACTTGCCATAGCTCTTTAGCTATAAGAACAACGTGTGCCATTGTAGGTTTGGCTTCCTTTCTCAAGTTGCAGATTGTTTTATTATGTTGTAGTTCAAATTTCTTGCAGATGGAATGTGATTTACTCTGCTTTATTTATTCATCCAGATCATAAGCCACAGATCATGTGATAGATTGGCTATACTGGAGATAGGTCCCCTCCAGTATACCATACACCAGAATGGGGTTGGGGAGGGAAGAAATGACAGGACATAAAACAAGGTTTATGCTTCTTTAGCAAGGACTGTATATTAGGCATTTTCTTTAAAAGGGGGGGCACGTTAAGCACCCAATATATGTACTATCCTAAAAAACAATTTGAAGTAGGGGCACATGGGTAGCTCAGTTGGTTGAATGTCCAACTCTTGGTTTCAGCTTGGGTCGTGGTCCCAGGGGTCATGGGATGGAGCCCCACATCAGGCTCTGTGCTGAGTGTGGAGCTTGCTAAAGATTCTCTCTCTCCTTCTCTCTCTCTCTCTCTCTCTGTTCTCTCTCATTCTCTCTCTTTCCCCCCCTCGTTCTCTCTCCCTCTTGTTTTCCCTCCCTCTCACCCTCTTCCTCTCTACCCTGCTTGGGTGCTCACTCGCTCTCTCCTTAAAATTAAAAATTAAATAAAAATCTTAAAACAATTTGAAGTATTCAGTATGTCATTTGATGATGTCCTAAGCAGATAAATTCAGGCAAAAACTGAAAAATCTCACATTGTTGCAGGTATTTTCACTACTAAGACAAAGATGAATATGACATTAAAATTGTTATTTGACAACCTAGTTGTTATATCATGTACAGATTACTCCAGGTAAATGAGGTTAGAGATTGTGTATTGAAGAGTGTACTGCTAGGCTTTGGTAATAGTGGTACAAATTTTATTTGTTCCATCTATACTAGAAACAAGGTTTAGTGTAGTATATGAAATGCAGGGTTCTAAGTACATCAAAGACTGGTGGCCAAGGCTAGGTGTAATGGTCTGGAGCTTTTGTTGTGTGCCAGTGGCATAGTCTACTCATCCATGATGGACTTCGTACAATTTACAGAGCATGGGCAGAAAGTGACCTACCTATTGGGCTGTATTCTCACTCACTTGCTTTATATTCATTGATTAAAACAACAATAACAACAACAAAAAAGAAAAAAAGCAAACAAACTCCTGGTAGCTAAAGGGATTTAGTAAGTTCCTCAGAATAGCATGTTACCTGTTACAGAAGAAATACTGCAATCCAGGTGTTCTCAGATAACCTTCTTGTGTATCCAGATCATCTTGTTCTCATAGATTCTCACCAGTCTGTAAGTGCACTGTGAAGTTCATCCTGCCCAGGGAGCACAATTTCAGCTCTCTGTGGATGATGGACAGGTATGTAGGTCTTACTTTTTTCTCTGCTCAGCAAGGCTTTTGTGTATATGTATCTTAATATGCATGTTTGATAAAATACATTCCTTAACATGTATTACATATATTTGATAGACTGACTTAAAAGCAAATAATAAGTATTTAATCTTTACCATCGAGCTTGTGTAATAGAATGTTGCTAGTGTTTTGATGTCTTCAGTATGCTCCTTTTTGTTTGCATCCTTGTCCTGATGGTGTTCCCTTCCCTCCTATTATTTTAATTTTGTGTTAATAATTTTCTGGCCTACCTCAACCATCTTAACAAATAACTAGAGTTTCCCAAAATTACTTGGCTATGAATATTTTAATGAAGAGAGTCATAGTGGTAATATTTCCCCATGACTTTTTGTACAACAGTTTTGAGACTCTTATTGCATGTATCTATAGTTTATTAATTAGAGTCACTTGCTATACTATAGACTAGTCATTAAAGTCTTTCTAGTTGTCGGTAAATTTCAGAAAACTTTTTCAACAACTTAGTTTGCCATAGCTTTATTCATGGTGTGTAATAAACCATCCAAGAAAATGGCAGTTCAACATTAATTTATGCTCTTGTGCCTGTGGGTTAGCTGAGATTCTAATCTTGGACTTGGCTAGATGGCTCTGTTTAGGGGTAGCTTCACTGTAGGTCATAATAGGCTGGACAGTTTTCCCAGTCTTTGCCCTTCTTTGATCAGCAGTTTATTCCAGGTATGTTCTTTTATGGATGTGGCAGAGATGTAAGACCATGGTAACTCGCAAGGTTTCTTAAAGGTTAGATTTGCAACTGGGACACTGTCACTCCTGCTCCTATTGGATAATGCGAGTCACATGGCCACATGTGCAATGAATTCATTTTCCCCATTCCCAGGGTTTAGCCATCATGGATCTGTTTTCTGCCTCTATAGTTTTTCACCTTCCAACTCCTACAAATGGAATCATAAAGGTGTAGTCTTTTGTGTCTGTCTTATTACGGTAAAGCATAATGATTTGGAGATTGATTCATATTGTTGAACAGATCAGTTTTTTGTTCCATTTTATTGTTGAATAGCTTTTTGGGAGGTTTTAGAATTCATCTCAGTGGACTACTGTTGAGGCAGATTTAATTTAATTTAATTCCCACTCTCAGTTATGACATGTATCATGATTGAAGGACATAGATTGGAAAAAACAGAGTTCATCAAAAACGCTACAGGTAGATTCATAGATCATAGATTAAGAGTTAGTGCTGGGGGAATTGAATTGCCAAGTGAAAGACTGTAAAGGAGTGAAACTATCATGGGAAACAGAAGAAAACTGGAGCGAAGGCTAAAGATAATAAATTACTACAAGGAGTGTATTTTTTTTTAATGTTTATTCTTGAGAGAGAAGCAGAGTGAACAGGGGAGGGACAGAGAGGGAAGCGGACCCAGAATCCAGAGCAGGATCCAGGCTCTGAGCTGTCAGAGCAGAGCCCTATGCATTTCTTGAACTTGTAAACTGTGAGATCATCACCTGAACCTGCAGATGATTAACTGACTGAGGCACCCAGGTGCCCCGAGTAATGTGTTTTAAAAGGAGGCTACTGGGCAAGTTGTATAGAAGGTGGATTAATTTTAAAACTATACTTCTCCTCAATAAAGGATTTCAGATAATGTCTAATTTAGGTTTAAAGAAGATAGTTTAAAATTTAATTGTCCTGAACTCAGGTTAAATTTTGTAGAACTTACACAGTGTGTCAATTAAAACAAACTAATCTTGTGAAAGAATTGGTGCTTCTTTCCTTCTGCCTATGAACATACCTTTGATATACCTGTGATTGCCTTGTGTTAAATTTGCCTATATGATTTTCCTTAGTCTTACTTATCCTTCTCAGTGCCTGTAGTTTTTATAATTTTTTAAATGTATGTTTATTTTTGAGAGAGAGTGACAGAGCATGAGTGAGGAGGGGCAGACAGAGAGGGAGACACAGAATCTAATGCAGGCTCCACGCTCTGTGGTGACAGAGGCAGGGCTCGAACCCACAAACTGCGACATCATGATGTGAAAACTGAAGGTGGAAGCTTAGCTGACAGAGCCACCCAGGTGCCCCATCAGTGCTTATAGTGTTTAATGGCTGGTAAATTTTCCTTAAATATTTGCTTAGTAAATACATAGTTATTCCTCAACTTTCCTGATCATTCTTTTCCATGTTTTTCTCATGAATGTTTGGTATATATTTACAACTTCTTAAGAGTATTTATACTAGATGTCCTACAGGTAACTTAAATCTAAATGATGCTTTGAGCTTAACCAGTAGACCTACTCTTTTTTCTACATCTTACAGCCTAGGTAATAATGTCACCAATCCTGTAGCTACTGAAAGAACTTGTGACTTTTGATTGTCCTTGCTCTACATTTCCTGGACTTAGTTAAGATACTTATGATGTCTTGACATTTCAGCAATAGCCTTGTAATAGCTCTCAGTGCATAAATTTAAAGCTACCTTGTCTCTGGGGTTGGATGGTGATAAAGGGTTTCCATTTTCCCTTAGTTTATGTGAGGGCTACATAATGCTTGTGTATTATGTCCACTCAGTATATTCTCAGCAATATTTTACTCTTAATTTATTCCTAACCTTTGATTAGTTTCTGTTTCCAATGATGGTCCAGAAGAGAGTAGAGTAAAATATTCCAGTGAAAGTCCATAGTTTTTAATAGGGCTTGACAATATTTGATTGTCAAAGTCAACAGACAGCCTAAAAAAAAACAGTTTTAGAATTACTGGTGAAATTCATTTCCCCATGTTGACTTTCCCCCTCAATTATCTGAAGACCAAAAAGGAAATCACACTTTGTAGGTAATGGTTAACTGATACATACAGATGTTTGTTTCTAGGTTCATAACAAATTTTGGTTGGTTAAGGATGGCAAAAATGTGATACTCTTGACAGTTTTGTTTTCAGTTAATAGGTACTTGAGTATAACTTTCTGTAATCTTTTAGGAGTATAACTTTGTGTAAACACATGAAAAACTTGTATACAAAGAAATCTTGTCCTTAGCCAGGTCATTTGTGCTGTGTTTCCTGAAGTATGAGAGGTGCTTCTGAATTATCAGCCTCATATGGACTTAGTCTGAAATTGCTTGCTTATTCATAAAATGATCTGATAAATTTTAAGAACCAAGCTTCTTGGATAACTGTCTCTCGTGCAATTCTAGAATACATTGCATAATTCAGACAATGTAAATGTATGCAAAATGCTTAAAGTTTGATTTTTGGATGATAAATTGAATGCAGGTGTTCATTGTTTACCTAATTGTAAGATAGCCTATTTTGTTTCTACTTGAAACATTCTGAGCATGAATCTGTAACTGCAGAGTAAGAAACCTGTGCATGCATGCCTTTGATTTAGTTTTCCTCTAATGTATATATTGTTCTTTGTTGGGCAAACTTCCCAGGCTGCCTTGCAGAAATAATACTGTGAATGATGTTAAGCTGAAAGGATAGATAGGTAACTGGATTATTTGTAGCTGTGGACCGTGACACGATTACCATAAAACAATGGATCCTAACTTCGATGTGTGTTATAAAATTTCAAACTGGTAAAATCTTTTCCCAGAAAAATAACCACATTATACACAAAATACCTTATTCAGTGTTTTGAGTCCCTCTGAGGCCTATTCATTTACCTCATGTTAACATAAGTTTTGATCATTATTCAAACTTAATTTATTTTTTAAATTATTTAAAAAAATTTTTTAATGTTTTTTTTTTAAACTTCTGAGAGAAAGAGAGACAGTGTGAGCAGGGAGGGTCAGAGAGAGAAGGAGACACAGAATCCGAAGCAGGCTCCAGGCTCTGAGCTGTCAGCACAAAGCATTACATGGGGCTCGAACCCACGAACTGTGAGATC
The DNA here is from genome assembly GCF_008692635.1 of Crocuta crocuta. NCBI lineage: Eukaryota > Metazoa > Chordata > Mammalia > Carnivora > Hyaenidae > Crocuta > Crocuta crocuta. The sequence continues at coordinate 5,848,209 of NW_027529173.1, forward strand.
ATGACCTGAGCTGAAGTCAGATGCTCAACCAACTGAGCTACCCAGGTGCCCCTATTCAAACTTAATTTAAAGCTACTAGAAAGTGATTAAAAATGAACCACAAGGTTAAGTAATATAAGGGGACAATGGCAAACCAATAGCCAGAAACCAGGTGAATTAGTAGTAAAGGGCAGAGTAGATCTGAGAATGCTCAATTATAAGAAAGTGGTAGGGAAAGCTAGGAATTAAAATTTTCTACAGTAGGATTTCCCAAAAGTTGAGGGCCTGGCAGCATCTGGACAGCTAAGTGAAGGTGGGTTTAGTGGAAACTATTTAAGAAGCAGTCTGTTCTTTTTTTTTCCTTTTTTTAATTTTTTTAAAAAATTTTATTTATTTCTAGGAGAGAGAGAGAGAGAGACAGCGTGAGCAGGGGAGGGTCAGAGAGAGAGGGAGACACAGACTCGGAAACAGGCTCAAGGCTCTGAGCTGGCAGTCAGCACAGTGCCCGACGCGGGGCTCCAACCCACGAACCGCGAGATCATGACCTAAGTGAAAGTCGGATGCTTAACCGACTAAGCCACCCAGGTGCCCAGAAGCAGTCTGTTCTATAAATCATCTTCTCAACTCCATCACCCTCTCCCTACTCAGAAACAAAGGAGGATGGGGGTTGATGTGCTCTCTCTGTCTGGGGAGAGCATTGCATACAGTTGATGGAATGAGTGCCTTGCCTAAAGTAGTCATTTACTGATTGTGCATGTACTTACTACTGGCTGAACGGGGAAGGCCATGGCCCCTTTTCCCACTCAGCAGTCAGTATCCTCATGGCTTTGCTTTCCTTCTTGGCTGAAAATTGGAAGAGTTTTGTTTGGAGACTCTGTCCAGTATACAAATAAAGAGCTAAAAATACGAACCTGAGAGGCTCCCCAGTAAACAACTTAACCTCATCACCCTACAGTGAAGCTTAGCATTAACAAACCCCACCCTTGCACTCATTACTTAATAGCTTTTGAATCTTGCACTCGTAAATATAGGCTGACATGTATACCTATATCATCTAAAGAATGCACTTCCTGTAGAAGATAGAGACTGAAACAGGAAAGAGTAACATGAAGGATGCCACAAAAAGACAGGGAAAGAAAAAGGTGTTTGTGCCATTTGTTTGTTTACAAGTTGATGTCCTTTCAAAGGTAAAGTTATTGGAAACATGAAACAGGTTGAGAATGCTAAGGAAAAATAACATTTAAAGAATAAAAGATCTGGGATAAAAAAAAATCTGAGAAAGTCTTTCCCAAAGGACAAAAAGATGAAATACAGGAAAGAAGAGAAAATTAAAAGTCCAGTCAAAGAGAGCCAACACTTCATAACACAAGATCTTGAAGGAGAGAAAATAAAGTGGAGGAAATGCCAAAGAAATGAAGCAATAAAAAGCATTTTAAAAACTAACATCTTAGGCCCCCTTTCTCAGAAAGCTATTAGAGGATCTGTTTAACAAAAATGACGTAGTCTTTGAAGAAAGATGACATTGGATACAGGAGATAGGAGATCTGTGACAGCAGAGAGATGAAGATTATCCCCAGAAGGTTTCTAAAGTAAGATTTTAGAATGATAGCTGTGTGACTGGCAGAGGGCAGTCCATCGATGTTGAAAAAGCTGAGAAGACTCCAAGAATGATTACTTCAGGAATATAGAACTGGTGAAGTGTGTCTGTGTGTGAACATCTTGAGAGTAGATCTAAACAAATAGCTAAGTGTTAGCTGTTGAGTGAGTCATAAGTATATAGAAAACTAAACACTTGGAAGATAAGCTTTCATTTCAGGGAAGACAAAGGCTCATGCAAGAAAGGAATTATAATATATGACTTAGCTGGGAGGAATGTTTACGTAATCAGTGATGTAAACACTCAATACTGATTTAACCAAAGTTATGACATTGAAGGAGTGGGGAATGGGTGTTAGTATATACCATGGTTAGGTTGGAAGGAAAAGGACAGGATTCTTCAAAAGATAGCCAATTCAGAAGGTAAAGAGGTAGTATCACAATATGTTTAGGGATAAAAGTGTGGTAAGTTAGTTGACCCCAGTTTACCAGTCCTCTGACACTGTTCTACTTTTGTACCCCTGCTGTGGTCTCTTGGTGAGGGAAGTGTATTTACCTGTTTACTGGTTCTGGAATGGGCCTCTTAACTCCTAACATGGACGTCAATAATAGAAGTCAGTTGAATGAAGGAAAAGTAATTGTGTCTGGGGAAGACACGTTAGACTGAAGGGGGTGAGGTAAACTTTTTTCTAACAAATCTTGTAGGGATATTTGTTTCTTCAAACTAATTATGTAAACTTAAAACTGATAAAAATTATAAAGAGAAAAGGGAATAAAACAACATGATTGATTTTTAGTTGGAGTTCATAAAGGAGATTTAGTGGATATCCAATAGATCACGGTGGTAATAAAGTTCAGAAGGCCTTCAACTATAGATTTCTGATTTTTTTTTAATAGCAGTCTAAGAAAATGGAGGTTTTGTGACCAAGATCAAATGGTGACTCTATAGTACTGGATGTTTCAATGAGCTAAAACGGAAAGTTTAAAGAGAGAGTAAGAGAAATGATGGATTGGAGGTTTTGGTCTGAGACTTGAGGTGCAGAATTTAAAAATGTCAGAGGAGGAACAGATAGAGGTAATATCAAGTTTGCAGGTGATTGTCAAAGGGGACAGGGATGAGGGATGGGATGGGCAGATGGGATGAAGTAGACTGGAAGGCAGAGCCTTCTAGTGATGTAATGCATGTCCCCAGGACTAGAAGTACAGCATAGGGAATATAGTGAATGGTATTATAATAGCACTATATGGTGACAGATGGCAGCTGCCCTTGGGATGAACACAGTATCACATATAGATTTGTGGAGTCACTGTTGTGTAGTTAAAAGTAATGTAACCTTGTGTGGCAGCTATACTTGAATTAAAACAAAACAAAACATCAGAAAACAATGGAAATAATGAAAGGATCCACAAAGTAAAAGGAAACAAAATAAAAGCAAGCTCCCAGAGTTGGAACGACAGTGGTGAGAGTGGAGAGCAGCCCCCAGCCTAGTTACCATCACCCACCCTCCTGGAGGAGCCACAGCTGTCTGACTGGCCAAGTCCCCATCACTGCAACCCAGGCAGCAAGGCCAAGACCCAGTAGCCGCTGCAGACACCAACCCTGGCACCACAGGCAGTGGCACATGGAGTAGTGGCATCTGCTTGTGGGGACAACCAGGTCATCCCAGTGAGGGTTTTGGAAAAAGTAAAATGGCTCAGTGTAAGAAACAGGTATGGTATCATCAGTTGTAGTGACACCACGGAAGTTGTATTTGTGCCCCAGACTGCTGTAAAAAATAATCCCAGGAAGTACCTTCTCCGTGTAGGAGAAGGAGGGACTGTGGAGTTGGGTACTGAGAGAGAAAAGGATGTGGAAGCAGCAAATGTGACAGACAGGCCCTGCGTGGAGCTCCAGTGTAAGGCAGTAGATAAGCAGTCAACTTAATAACAATTATCCACGCTATCCCCTTGGCAGGGGTCATTAGTGCAATTCTCAGTTAATAACCAGGATAGTGAGAGTGGGAGAAAGAGTGGGAACCAAGCTTGCTCCTAAAGGCCTGGCCCCACAGCCCTGCCCCACCACAGGCTACGATTTCCACTTACTGCAGGTGGATACCAGTGGCTGTTGACCACAGTCTTGTGATCCTCCTGTGCAGGGAGAAGTGATGGAAAATGCTGACAGGGTGCAGGAGAACAGGGTAGACCCGTGAGATAGAATATGCATCGTAGTTATAGATGACCCTTCCACAGGGATCCTCTTCGCCAAAGGCAGCCTAGGGAAGATGGCAAAGAAGAAGTTAGGGAAGATCAAGGAGATGAGACCCAAGGTCAGCAGCCATTGGAGTGTCAGTGCTGCCACATCTTCACTTACCAATGCAGATGCACAGAAAACCTTAAACCACAAGATGGCAAAGAGACAAAACCAGCCTATCCATAAACTGAGAATTTGTTAGCTTCAGAGGCTGAGCGGGGGTGGGGGTGGGGGTGGGGTGGTGCTGAATATAGGTTGGCTTACCATCTCCACCATCATCCAGTTTACTCATCCAACAGGAAGAAATGAAAGTGAAATTGTACCAATAAGAAATGAAAAAAAGATTGGAGCTGAAGATCTTAAGTGCCTGGGCCAGGAAAATAGATCTGTATTATCTATGCAACATGGGGTTAGTTTTTAATTTTTTTTACCTAAAGACATCTCTTTTTGGTTATGACAAATGTGTTTAAAAGAAAGGGCCTGTTTTTTCTCAACACCCCTTTATTTCTTATATGTTTATTTTGGGGAGGGGAGGGACAGATAGAGAGCCATCAGCACAGAGCCTGATGTGGGGCTTGAACCCATGAACTGTGAGATCATGACCTGAGCTGAAGTCAGACGCTTAAGCAACTGAGCCACCCAGGTGTCCCCCTCAATACATGCTTAAAGATTTTTAAATTTTTTCATACCTGGTCAAGTTGAGATTTTTAAGAACTTCATTTTTAATTTGTAATAAAAGTTTAGAGCTTGATTTTTTTGACAAGCATCTGTTAATAAAGGTCTTAAATAATTGTCAAAAAAAAGTTTCTAGGAGGATTACAGAAAAGTAGTTGCTTGGGAGAAGATAAAAGGTGAAGCAAAGTTCTAGATGATTTGAAAAGTTCTGTGTACGGACTTGGAATTCAGCCAGTGTAACGTCAGTAGTTTGAGTAAAAAGGAAGACCGATCCATATGCTTAAAACTGCAGAGCCTGTGAAGTAGTGAGAAATGACAGTACTATGAAGATGGAGAGATTTTGCCAGATGGCATAAATTGTGGAAGGATGGGATTCCAGAAAAATACCTTTTTATGGAAGAACAGTGGAGATGTAGAATACTAACTGTGACTTCAAGCTTTTTTAGTAAGTGATGGTTGGGAAAGTCAGTAGATAGCATGTGAGAACGAGGTCAGGCACTTGGCATACCTTCAGCCCTAGGTGGTGAAGAACCTGTTTTGTAATGAGATTGAGCATACCACAGCACAACAGGGAATGGTACGGGAAAAGGTACGGAAGGGTAGGGAAGGAGGTTAACTATGGGGTGATGATCCATGAAGAAGGACCCAAAAGTATGGGAGGTATATTACTGTGATGTTAGTCCTATAACTTTACTCCTGCATAAGGAAAAAAATAGTAAAGCAAGACATACATGACAAAAAGCTTCACCTATGTGTACTTTAAAATGGGAAGAGAATGGGGCACCTTGGTGGCTAAGTCAGGTAAGTATCTGACTCTTGGTTTTGGCTGGGATCGTGCTCTCATGGTTTATGGGTTTGAGTCCTGTGTCCGGCTCTGCGCTGACAGTGTGGAGCCAGCTGGGGATTCTTTTTCTCTCTCTCTCACTCTGCACCTCTCCCACTTGTGCTGTCTTTTTCTCTCTTAAAAATAAGCTTAAAAAACCTAATTATAAAAAGGTAAGAGAATATCCATTACTCTAATGGTCACAGTTGAGAACTCATAATAGTTACACACACCTTTCTTTCCATTTTCTGTCTTTATTCTTCTAACTGCAACACTAATTTTTCTCATTCTTCATGAAGGAAACTAGAGGTCAGGGAAAGTAGAAGGAAAAGATTGGTACACATGGTCAGAGCTATTCCAATATTGGTGGAGAGGAAATAGAACTTTACACAAACATTGGATGTTATCAAAAAGCTTCTGGCTACTTATTAAACTCCAGTTTTTATAGTTAACTATCTAAATTCATAACCAATATCCAGACTTTATCAAGGAATACTTATAAACTAGTCACTATACCAGACACCTCCAGTGTCTGTCTGTTAAACAACTTGTCATGTGGAAAAATTATTTGGCTTCAGTGTCCATGCTCTTAAACACTTGGTACCAGGGCCTCAAATTCATGAGAGTATACATATACAGCTATCAGTTCAACAAGCCACATTTAAGGACTTGTGATAAATTTTAATATACAGTTTATAAGTTTCTTTAAATTGTTAAAGAACAGGAACAAATTGAAAATTAGTATCTTACATTTATGATAATTGGATTTCATATTTTTTAATATAGTAGTACACATGAACTGTTACTTTCAAATTCACTGTGTAGACTTTAAATATTCTTCAACTTAATTATCACCAGCATATCAGATTCATTTGTTGAAATTACATATATATGTATTTAAAAAATTTTTTTAAATGTTTTATTTTTTTGGTAGAATGATACAGCATGAGCAAGGGAGGGTCGGAGAGAGAGGGAGTTACAGAATCTGAAGACAGGCTCCAGGCTCTGAGCTAGCTGTCAGCACAGAGCTCGAGACGCGGGGCTCAAACCCACGAACTGTGAGGTCATGACCTGAGCCAAAGTCAGACGCTTAACCAACTGAGCTACCCAGGCGCCCCTATACATATGTATTTTGAAACACAATCCTTAAGTCAGAGGCATCTATTTTTTTAGTATGATATTGATATTGCCTATTACATTGCACTATATAGATGTTACATGATTTTTTTCCAGCACATAATACAAGGACGGTATATATGTAGCAAGGGTTAAAAAGAGCCTTCATGTCAACTCTCTTTTTCCTTCTTAGAGGCAGTTTCTCCTGAGACTTTCCAAAGAGATTGTATTCGTTCTTAAATTACATCTGTGAATCTCTTCCCATTTATAGGCATCCCTTCCTGAGGAGGCATAATGCCTTCTTTCACTGACTTTCTCATACTGTTTTCTGCTTAATGATCACCTGGAGACTCTACTTGACTATTCTGCTAGCATTTCCCTTTATTTTTCTACTATGTGGGATATCCTGCTTTCTTTGTCCTTTGTTGTCAGTTTACCCAGTATACTCCTCAGTTGTGTGGAGCATAATGTCCTGAGAAAGAGGGGATGGGGAAATTTCTGCTTTCCTATGCACATGAGAAACTATCATTCTATTCCAAGAACAACAAAAAAGTTGAACAAACTGAAAAATAAACTTTTTAGATCCATCAGCAGTGAAGTCACAGACCAAACTGCTGTCCTCAGTATTGCAGACACAGGTGAAATTTAAAGTATTTTCAACTAAACGCGAATGAAAACGTTGACTTTGGAATACAGCAGAAGCAGTACTTAAGGGGAAATATATGGAGTTCACTGTACATAGTAGAAAAGAAGAAACCTCTAACTGATAATCTAAAATTCCATATTAGGGAACTCAAAAAAGAGCAAATAAATTCCAAAATAGGTAGAAGAAAAATAATAAAAACTAGAGGAGAAACAAATGAAATGGAGAATAGTAAGACCAAAATCAAACCCAAAAGTTGGATCTTTGAGAAGCTTAATACACCACACAAAGAGGAAAGAGGACTCAAATTACTAAGCCAGAAAGGAAATAAGGGACATCGTTACAGAACCAACAGAAAGTAAGAAGATAATAAAGGAATATTGTGAACACCTCTTTGTTTCCATCTAGGTAATAACCTAGATGAAATGGACCAATTACTTGAGAGACAGTTTGCCAAAATTCATAAAAGAATACACAGTCTGAGTAGGCACCTATCTATTTAAAGAAATAATAATTTTCCAAAACACCAATTCTGGGTGCATTTGCCTATAAAGTCTAATAAATGTTGAGAGGTTACACCAATTTTCTATATTCTCCCCTGAAGATAGAAGCTGAGAGAATGGTTTGCTAATTCATTCTGATGCCACCTAACAGTACAAGCAGACAAAGATATTACAAGAAAGCAACAGACCACTACGTCATGAACATAAGTGAAAAAATTTTGACCATTAGCAAGTATAATCCAACAATGTATGTTAGAAATTAAAGTCTTCATCGGAGTGGGATTTATTCCAAGTATTCAAGCCAAGCTCATCTTTAAAAAAAATCAAAATATATCAATAGGCTGAAGAAAAAATCAAGTAATTATTTCAGTACTTGCAAGAAAAGAATTTGGCAGAATTAGGGCCCATTCATGATAAAAGTTTAACAGACCTACAGCTAGCATCACACTTAATGATAAATGAGAAGCTTTCTTGCTAAGAACAGCAACAAGGCAAAAATGTACCCTCCCACCCTCTCTTTTTAGCTTTGTACTGGAACTCTTAGTGAGAAAACAAAGTAAGTATTTTGGAAAAGACAAAATAAAACTCTTGGTAGGTGACATAATTGTCTTTGTATAAAATCTGGGAGAATGAGCAAGCTCCTAGAAGTGACTGTAGAAAAGTTGCATAATTCAAGGTTATACAACAGTCTATCGCATTCCTATCTAATAGCAATGAACAGATGGAATTTGAAATTAAACACTTCATTTGTGATGGGTTAGGGGGTGATGGTGGGGTTCGGAGCCAGTGGCCAAGAAAGAATTCTTGAAGATGTCTTTAGTGCATAAAGATGATTTTATTGAAGCATGGGGATAGAACCCATGGGCACAAAGAACAGTTCTGGAGTTGTGATGGGTAACTGATTATATACCCTAAGGCTGGGGTGGAGTTAGGGATAGAGTAAGTTTTTAAGGTATTGTGGAAGCAAGGTTTCCAGGACTTTGAGGAGCTAGGTGTTGTTGGGAAAATGCCAATTATTATCGTTTAGTGAAACCTCAGTCATGAGACTCTTCAGATATCTATCAGGGACCTATAAGCCTGGAGGATGGTTGCCAGCATATATCTTAGGGGAGTTGAGATAAAGGACATTTCCAAAGGAATTTTTATATGTTAAAGTAGACTTCTAGGATCCTGGGGGGTCAGGATAATGCTGAGCCAAGATGCCTTTTGCCTCTAAGAAAGTGTCATCATCGAGGTAGCTGAGCTCCTAGAGGGAGGTGACTATCCTGTTTCGAGGACTTATCAGTGGGCCATAGACAGTAAGAGAATTTAATTTTTAATTTGCCTCAGTTTTCCACATCATAATGGCAAGCACTTAAACCTCTTTACTTTGTTCTTGAGTAGCCAGGAGTGTCTTAGGAACATCATACGTATTCCACTTGAGGGGAAGGATGCTAGCTTGTACTTTGCCCTCAGCTTGCCCCATGCTCCCTCATCAATTTGCACTTAGTGCCTTCAAAATGAATTACTTAAAAATCTGTCCAAATATGTATTAGATCCATAGGAGAAAAGCTACAAAACTCTAAGGAGAATTAAAGAGCGGAATAAACAGATCTATTCCATGATCATGAATAGGAAGACTCAATATTACCAAAATGTTAGTTCTTCCTATGTGGTCTATAGACTCAAAGCAATCCCATTAAAAAAAAAAAAAACAGTTTACATATGTAAACTGATTTTAGAGTTTATATAGAGAGGCAAAAGACCCAGAACAGCCAATGCAATATTGAAGAAGAGTAAGGTTGGAGAACTGACACTATTCAATCTCATGACTTACTGTAAAGCTATAGTAATCAAGACTGCTTGGTACTGCTGGAAAAACAGACAAACCAATCAGTGCAACAGAATATAGAGCCCTGAAAATAGACCATATAAATGGCCGATTTTGGTCAAAAGAGGAAAGGAAATACAATGGAACAAAGGTAGTCTTTTCAATAAATGGTTTTGCAACAGCTAAAAATACACATAAAAAAATGAATCTAGATATAATTTTCACCTTCCACAAAAGTTAAGAAGGGATCATAGCCTGAGTGTAAAACACAAAACTGTAAAACTCCTGGGAGAGAGGAGAAAAGTTAGATGACCTTGAGTTTGGGGTTACCTTTTTAGATTCAACTTCAAAGACATAATCTACAAAAGAATTGATAAACTGGACTTAATTAAAAATAAAAACTTGTGCTCTGTCAAGGTCAATTTTAAAAAATGAGAAGACAAGTCAAAAGGTGGGAGAATAGATCTATAAAAGACACATGTGATACAGGACTCTTATCCAGAACATTAAAAAAAAAAAAAAACTATTAAAACTCAACAACGAAAAAAAACAACTCAAAAATAAAAAGTAAAGACCTCAATAGGGATCTCACCAAAGAAAATACACACATGGCAAATAAGCATATGAAAAGATGCTCCACATTCTAAGTCATTAGGTAAATGCAAATTAATGTATTGAAATATCACTGCACATCTATTAGAGTGGTTCAAATTTAGCATGCCAGCACCTGATGCTGGTGATGCTATGGAGCATTCCTGGTGAACATACAGAACAGCACATTCACTTGGAAAGATCATTTGACAGTTTCCCTATAAAACTAAACATACTCCTACCATTTAATCCAAGAATTGCACTTCTTTGTATTTACTGAAATGAGTGCAAAACTTAGGTCCACACAAAAACCTACACGTGAATGTTTATACCAGCTTTTTTCATAACTGCCAGAACTTGGAAGCGAGCAAGATGTTGTTCAGTAGGTGAATGCATACATAAACTGTGGTACATCTAGAAAATGGGGTATTATCCAGGACTAAAAAAAAAAAAACACAAAAAAACCCAAAAAACGATCTGTGAAGACGTGGAAGACATACAGGAAACCTAAATGGATATTTTC
>NW_027529173.1:5859044-5951872 GCF_008692635.1 Crocuta crocuta
TAGTGTGAGTCCAAGTATATGATTTCTGGAAAAGACACAACTAAGGAGGCAGGAAAAATTCAGTGGCTATCAGGGGTAGAAGGCGAGGAGGATGAATGGAAGGAGTGCAGAGAATTTTTAATGCAATGACAATACTCCTTATGGTACCAAAATGATTAAATACATTATACATTTGTGACCACTCCTGAAATGTAAAAACATTGAGTGAATCCTAGTGTAAATTGTGGACTTTAAGTGATAATGATGTATTGTTGTAAGCTCACTGATGTTAACAAATATTCCTCCCTGGTGTAGAATTTTGATAGTGGGGGAAGCTATGAGTGTGCGGGGGTAGGGGTCATATAAGAAATACATATACCTTATGTTCAGCTTTGCTGCAAACCTAAAACTGCTCTAAAAAGACAAAGCCTGTGAAATTCAGAATGAAAGAGAATGTAAAGGAACTAAAATTATGTTTTGACCTTCAGTGTTTGTAGAAATCCATATTCTTTTCTCACACGTGATAAAAACGTTTTTTTTTTTTGAAGTATGGTTTTATGTTGACAATCATTACCTTCAAAATTATGGAGAAACTATTGCTTTGTTTTTCTAATTTTCATGCTTGCTATTTTGTCTCAACCAATTTGGGTTCCTGCTTTACAGGAGACTTTTTGTTGCTGCTGTTTATTGAGTTTGGTGTATTTTCATTCATTAGCTTCTACATTCCATGGAACTTTTTAATTTGGAAACTCATGTTCTTTATTACTGTAATTTTTTTTGAAATACTTGATCTTTGTCTTACTTTTCTGTGTTCTTTCCTTCTGACTTTTTTTTTTTTTTACACCATATTGGACTTTGTGGTCACTTTTTTTCTTTATTTTCCTTCCTTTTAAATATTACACTATGTTATGGTTAGAAACACTTTCTCACTTATGTTCAAATCTTTTTTTATTGTATCATTCCTCTAAAAGATTTTAATTTTTGCCTTTGCCTTTAGATTTTGTGCACATCTTGGTTTTCAGTTAAATCTGGTTTTTCTGGTCATATTTATGTGTTGGAGACTACTTGTCATGGGTTTTGTGGGTATAGCTTGTTGATTTTGAGATTCATTCTAATATAACTGAGATGAACCATATTTGGGGGTCTCTGAGAACAGTGTCCTCAGGGCTTCTGCCTAGGAAGAATATTGTTTGACATTCTTTTAGGCTGCAAGTTGAGAGAGGCAGAGGGTTCTTACTGTCAGCCTGTGTATGTTACATGACCAGTGATATCACTATGATTCCCATGCTGAATAATAAAGATCAACATTTTCAGCAATTATACACTGATTAGCTTTCTTGATTTAAAAATTGACCATTGGGCTAGTTGTTTTCTACTCCATCTATTGTGTTTTTCTTTTTCTGCCTGCCTTTATATTTCTTATTTTTAATAATTCTCTTATCACTATTGATTTCTTATTTTTTAACTTGAAAACATTTAGTGTATGCCTTCACGTTCTAATGTAAGTGTAGTCACAGTCACCTTCAAATAATAGTACACTATTCATGAGCTCATAGTAGTAGTTTGCTCCAGGGGAGCCTGCAGGAGTGTGAAAATTTCAGTTGAGTATGTGGCTCCCAGGAGTTCTGTTTCTCCTGTTCACGTTCACCGCCACTTAGTACTTAGCGATGTGTTGAAATTCTCTACTTCTTACCTGCTTGTATGGCGTCTGGTGTCTCTGCTCTTTGTTGTGCTCTCGGTAAGCCTGCGATGGTGTTCCCTTTGTCCTTGACCAGGAGGCTGCTTGGTCCTCTTGTGACCTTAGCTCTGGTGGGTTCAAGAAAAGTTAAGCTTTTGTAGCTTACCTGATTTTTCTTCAGAAAAGAACATTATTTCTTCCAGCTTTCTATGCGTGACACAAAAGTAGAAATCCTCATCATTGTTAGTGAGAAACGTAGGAATTCACAATTTAATTGGTCATTAAGCATGCATGGTTTTGAATTTACTGCAAAAGTACATTTTACTGCAGAGATTACCAGAAGCCTCATAAATATTTGTAATAGTAGTCTATAACAGTGAATGACAAATTCAGGCTCTTCTTTCTGTCAGGTTGGCTCGGGCTCCATTTTCAGTATATATTTCTTATACACCTGACCCAGAATTTTCTGTGTTTCTCATTGGCCCTAACGGCTGGAATCCTAAAGACTTCATACGATATGTAGGCTCTTGCATGTTGGATGGTGCAGCATGCGGCTGCAGGAGTCCAGCATCCAGTAATTCTCTTTGCACCACATCAGACAGGAGGGAGAGCCTGTTCCTATGGTCTCCTCTCAATGTGCACTTCGTGAGCACGTTTACGGCTTTCCACAAATGTGGGAAGTATCTTGCTTCTGAAAAGAGTCAAGAAAAGGGCTATCACTGGTCATCTTTGGGATTTAACCACATATTAAAGAGAGCATTCTGTTGACTGTACACACATCTCACATACTGCTAGGTGAGACTGCAGATGTTGCAAGTACAAAGAAGAGGTTTAACACATTCATTTACTTGAATATGCCTAATGTTGGTAATACTTTTTCAGCGATTATAATGTGGAAGAAATATGTCATGTAAAGTGTATCAGAATGGAAGATGTAAGGTGAGACCATTCTCGTCAGCTTGGGATTTTGTACATTTGGTGCTTTTATTTTCTCAGCCATTACCTTCAGACAGCATTGTAGGTAGGATTTCGGAATCTCTAGTACAGCACTACAGCACCGACAACACGTGCTGTCAAACCAATGTTTGTGGCCTTCCCGCAGGCTTCCGTACAGGAGTATGTTTGTTCTAAAATCCAAATCTTATCAGATGGCTGGAAATTTTGTATGTTTCTGTGCCACCTTTTGCCTTAAAGGTATCCCTCTCTCCTCCAAGTATAGTCAGTCTTGAGAGTGAGATCAGAGACCTTTTCCTTTGAAAGATCTTCTCTGATGGGTTTACACAGAATTAAGTGTTTTATCTCCTGGTCTACTTACAGATATACTTCCATTGTTGCATCTAGCATATTCTGTTGGAAAATATTTGTTATAGATCAGCCTTATTTTTAAGAGTTGAGTTCCTTGAGGACGTAATACATGTCTCATTTATCTTGATAAGCTGGAATGTGATACAGAGCTTGGACATGATAGGCACTCAGTATTATTCAGCTGAACTGTATTAGTCATTTTAATGGTTTTGCTGGAAATGCTTAAAAATGTTGCTTGTATTTTCCTAAATTTATGAGAGTTCCTTCCATTTTTGTCTAATAATGGAATACTAACTGTTATCAAGTTGAGAATCAAAATAAAAAATTTTAAAAATTATACGTTGACAAGTAAAATATTAAAATGAACAAAAACTGCCTGCAAATATGTTGATCATAAATATCAAAGTTGAAGTTTGATGGATACATATATTTGTTAAATAAAATTCAGATAGAGGGATCTTCAGCCATACTTTGAGGCAGTTTAGAAACAGGGTTGGAAAGGTAGCTTATAATCAAAGGACTTTTGATTTATGTTTTTTTATAATGTTTTTATATTATGTTTATTTGATCCCTAAAACTCTTGAGGAAGTTCAAAGCATATGATTACAACTTTCCTACACTCTTTATTTTTTGACTTTTAGGGCACAGGGACAATTATTCTGTAACTTGATTAGCAAGTAGCTGATTTAAGAGTTAATGAGTTTTCTAGGCCTTATCTTTTCTGTATTGATTATGAAATTTAAAAAAAGTTTCACTTAAAATATTTTGAAACTTCTTTCTTTTTTTCATCTTCTGCCCAGTGTAGTGATTATGACTTGGAATTTGGAACTGAGTGTTTACAGTTGGCTCTAAAATACGGTCACATTAAAGCCAAACTTGTGGAAGGATCACCTGAGCTCTGGAAGGTAAGGGAGTTGCTGTTTTGTCCTGAAACTTGGCTGTGCTTGTATATCATTCCTAGAACACATTGTGTAGGTGTAAACACTTTCAGGCTGCTTCAGTAAATGAAGTAGTAGTATATAAAAATACATTATTTCATACTGAAACAGTATTTTGAGGAAAAGTGTATGTATGTGTGTATGTATGTACACGTTAATGGCATTAAGAGTTTCACTGGATTTTCTAAGCCATCAAAGGTATGGTATCATTTCTATTGCATGGTTTCAAGAAAATTCACTTTGAGATGACTTATCTAAATAAATTGTACTTTAGCTGATAAGATGGTTTTATTCAGTTTTTTTTTTTTCTTCTCTCTCCATATATCCTTCTATTCTGTTGCCTTAAACTGCTTTGCGTTAAAAATACAACTCTGCTTCCCACAGTACCAACATTTCCTTCTGGGCCCTGGGGTGGTGGCTCCAACTTAACTGGGCTGAAGAAATACCTGTCTTAGTTCTGACTCCATGGCCTGGGTGAATGGACCCACTTGATGGCCCCAGTGAGCAGTTGGACTCTTGAATGTAGTAAAGTTTGACTCCTAATGACAAATTCTTTGTTTTGGAAGGGCTGACGTGATGATAGCACTCTGATACTAAGGCTTCCTGTGGAGGCTGGAGTGTTTCACAGTGTGGCTTTTGTTTGTTTTGAAGGTGGGATTGTGTCGAACAGTATATTCTGAAATAGGATAGTGTTGTTACCTTTTTTAAAGCATTGCTGCTTTTGAAATATGGATGAAAATTGATAAAGCGTTCACCTAAATCTGATTAGGAAAGATTCATTTTAACTCTAAGATTATATTAATCCAAAAGCATATTTCCTCATTGACTTGAAGACAAACCAGAAAGCC
Source organism: Crocuta crocuta (assembly GCF_008692635.1). Lineage (NCBI taxonomy): Eukaryota > Metazoa > Chordata > Mammalia > Carnivora > Hyaenidae > Crocuta > Crocuta crocuta. The sequence continues at coordinate 5,863,793 of NW_027529173.1, forward strand.
CTATAAGTTCATTAGGTATTATGTACAGTAAACTGATGAACCTTGCTGCATGCTAAGATTATCTCATATACTTAAAATGTTCTAGAATTACAAAATATTGGCATGTCTGGATTATTGGCTGGTAGAGAAAATCCATGTGGGATTACTGTTCTTTTAAGGGTATCCAGATGTCATCAACCCAGCAGGCAAATATTTTATTCATTCTGTATATTCTTTTCTTTATATCGCTGTGATGGTGATGAACATATTGTGAGGACGATGGTGTTTCCCATCACATGTTTTGTTCAAGATGCTGACTCCCATCTCTGCTAAGACCCCTTTTGACTGAGTGCTCACTTCATTTGCAGACAAAGGGAGAAGGGTGTGAAAGTTCACAGACAACATGTTACCATAACACTCTCTGACCTCATTTTTTTTTTTTTACAAGCAGTTTATTGTCAAATTAGTTTCCACATAACACCCAGTGCTCATCCCCACAAGTGCCCTCCTCCATGCCCCCCCCCCCCACACCCATCAGTCCTCAGTTTTTGTCAGCATTCAAGAGTCTCTCATGGTTTGCCTCTCTCCCTTTCCCCCACCATTTCCCCCCTTCTTCTCCCCCTTGTTCCTCCGTTAAGTTCCTCCTAATCCTCCTATACGTGCAAACATATGATATTTGTCTGACCTCATTTTTGATGTCTTAGGGGACATGGTGATCTATCTCTATGGGTGTTCAGAGCCTTTTTGAAACTTGTCAGACACCCTGAGATCTGCAGATGAAAGGAAAGTAACACATTGCTCTTGAAATTTTCCACTTGTCCCTCATGAATTTATTTCAATTAAAAAAATTGCAAAATCAAAGTCCTCTTTCACTGCCTTCTCCAGCAGCACAGTTTTAGCTCTCACGTCTTGGTGCTCAGCTTCCCTTTCATGGGCACCTAGTGTCTGTGCCCAGAGTCAGGGATTGGCCTTGCCGAGGGCTTCTCATCATTCCTCTGGTGAGTCATTTCAAAATGCTGTTAGCAGTTAGATTGTATCCCCCACAAACCTGTGTTCAAGTTCTAACTTAACTCCTGCACTTGGGAATGAGACCTTATTTGGAAAGCAACTTGACAGGGGCACATGGGTGGTTCAGTCACTTGAGCATCTGACTCTTGATTTCAGGTCAGGTGACAATCTCAAGGTTTGTGAGTTTAAGCCCTGCTTCAGGCTCTGTGCTCACCACAGGAAGCCAGCTTGCGATCCTCCCTCCACCTCCCACCAACCTCCCTCACTCTGCCCCTCCCCTGCTTGTGAGCTTGCTCTCTCTCTCTCTCTCAAAATAAATAAACATTAAAAAAAAAAGCATCTTTATAGATCTAATAAAGTTAAGATGGGGTTCTACTGGCATCAAGTAGGCCCTGAATTCAGCAGTGAAGAATAGCAGAAGGGAGAGAGCTAAAGGGAGAGTGCCAGTGACTGATATGGAGGCCTAGAGAGGAGTGCTGCATCTATAAGCAAAGAAAAGCCAGTGGGCAGAGGCCTGAAGCATTCTTTGATACTTCAAGCTTTCAGAGGGGGATGTGGCCCTAATGACACCTGGTTTTGGGACTTCCTGCTTCCAGTACTGTCAGAGATCAAGCTCAAAGCCACCCAGTTTGTGGTACTTGGTTATGGTAACCCTGGGAAACTAATAAACATTCCACAGGCTTAGGCCCAGAGGGATCAGCTTTACAGTATCAGTTTACAAACCCGGAGGAATGGGGGAGCCCCTTTCTTTAGAATGTTTGAATAATGGGATCTTGGATTCTAAAAGGGTCCTTAACACAATGGATTGGGCAAAAAGTCTTAAATGGCAGTGAGGAAGTCTTTTATAGATACCACATTTCTTCTGTTGAGGTGGAATTATTTGGAATACAAATACTGCAGTTGCTGTAGGTTCTCTGTTTCCTCTTCCTCCTGTCTCTCATTGTCTTCCTCCCTGCCCCCCCCTTTTTTCTTTTTTGTGATGTTTTCCTAGTTGGTGTCACCCTATTTAGCATCTGGATGACATCATACTGTCTTTAGTATAAAGGCTTCTCATTTAACTTTGAGGTCTTGGCATTTTTTTTTTTTTATATTTTTTATTTATTTCTAGGAGAGAGAGAGAGAGAGAGAGAGACAGCGTGAGCAGGGGAGGGTCAGAGAGAGAGGGAGTCACAGGCTGAAACAGGCTCCAGGCTCTGAGCTGGCAGTCAGCACAGAGCCCGACGCGGGGCTCGAACCCACGAACCGCGAGATCATGACCCAAGCGAAAGTCGGACGCTTAACCGACTAAGCCACCCAGGCGCCCCTAGGTCTTGGCATTTTGTATGGCTAAAAGAGTTTTTCGCTTTCTCTTTAAACCAAAGCAATGGAATCTACACTGAGAACTTAGTGTTCTAATTCTACACTAGCACCAAAGATGCTACCATTTTTTAAAAATTTGGATCTGAAAGAATATTTAGTACAAGAAAGCTAAAACTGGTACTGGAATCGGATGGCCGAACCAACTGCCTGGCATGTGATTCATAAATCTTGACAGGATGGGAAATTCATTTCAGGAGGCATTTTATGGCCATAAAAAAGTAAGGCAAGGGAGGGTTCTGAATCACAGATGCAGGATACCTTGCTGTCCCCCTCAGAAGCCAGTTTGTTGACTACCACAATGGCGTGAGGAGTGACTAGGATGCCTCATGCCTGCCCGTAGGACTACTGGAACTGCCTCCAGAAATCCCAAGAGGGTTATTTTGTATTTTACATACTTTGTAGGTAAAAGTAAATGTAAGAAGTAGACACTGAGAGTTAGGCCACCTCTCTTGCAGAGTAGCTCCTTTGTGGCCTGGAGGAAACGTTAATTTAAATGACCGTGCAAGGTACAGGATGTCCCCCAGGCCCCAGGACAAAGGCTAGCCAATCACAGAAGAGAGCAGGACTGATTTCTGGGATAGGGATTGGCTCCCTTCCTTTCTCTTGAGGGCCTGTGGCTTGCCAGACCTTAGTGAACAACAGACTATTATTTTGACAAAATTTCATCTAGTAGACATAAAACTTCCATTCTTTTAGTTTATAATGGTACCGTATTTTTGTCCCAATATATTTAAATACATGCTACCTACACTACACAGAACTAATTGAATGGGCTTTTTGTTTTTAAATGTTAGAACTATCCTTAAGGCACAGAAGATTTATAACCAGGTATTAAAGAAATTCAACTGTGTTCCATTGTCTGAAAATACTTGTTTAGGAGGAGTTTCTGAAGTTTGAGTCATCACATATTACTGGAATAACTGACTCTTCAGGAATCCTTTTGATGGGAACTTCTTTCTTTCTTTCTTTCTTTCTTTCTTTCTTTCTTTCTTTCTTTCTTTCTTTCTTTCTTTCTTTCTTTCTTCCTTCCTTCCTTCCTTCCCTTTCCTTTCCTTTCCTTTCCTTTCCTTTCCTTTCCTTTCCTTCCTTCCTTTCCTTCCTTTCCTTCCTTTCTTTCTTTCTTTTTCTTTCATCCAAGTATTATGGCATCTTTGTTTAAAAACAAAAGAAACAAAATAATCTTACTTCTTTTTAATTTCAAAAATACAATGTGGTGACATTGTTTCTTTTCAAAGTTCTTTTATCCAGTCATCCAGTGTAGAGGAAGGAGTATTTTCTAGATAAACCTAATTGATAAAATGAATAAAATCAATACATCCCCAAGTTGAAATTTGTGTCTAATAACCTACCATTCTATATTTTTAAAATAAAGTGTTTTCTGGCTTCTAATTACTGGAGTTACATGCTCATTTCCTTACGAGGTAAAAGATGGGGATTGCGTATTGTCTAATTTATGTAAGATGATGGCCAACCGAACTAGGCTCTGAGAAATTACTATGTTGAGTGTCAACACTGAGCAACACGAGGAGGTGTGGTGGTGGTGATCTCTGTAACCCATCTGGAGGCAGCAGAGGTAGCTCTGGACACAGAGTCAGAACACTGTCACTCTGGCTCTGAGTTTCAAGTTTCTCTTCTATTGAGTGTCTTTTTCTTTTAGTTACACACTTAGCCCAGATGAAATATTGCACAGAAGCACAAAGAAAAGAGACAAAAATGGAGCTTACCTAACGAGGAGTAGGGCATGTGTGGGGCACTCAGCCTTGGGCACACAGAGCACCTGCACTGGTCTTCAGGCGGCTCCTGAGCCTCTGCTGAGCAGTGTGAAAATTAGTGATGGAAGAGAGCTTCAATCCTCTGATTCATGTAAGGGTTGATTTTTTTTTTTTTTTAACGAATTTTCATAACACATTGTGCAAGGTCAAAGGAAAACTACAGATCATGTTGACAGAAGGAAATCAACTTCAAAACTGATCTAATAAACTTGTGAAGACTAAAAAAATAAGGAAAGGGCAACTTTTACATATTACTGTAAAAGTTTGACAGAAAAAGTATAACTCATCAGTTCAGAATTACAGCATTTTCCAGTACTGTTCCCTTTGAAGTATGTTAACTGTTTCAATTAGGAAAAAAAAAAAGCTATTTTTAAATGCAGTATTTTACGAGTTTGTGAGAAACATTTTATTTTTTCATTAAATCCGTGTTTGGTGAGAAGTGGAGTTCAAGTATTAAATATAAGGCAGTATGTGGTTTTGAGTGTGGTTTTGATACCACCTCACGCCAGTCAGAGTGGCTAAAATGAATAAATCAGGAGACTCTAGATGTTGGCGAGGATGTGGGGAAATGTGCACCCTCCTACACTGTTGGTGGGAATGTAAACTGGTACAGCCCCTCTGGAAAACAGTGTGGAGGTTCCTCAAAAAATTAACACTAGAACTCCCCTAGGACCCAGCAATAGCACTGCTAGGAATTTACCCAAGGGATACAGGAGTGCTGAGGCATAGGGGTACATGGACCCCAATGTTCATAGCAGCACTCTCAACAATAGCCAAAACATGGGAGGAGCCTAAGTGTCCATCAACTAATGAATGGATCAAGAAGATGTGGTTTATCTATACTATGGAATACTACGTGGTAATGAGAAAGAATGAAATCTGGCCATGTGTAGCAACGTGGATGCAACTTGAGGGTGTTATGCTGAGGGAAATAAGTCAGGCAGAGAAGGACAGATAGCATATGTTTGCATGTATAGGAGGATTAAGAGAAATTTAACAGAGGACCATGGGGGAGAGGAAGGGAGGCAAACCATGAGAGACTCTTGAATGCTGAGAACAAACTGAGGACTGATAGGGGTGGGGGAGAGGGGAAGGGGGGTGATGGGCATGGGGGAGAGCACTTGTTGGGATGAGCATTGGGTGTTATATGGAAACCAACTTGACAATAAACTATTAAAAAAATAAGGCACTGTGTAGAAGATATTAGTTAAAAAATAAAAGCTTTAATCTGTGTATAGTCAGTATCCACAGCCTGCAAGAAAGAGTAGACAAAAGGAATTTGAAGAGGCTTTGCTGTTGATACACTTAATGATTTAAAAATAGTGGAGAAAGGACTTTTAGGTCATAAAAAATGTGTGTCTTACTAAGATTGACTGCAATGCAGAACTGTTAAGTCTTGCAGAAAGGCTAGAAAAGGGATTTTAGGATTTGAAACCAATCTGTCTGTAACTTTAAAAATGTGTCATTAAAGTCCTCTTGAAAAAATAGTATAAGGTACTTTTACAGTTCCTCTATTTTAATTTTGAATGCAGTTTTATTCCTTAGAGCAGGAAAGAATACAAAATGGATAATGGTAATTAGGCCTCTTGCTAGTTCAGGTCTAAGTTTGTCCTACACAGCAGAAAATTATTAAAAACATTAATGTCTTATTTGAATTACAAATATTGAAGCCTGATTTTAGATACCTAGTTAACTTTGGGTTTTCAAGAACACAGAAGAAAAACTTACCTGATGCAATTCTTCTAAGAAAATTTCTCCACCCAGATGTTGTTTCCACAAGTTAAGGCATTTTCCTTATTCTTTTAATCATTCTATTCCCAAAACTTAGAATAGGACCTACAGTATAGTAATTATTTGATAAATATTTGTTGAATGAATGAATGAGATCAACATAATGTTTAATTTTGTGAATACATAACATGAACCTTTAAATGTCTGTTTTGTGTTTTCTATCCAGATAATGGAATTCTATTGTGGATCAGAAACTATAGTACTAGTTTTGGTTGGCATATACTTGTTTTGGCCATAATGTAGCAACACCATATTTAACTTCAATAGTTTAGTTGAAGGCTCAAGCAGCTTTCTATCTCATGTTAGCCACTACTTTATTTTGTTTGTTTATTTGAAAGAGAGAGAGAGAGAGAGAACCAGTGGGGGATGAGCAGAGAGAGAGAAGCCCAGGTAGGCTCCTCACTGTCAGTGAGAGCCTGATTGCTGACTGAAACCCATGAAGCATGAGATCATGACTTAGCCAAAGTTGGTCACTCAACTGAGTGAGCCACCAAGGCAACCCTGTTAGCTACTACTTTAATTCTGGACTGTAGGGTATAGTTTTGCATCAGGATTTACCTACCAGGATGTAGGCATAGCAGGGGAATCTATTTTGAGTAAAAGTGCCCTGAGCAACTTGGGCTGAACAAAGTTTCTATACAAGTCTAGTTATGAGATAATCTGAAGGAAAAAAGTATGTAGAACAGATACAGAATTGTATTAATTTGTTCAGGATTTTTCAAATTGTGTTTTTAGACCATTTTCATCATAATCATCTGGATACTTTAATGGTAAAGTACTAAGTTTATAGTATTTAACAACATGGTACATTATCTTTTAGGTTTTTCAGTTCTGCTATAAGAACTAATTCTGCAGTGCCATATACCTGACATAGTCTGTACTTGAGCTCATGGAAGTATCTGCTATAGAACTATAGCAGCTTATAATTAGAAGTAGTATGTATGCATGTTCTTAAAGAAAGATAATGACTGTTCTTAGGTACATGGTGGTACCCTCTAGTCTGTATCAGATCCCTGTATTAATAAAAAGTTTGAAAGGTGAACCTTATCTACATAAAGATCTACTCAGCTCAGAAGGAAGTCCCTCTTAATGTGAGCTAATCATTTTTTTAATGTCTTTTTACTTATTTTTGAGAGAGTATGAATGGGGAAGGGACACACACACACACACACACACACACGCATGCACACACATGCACACACAGGCAGGCTGTAGGCTCTAGGCTCTAGGCATCTCAGTACAGAACCCAATGCAGGTCTCAAACTTGTGACTCACAAGCTCATGACCTGAACAAAGTCGGACATGTAGCCAGCTGAGCCACCCAGGCACCTCTTAATGTGAATTAATCTTGGAGAATCATCTCATTTGAACTAAAAATGCAGTTTTGTGATTTTGTTACATATACTTTTCTTCCTTCCTTACACCATAAAACTTTACTATGAAACAGTAATGACCAGTAGTGCCAGTGCTTTTATTTAAACACTACCACATTGTGTTGGAAATAATATTTGAGTTATATTAATAAGATTTTGGTAACCACTGCCACATAATATCTCAATTTAAAGATCTGAAATCCAATATTAAGCAGTTTGCAGAAATAGAATATATTTTTCTGAACTTGCTAATGTTATAATTTATAAATTGTCCGTAGTATGTGTTTATAGTTTCTCCAAAATAATTTCCTTTGGGGCATAGTTTTATTGCCCTCACATTCCTTCCTGGTCTGTTAACTCTAATGACGTTTATTTGTCCTTTAGGTGACCTACAAACGAGATCTGTATGCAGCTGAATCGATTATTAAGGGTATGTTTGGCCTTGTGACTGTCAGTTCCTGTGTTTCAAAAATGTAAGCTAGTTCAGAATTTCTCATGACATTTGAAATCCCAGAATTCTCAGAAGTATAAATGCCTGTAGGCCACAGAGGTCTGTGATTTGGTGTTTTTGGAAAACAATTATATTTTGTGTTTCCTGCTTGTGAAATATCACTTATTATTTATGTCACATTAGTTTTAATTTTCATAAAGGAAATACTTACAAAAAGTATGGGACCCTGACACTATTAGAAGTAAAAACTGATTTTAATTAATTTAGGATACTTATTTTTACTAATAGGCCTGCTTTTCCCCCACCCTCTATAACACTGCCACGTTAGTATATTATATATCATGTTTCATATGAAGATATTTTTCCCCCAAATAGAGAAATAAAGCTAGATGATGTGTTAAATTCCTTTTCAGTTTTGACAATAACTGTAATTTTGTTTTGGAATTTGGATACTACATGTGTAATAACCCCTTTATCATTGTCTTTCATCTCTCATCTACTCCAAGGTAGTTTATTTAATTATCAACAAATTCTTGTTGTTGTGCTAAACACCATACTAAGAATGCATTGATAACGCATCAAAGCCATTGATTCTGTATCTTTGCATTCTCCATCATTTAAATCAGCATTTCTTAACTCCAGCACCCTTGGTGTTTGAGGCCAGGTAATTCTTTGTGGTGGAGACTGGTCTGTGGTAGGTTGTTCAACAGCATGTCTGGCCTGTATTCACTAGACGCCAGAAGTACTCTTCCCTTCCCCCCATGCAACATCCAAGATGTGTCCTGAGAGAATCACTGTTAACAATCTGTGGTTCTAGTGAACATGATGGTGCTAATCCTAAAGCAGGTGTGGTGCTCAACAGTCCTTTACTGACTCTTTCGAAATAAAGACCTGTGTGCTTAGGTTTTGGTGGAGAGGTGAATGTCTATTCACACTTATAAGCTGAAAAAAAAAAATACTGAATCTGAATTCTGAATTTGTCAGTTGGTTAAATAGGTTTTCCCCAAATTTTGAATTACCAACTGACTTCCCATTCATAGAACTGAAAACTTTTCTCTAGTCATGACATTGTATGTTTGTAATTTACCCTCAAGGTTTTTGTCCTTCAAGAATATTGTGTTTCAAACCATTAATGTATCATTATTTATACATCCGTATATCTGTGTATGCAAACAGATAGTCTGTAGCTATAAATCAAAATGTCGACATGTATTTACACAATAAGCAGGCACTGTATAAACATTACTGTGGAGAAGCTGGCTCAGCCATGATGTGGTTACTTACACTCTCAGCGCAAGGAAATAGAATCCTAATCTGGTTTCCTTACACAGTCATACCTTTGTTACCTAGGTAAAATGGACATGAATTATTTTGTGAGTAGTTGATCAGTGGTCCTACTGAGGATTCTACACATTATATTTGCCTACTGTTTATCAGAACAGGATTATTATAATAAAAAAGCCTACATGTGAAATGTAATTGTAGGGACTATACTTTTGGAAATTGTATACAGAGAGACATTGCTTTTCTTATTTACGTACATGTTTTAATATGCTATTTTTATTTTTATTTTTATTTTCATTAAAAAACTTAATGTTTGTTTATTTTGAGAGAAACAGAGACAGAGCATGAGTTGGGGAGGGGCAGAAAGAGAGGAAGATACAGAATCCAAAGCTGTGAGCATAGAGCTTGACTCAGGGTTCGAACCTACCAACTATGAGATCATGACCTGAGCTGAAGTCGGATGCTTAACCGACTGAGCCATCCTGGTGCCCCTATTTTTATTTTTAAAATATTTAAAAGTATTCATTTATTCTCAGAGAAGCTAATGTGATTGGATGTAAAGAGCTGATCCATGATTTCCAAAGTTTTCCTTCTCTCTAGGGTTGGCATTTCTAACATGCCAGGAGACTGTGATGTTGCAGATACGCTTGGAGGGTCATGGCTTTGGGGCCTCCCCTACTGTCAGTGTGGCCTTCTAGATCAGTGGTGTTGAGGTTATCAGAAGGTGTGACCCCTGCCCCATTCAATCAGAATATGCGTTTTAACAAAAACTCCAGCTGGCTGGTTTGTATGTTAAATTCTGGAAACATTCCTCTAGGCTGCTCTTCAGTCTTTCTTAGGTCATTTCTTTTCAGATAATATTTTTATTGCCTTAAGAACTTGAAATATTATGTGCTTTCTCAGCTCCAGATGCTTGTTTGCATACCTGAGATGGCTGCCTACCTTTGTGACTGACCCTAAATCTAGCTCTGAGGCCTGATAGGAGAAGCAAACAGGTGTGACACAGGCAAACGAATACCCTTGGATTTTTAAAAATAAGATTGATTGCAAAATAAAATATGACATATAGCAGATTGAGCTACCTACTCCCCATCTGTCTTTTCCTAGCAAATGTTCAAAGTAAATTTCTAGGCACTACTACAGCACAGTGTTTCTTGGGTCCTTACTTTGTGTCATACCTTGTTTTAAAGCATTCCATGTGTACAATCTCTTGGTTTTCCAAGAATTTAATGATATAAGTTGTGTCACTGTGTCCATATTGGAGGATAGTCAGGGTTCTAAGCAAGTACTGATTTTAAAAGGATAGAAAATATATTCTTAAACTACAAGTTTCTATAGCTTCTACAAGTTTTGGTAGCTTATCTCTTAATACAGCTATTCTCTCTTTTTTTCCTCATGCAGAGATTGTTCAAACTCCCTTCTCTGGAATTTTTGGACTGCATGTGTTTTGAAATTTGGAATATTGATTTTTTTTCCCAGAAGTTTGTGCAGCACCTTACAAGTCACATCAGTAGTGGGGATTAAGGACCTTGCCACATAATGGAAATTATAATGCATGAATGTTTATAGCCAGTACAGGAGTAAAGAGTGTAGAGCCTCTAGTCCAAGTTCAGGTCTGATTTTACCACCAAATTTATATATGAAAACAATGATTAAATTTGCTATTTTAGGCAATCTTGGATTTCAGCATTGCTCATAACTTGGTGTCAACTTCTTTTACATTGATTCTGTGAAGATGAGAGGATGTCTCTTCTTTTTTCTTATGTGGCCTTGGAACACTGAGTTTAACTGAATGGACTTGTATGTTGTAGGGTATGGCTATGTTTTTTTCCTTTGGGTAGAAAAAATTTAAATGATGAGGACAAGCGGCCCTTTTCTCCAACCATACCACTTTGCCTATTTCTGACAGGTGCATATTGAGACCCCCTTTATCTCTCCCTATATTATATATATTTTTTTTTCTTAGAGATTATATAAAATCACATGTATGTCCTTAATGCAAAATTGAAAGCCAGGATTTGGAATAGGTGGCACTCCTAACATTTAAATACATTATCTCATTTTTTTTTTCATTAATGCTGTAATAGAGATAATATCCCCCCCCCCNTTAGTACTTTTCTCTTGGTTACACAGTAAGAGCAAGATGCACAATTTAAACCCAGCTCTTTTTTGTCTTTAAGTCTGACTTGGTTCTGGGGCATGGCCACTTGGCACCTCTGAATTGTGAGACACTCATGCTGAGTACTGTAGTGGATACTAGATTCATTAGTGCTCTTCTAGCCAGGATAGCCTGTGGCTTATAAAATTCAGCCAACCCGAATCTGAGTGTGGCCTGATAAAGAGTGACCACACAGTTGAAGCTAGACATGTTCTCTTACAGTGCTGTGCTAACCACATAGTATATTTTTCTAGAGTGTGGGAAAGTATAATACTGAAATAGCAGATTTCTAGACATGACCAGAGGATGAGTAAAAATAAAAATTCAGTAGTTTCTAAATGATTGGTTACTGTTCAGTTTTATTCTTTGTTAATTCTGGTACTTGAAAGTTGACCCATTTCCAAGACGAAGCTTGTTCTCAATCTGTGATATGAGTTGTTCGTATTCTGTAAGTCGCCCTTCCCGAGCTGCTTTTTCACTAGAATGCCAATTATTGCTGCTCAACAAATTATCTTCTGATGATTTGTCATTTCTTGCAAGTGCCTTTTGTACTCCCAAATTGTCACTGGAACAGCTTCCATGTTTTGGTCCATCTTAATGTTTGTTCAAGTCCATATTTTTTGTTCAGTATGGGAATTTTGATGTAACTAATCTTGGGCAAGTTTTCACTAAAATTGCCAAATTGTAGCTTGTAGCAAGCCTCAAAGTTGGACTTCTATTTTTGTGTTTTTAGATAAATCTTATTTTGAAGCTTAATTTATTTCAGCATCATTATATTTATATACAGTTACATCTATAGTGAAGTATTTGATAACAGTAAATGTGTATATAAAGTGGTCTCTTATTTGTTCACACAGTTGTCTGTGTTGAAAATCATAGTTAATCACAAATTTACTATGAGGTAAAACAAAGCATTGTTTTTGGTATTTTATTAAAAAAATTTTTTTTAAACGTTAGTGTATTTATGAGAGAGGGAGAGAGACAGAGCACAAGAGGGGGAGAAGGGCAAAGAGAGAGGGAGACAGAATCTGAAGTAGGCTCCAGGCTCGGAGCTATCAGTACAGAGCCCAACTTGGAGCTTGAATTCAGCAGCCATGAGATCATGACCTGAGCTGAAGTCAGACTCTTAACTGACTGAGCCACTCAGGCATCCCTTAAAGTTTTTATTTAGGTATGGGGCACCTGGGTGGCTTACTTGGTTAGGTATCTGACTTGATTTTATCTCAGGTCATGATCTCATGGTTCCTAAGATCAAGCCTGGCGTCGAACTTCATACTAACAACACAGACCCTGCTTGGGATTCTCTATTTCTGCACCTTCCCTGCTCATACATGCACTATGTCTCTCAAAATAAATAAACATTAAAAAAAGTATTTATAGTCCAGTTAACAGACAGTGAATATTAGTTTCATGTGTACAATATAGTGATTCAATAATTCCATACACTACCCGGTGCTCATCAAAGCAAATGCCATCCTTAATCCCCATCAACTATTTAACCTATTCCCCACCAAACTGCCTCACCTCTGGTAACCATCTGTTCTTTATAATAATTAAGAGTTTGTTTCTTGGTTTTTCTCTCTCTCGTTTTTCCTTTGCTCATTAGTTGTGGTTCTTAAATTCCACATAAGTGAAATCATGTGGTGTTTGTCCTTCTCTGACTTATTTCACTTAGCATAATACTCTCTAGCTACAACCATGTTGTTGCAAATGCCAAGATTACATTCTTATTTATGACTGAATAATATTCCATTGTATGTATTACCACATCTTTATCCACTCATCAGTTGATGGATACTTGGACTATTTCCATAGTTTGGCAATTGTAAATAATGCTGTTATAAAAAGAAGGGTGCATGCATCTCTTTGGCATAATGTTTTTGTAATCTTTGGTTAAATACCCAGTAGTGCCATTGCTGGACCATAGGATAATTCTGTTTTTAACTTTTTGAGGAACCTTCATACTGTTCCTCACAACAGACTGCCTGCACCAGTTGGCATTCCCTCTAGCAGTGCAAGAGAGTTTCTCTTTCTCCACATCCTCAGCAACACCTGTTGTTTCTTGTGTTGTTGATTTTAGCCATTCTGACAGTTATGAGGTGGTATCTCATTGTAGTTTTGATTTGTATTTCCCTGTTGATAAGTGATGTTGAGCATCTTTTCATGTGTCTATTGGTCATGTGAATGTCTTCTTTGGAGAAATGTGTGTTCATGTCTTCCCATTTTTAAATTGGATTATTTGTTTTTTGGGTGTTGAGTTTTATACATTCTTTCTATATTTTGCATACTAGCCCTTCATCTGACAAGTCATTTGCAAATACCTTCTCCCATTCCGTAGGTTTCCTTTTAGTTTCATTGATTGTTTCCTTAACTGTGTAGTAGCTTTTCATTTTGATATACTTCCAAAAGTTTATTTTTGCTTTTGTTTCCTTTGTCTCAAGAGACATATCTAGAAAAAAGTTGCTACAGCCAGTGTCAGAGGGATTACTGCCTTTGTTCACTTCTAGGATATTTATGGTTTCAGGTCTCACATTTAGGTATTTAATTCATTCTGAATTTAGTTTTGTGTGTGGTGTAAGAAAATAATCCAGTATCATTCTTTTGCATGTGGATTTCCAGGTTCCTAACACAATTTGTGAAAGAGCCTGTCTTTTCCTCCTTGGATATTCTTCCTTTGTCAAAGATTAATGACCATATAGTTGTAGGTCTATTTCTGGGTTTTCTTTTCTGTTCTATTGATTTATGTATTTCTTTTTGTGCCAGAACTGTTTTGATTACTACAACTTTGTAATATAACTTGAAGTTTGGAATTGTTACACCTCCAGCTTTGGTTTTCTTTCTCAAGAATAATTTGTCTATTAGGTGTCTTTTGTGGTTCCATACATATTTCAGGATGATTTGTTCCAGTTTTGTGAAAAATCCTCTTGGTATTTTGATAGAGATTACATTAATTGTGTAGACTACTTTGGGTAGTAGAGACATTTTAACAGTTGTTTCTCTTTGAACCCGTGAGCATGGAACGTCTTTGCATTTGTGTCATCTTGAATTTCTGTCATCAGTGTTTTTCAGCTTTCAGAGTATGGGTCTTTTACCTCCTTGATTGGGTTTATTCTTGAGTATCTTACTAGTTTTGGGTGATGTTATAAATGGGATTTTTAAACATTTCTCTCTTTTTGCTTCATTATTAGTGTATAGAAATGCAACGGATTTCTGTACATTGATTTTGTATCCTGCAACCTTATTGAATTTATCAGTTGTAGTAGTTTTTTGGTGGAGTCCTGAGGCATTTTCTATATATACTATGATGTCATCTGCTGTCAAAGTTTGATTTCTTCTTTACCAGAATGGATTTATTTTATTTCTTTTTGTTGTCTGATTGCTGAGGCTAGGACTTGAAGTATGTTGAATATGTTGAGTTCATGTTGAATAAAAGTGTTGAGAGTGGACATCCTTGTCTTGTTCCTGATGTTAGGGGAAAAGCTGTCAGGTTTTTGCCACTAGGGATGATGTTAACAGGTTGTTGTTGTTTTTCATAGATACCCTTTACTATGTTGAGGTATGGTCTCTTTAAACCTATTCTTTAAAATATTTCCATGTTTGTTTATTTTTGAGAGAGAGTATGAGCGAAGGAGAGGCTGAGAGAGAGACACAAAATCCAAAGCAGGCTCCAGGCTTTGAGCTATTAGCACAGAGCCCAATGGAGGGCTGGAACTCATGAACCATGAGATCATGACTTGAGCCAAAGTTGGACACTTAACCAACTGAGCCACCCAGGTGCCCTCCTCTAAGCCTATTTTTGAGAGGTTTTCTCAAAAATGGATGTTGTACTCTGTCGAATGTTTTTTATGCATCAATTGCAATGATCTTATGACTCTACTATTTGTGTAATGTATCACATTGATTGATTTGTGAATATTAAACCACCCTTGCAACCCAGGAATAAATGACACTTGATATTGGTGAATGACTCTTTAAAAACATTGCTAGCGTTTTGTTGAGAATTTTTCTTTCTTTGTTCATTAGAGATATTAGCCTATAGTTGTCATTTTTATTTGTTTATCTGATAGGGATATCAGGATAATGCTGGCTTGATAGAATTAATTAGGTAGTAGTCCTTTTTCTATTTATTTTAATAGTTTAAGAAAAATAGGTGTTAACCCTTCTTTAAATGTTTGATAGATTTCACCTGTGAAACCATCTGGTCCTGGAATTCTTTTGTTGGAGTATTTTCATTACTGATTGACTTTATTTGCTGGTTATCAGTCTATTAAATTTTTTCATTCTTTTTTTAATTTTTGTAATTTATGTTTCTAGGAATTTATCCATTTCTTCTAGGTCAAACTATTTGTTGGTGTGTAGTTTTTCATAATATTCTCTCACAATGGTTTGTATTTCTGTGTTGTTGGTTGTTATTTCTATGCCAATTTGTGATAGTATGTGAGGATTTTTTGAAATCTTGATAAGTCTGACTAAAAGATTATCAATTTTATGATTTCCCCCAGAAACAGCTCCTCGTTCTATTCATCTATCCTATTGTTTTTTTAGTTTCTGTATCCTTTATTTCTGCTCTAAACTTTACTACTTCTTTCCTTCTGCTGGTTTTAGTTTAGTTTTGTTTCTAGTTCCTTTAGGTATAAGATTAGGTTTTTTGAGATTTTTCTTGCTCCTGAAAATAGGCTTGTATTGCTATAAACTTCTCTTATAGAACCACTTTTACTGCATCCCTAAGGTTTTGGACCATTGGGTTTTTATTTTCAGTTGTTGCCATGTGCGTTTAAATTTATTAATTTATTTCCTCATTGACCTATTCATTGTTTAGTAGCGTATTATTTAATCTCCATGTATTTTTAGTCTTTACTCATTTTTTTGTGTGTGTGATTAACTTCTAGTGTCCTAGCATTGTGGTCAGAAAACATGCATGGTATAAGTTTAATCTTCTTGAGTTTATTGAGGTTTGATTTGTGGACTAATATGTGATCTTATCTGGAAAATGTTCCATGTGCACTTGAAAAAAATGTGTATCTGTTTTAGAATGCAGTGTTCTGAATATATATCTCTCTCTCCAGGTGTTTTTAGCTCTAAAATGAGACTATGGTAGGCAGCATATATATGAGTCTTCTTTTTTTTTAACCTCACTCTGCCACCCTGTGCCTTTAGATTGGAACATTTGGTCCATTTACATTCAACGTAATTATTGATAGATGTAATTATTTCCATTTTATTATTTGTGTTTGTGGTTGTTTCTGAAGATTTTCTCTGATCCTTTGTTTTTAAAAAATTTTTTGACATTTATTTATTTTTGACCAGAAAGGGTTGGAGCACGACCTGGGGAGGGGCAGAGAGAGAGGGAGACACAGAATCTGAAACAGGCTCTGTCAGCACAGAGCCCAATGCGGGGCTTGAACACATGGACCATGAGATCATGACCTGAGCTGAGGTCAGATGCCTAACCAACTGAGACACTCAGGCTCCCCTCTGATCCTTTCTTTCACAGTTTGTTGATTTTCTTTAATGGTCTATTGGGATTTCTTTGTCAATATTTTTTTGTATATTTATTAGTGGTTTTTAAGATATGGTTATCATTAGATTTGTATATAACCTCCCTTGCATATAGCAGTCTATTTTAAACTGATGGTCACTTAAGTTTGAACCCATTCTTTACTCCTCTCCTCCCCACATTCTGGGTACATGTCATATTTTACATTCTTTTATTTTGTGTGTTTCCAACCTTCTGACTGTCACTTTTAGTCTCCTTTCCTCTCAAAGAGTCCCCTTCAATATTTTTTGCAGGACTGGTTTAGTGATCATGAGCTAATCTAGTTTTTGGTTGTCGGGGAAACTTTGTGTCTTCTATTCTCAATTCTTCTAGCCTTTCTGGATAAAGTATTCTTGGCTGCAGATTTTTCCCATTTAGCACTTTCAATATATCATGCGTCTCCCTTCTGGCTTGGAAAGTTTCTGCTCATAAAGCTGCTGTTAGCCTCATTGATTTTCCCTTCTATGTTACTGTCTTTTTTTGACTTGATGTTTTTATTTTTTTGGTTTCTTTATCATTATATTTTGATAATTTAATTACAATATGTCTTGGTTTGGATCTGCTTTTGTTGA
This sequence comes from Crocuta crocuta, assembly GCF_008692635.1. Classification (NCBI taxonomy): domain Eukaryota; kingdom Metazoa; phylum Chordata; class Mammalia; order Carnivora; family Hyaenidae; genus Crocuta; species Crocuta crocuta. Next base: position 5,881,076 of record NW_027529173.1, read on the forward strand.
TTTTGTTGGGGGTTCTCTGTGCATCCTAGATCCAGATACCTGTTTTCTTCACGAGATTATGGAAATTTTCAGCTATTATTTCTTGAAATAATTTTTCTGCCTCCTTTTCTGTCTCTCCTTCTTGGACTCTTATTATACAAGTGTCATTACATTTAATGGAATCACTGAGTTTCCCAAGTCTATTTTCATGTAGTGTAATTCTTTTTTCTCTATTTTGTTTAATTTGATTACTTACCATTACTCTGTTGTCTTTGTCATTAATTTGTTCCTCTGCTTCTTCCATCCTGCTGTTGATCATTGCTTATATTGAGCAGTGTGTTTCTCATTGCTTATATTGAGCCTTTTATCTGTGTTCTGTTACTCCTTATCTTTGTGTTAAGGGTCTCACTGATATTTTCCACTGTTTTTCTCAAGTCCAGTGAGAATCCTTAGGATCCTTGCTTTGACTACCCCTTCAGGCATGTTATTTATATTTGTTTTGCTTAGATCTCTGGCCATGGCCTTGTCCTGTTCTTTCATTTGGGATACATTTCCTGTCTTCTCATTTTGTCTATGTCTCTGTGCCCGTTTCTCTGTGTTAGGAAAGTCAGCTACATCTCTTGTTCTTGAGGATATGGCTTTATGAAAAACAGGTCCAATAGTGTCCTTTAGTGCAGTCCCCCTGTTTATTAGGACCTAGTGTTTCCAAGAGTGTCTCCAGTGTATGCTATTTACTCTGCTGTTTTGTCCTGGCCACTTTATCCTTCAGGCCAGTCATCTGCAGAGGCTTTCTTGGCTTGTTATGGGCAAGATTTGATGCCTGACCTGAATGTGGTGTTTGAACTAAGTGTGTTGTCGTCTGCTTGTGATGAGACCTGTTGCCACCACTGCCAGAACTGAGGCTCTGCAAAACTCTTGAGTCAGGAGGTGTGGTCTAAGCAGGGATTTGGGCTGGTCTTCTGGGGGGAGGAGGCCTGCTGTATGGGGTCTCAGGCAAGTGAGACTGGGAAGTATAGTTATATGGGGGTATGGAGGAGGTAGAGCTTTGTGTGAGCAAGTTAGATGTATAGGTGCTGTGTTAGTTCCTGCAAGTGGCTCTATGGGTTATGCTGAGTGATGGGGTAGGGAGGTGGTGCCTGCCAGTTCCTGGAGGAGTCCTTTAGTGAACACTGTCACTCTAGGAAGTGCTGAGATGAGTAACCTTTCCACTGTGTTCCCAAGGCACTCTTCTGGTTCCACTTTGCAAAATGCTTATTCATGGATTGTTTGCTAATCTCTCTAAGATTAGAGAAAAACCCTCAGGACTCTATCTCATCCATACCCCCTGACTTTTAAAACTCTAGGCTTTAAGTCCTACTGGTTGGCAGAAGTCAGGAAATTGGGCCCCCTTGCTTTCCGGGCCAATTCCTGTAAGGATTCCAAACAGCATTTTACTACTCCTTTTTCTGATGTTAAGAGTTGGATTTGGTCATTGATCTTTATTATTTTACCCTTATAGGTTTCTGTGAGTAAAATTTAAAACAAATTTTGCTGGTTTCCTGTCTCACATTCAGGTCCTTTATCCATTTTGAGTTTATTTTTGTGTATGGTGTAAGAAAATGATCTAGTTTCCTTCTTCTGCAACGTGCAGAAGAATGGGATTGTGGGATTGTGATGCCTCCCGTTTTGGTTTTCTTCTTCAATATTACTTTGGCTATTCGAGGTCTTTTGTGGTTCCATACAAATTTTAGGATAGTTTTTTCTAGTTTTGAGAAGAATGCTGGTGTAATTTTGATTGGGATTGCAATGAATGTGTAGATTGCTTTGGGTAGCAATGACATTTTAACAATATTTATTCTTCTGACCCATGAGCATGGAATGTTTTTCCATTTCCTTGTGTCTTCTTCAATTTCCTTCATAAGTTTTCTATAGTTTTCATCATACAGATCTCCTATATCTTTGGTTAGGTTTATTCCTATGTATTTTATGGTTTTTTGTGCAAGTGTTAATGGGATCAGTTTCTTGATTTCTCTTTCTGTTGCTTCATTGTTGGTGTTAATACAACCGATTTCTGTACGTTGATTTTGTACCCTGCAACATTGCTGGGTAGTCAAAGTTGGATTAGTTCTAGTAGTCTTCTGTTGGAGTCTGTCAGGTTTTCTATGTAGAGTATCATGTCATCTGCGAAGAGTGAAAGTTTGACTTCTTCTTTGCCAATTCTGATGCCTCTGATTTCCTTTTGTTGTCTGATTGCTGATGCTAGGACTTCCAGCACTATGTTAAACAACATTCCTGTCATGTTCCTGATTTCAGGGAGAAAGATCTCAGTTTTTCCCCACTGAGGATGATGTTAGGTGAGGGCTTCTCATAGATGGCTTTTATGATGTTTAAGTAAGTTCCTTCTATCCCGAGTTTCTCAAGGGTCTTTATTAAGAAGCGGTGCTGATTCTTGTCAAATGCTTTTTCTGCATCTATCGTCATGATCATATGGTTTTTTATCTTTTCTTTTGTTAATGTGATGTATCACATTGATTGATTTGTGAATATNCCTGTCATGTTCCTGATTTCAGGGAGAAAGATCTCAGTTTTTCCCCACTGAGGATGATGTTAGGTGAGGGCTTCTCATAGATGGCTTTTATGATGTTTAAGTAAGTTCCTTCTATCCCGAGTTTCTCAAGGGTCTTTATTAAGAAGCGGTGCTGATTCTTGTCAAATGCTTTTTCTGCATCTATCGTCATGATCATATGGTTTTTTATCTTTTCTTTTGTTAATGTGATGTATCACATTGATTGATTTGTGAATATTGATCCAGCCCTGTAATCCAGGAATGAATCCCACTTGATCATGGTGGATAATTATTTTTATGTGCTGTTGCATTTGATTTCCAAGTATCTTGTTGAGGATTTTTGCATCCGTATTCATCAAGGATATTGGCCCGTAGTTCTCTTTTTTTTGCTGGGTCTCTCTCTGGCTGGGGAATCAAAGTGATGCTGGCCTTGTAGAATGAGTCTGGAAGTTTTCCTTCTATTTCCATTTTTTGGAATAGCTTGAGAAGAATGGGTATTAATTCTGCTATAAATGTCTCTTTAACTCTGTTTTAGAATTCCCCAGGGAAACCATGTGGCCCAGGGCTCTTATTTGTCGGAGATTTTTGATCACTGATTCAATTTCTTCATGATTTATGGATCTATTGAGATTTTCTATCTCTTCCCGTGTGAATTTTGGTAGTCAGTGTGTGTTTACGAATTTGTCCATTTCTTCTAAGTTGTCCAGTTTGTTGGCATATAATTTTTTGTAGTATTCCCTGATAATTGCTTGTATTTCTGAGGGGTTGGTTGTAATAAGTCTATTTTCATTCATGATTTTGTCTGTTTGGGTGCTCTCTCTTTTCTTTTTGAGAAGACTGGCTAGAGGTTTGTCAATTTTGCTTAGTTTTTCAGAAAAACAACTCTTGGTGTCATTGATCTGCTCAACTGTTTTTGTGGATTCTATATTGTTTATTTCTGCCCTGATTTTTATTGTTTCTCTTCTCCTACTGGGTTTGGAGTGCTCTTGTTGCTGTCCTTCTAGTTCCTTTAGGTGTACTGTTAGACTTTGTACTTGCATTTTTTCTAATTTCTTGAAATAGGCCTAGAGTGCAGTGTACTTTCCTCTTAGGACTGCCTTTGATGCATCCCATAGAGTTTGGATTGTTGTATTTGCATTTTCATTTGTTTCCATATATTTTTAAATTTCTTCTCTAATTGCTTGATTGGCCTATTTGGTCTTTAGTAGGGTGTTCTCCATGTTTTTGGAGGTTTTCCAGACTTCTTCCTGTGATTGATTTCAAGTTTCATAGCATTGTGATCTGAAAGTGTGCATGGCATGATCTCAGTTCTTTTATATTTATTGAGGGCTGATTTATGTCCCAATATGTGATCTATCTTGGAGAATGTACCATGCGCACTTGAGAAGAAAGTGAATTCCATGGCCTCAGGATGTAGAGTTCTAAATATATCTGTCAGATCCATCTGGTCTAATGTGTCATTCAAGTCCATTGTTTCTTTAGTGATTTTCTGTCTAGTTGATCTATCCATTGCTTTAAGTGGAATGTTAAAGTCCCCCTACTATTAGCACATTCTTATCTATAAGATCGTTTCTGTTTGTGATTGTTTTATGTATTTGGGTGCTCCCATATTCAGTGTGTAGACATTTTTAATTGTTAGCTGTTCCTGACGGATAGACCCTGTAATTATTATATAATGCCCTTCTTCATCCCTTGTTACTGCCTTTACTTTAAAGTCCAGTCTGTCTGATAGAAGTATAGCTACTCCAGCTTTCTTTTGACTTCCAGTAGCATGATCTATATTTTTCTATCCCCTTACTTTCAATATGAAGGTGTCCTCAGGTCTAAAATGAGTTTCTTGCAGACTGCAAATAGATGGATGGATTTTGTTTTTTCATCCATTCTGCTACCCTATGTCTTTTGATTGGAGCATTTATTCCATTTACATTCACTGTTATTATTGAAAAATATGGGTTTAGAATCATTGTGTTCTCTGTAGGATTCGTGCTTGTGTGGTTGGTGTCTCTGGTCCCCTGTGTTCCTTGCAACATTTCCCTCATAGAGTCCCCGTCAGGATTACTTGTAGGGCTGGTTGACAAATTCTTTGAATTTTTGTTTATTTGGGAAGAATTTTATCTCTCCTTCTATTCTGAATGACAGGCTTGCTGGATAGAGGATTCTTGACTGCCTATTTTTTCTGTTCATCACATTGAAGATTTCCTGCCATTCCTTTCTGGCCTGCCAAGTTTCATTAGATAGGTCTGTGACCACTGTGATAGGGTTCCCTTTGTATGATAGGGCCCTTTTCTCCCTAGTTGCTTTCAGAATTCTCTCTTTGTGCTTCTATTTTGCCAGTTTCACTATGATGTGTCTTGCAGAGATCGATTCAAGTTGCATCTGACGGGAGTTTTCTGTGCCTCTTGGATTTCAAGGTCTGTTTGCTTCCCCAGATTGGGGAACTTCTCTGCTATAATTTGCTCAAGGACTCCTTCAGTGCCTTTACCTCTCTCCTCCTTTTCTGAAATCCCTATGATATGAATATTGTTCCATTGATTGTATCGTTCAGCTCTCAAACTCTCCTTTTGTGATCCTGGATCAGTTTATTTCTCAGCTTCCTCTTTTTCTATAATTTTGTCTTCTAACTCACCTATTCTCCTCTCTGCCTCTTCAATCCGTTCATTGGATGCGTTCATTTTATTGTGCATCTCATTTTTAGCATTTTTTAATTCATCACAACTATTTTGAGCTCCATAGTCTTTGTAGCAATAGTTTCTCTGATGTCTTCCATGCTTTTTTCAAGCCCAGCGATTAGTTTTATGACTATTGTTCTAAATTCTTCTTCAGTTATGTTGCTTATATCTGTTTTGAGCAGTTCTTTAGCTGTCATTTCTTCCTGGAATTTCTTTAGAGGAGAGTTCTTCAGTTTTGTCATTTTGGGTAGCTATGTCTCTTGTTAGTTTTAAAAGCTTGTTATGCACTCTGCACCTGCGAATACTGCTGTATTAAAGAAGGCTCTTTGATTGTCCAGTCTGTCCATTCAGAAAGTGTTCTTTGAATGGTGTCTCTTGGTTTCTCTTGTTGAGACTTTGGTTATTTTATTTCCCTACTCATAGTGGTATTTGGGACTCTCCACCATGTGTACTTTGGCTTGTTTCTTGAGGTAGCCCTGGAAAAGAAAACAGAGAAACACACAGGGAACAAAGGCATACAAACGCACAGACAGATCTGACAAACAAGCAAACTGAAAGGGAAAAAGAAAAAAAAAGAGGAGGAAAACAAATAATAAAAATTAAAAAAGAAAAAGAAGAAAAGAAAAAGGATAAAACCCCAAAAGATAAAGGACAGTCTAAAAGCTTAAATCCAGAATTCCCAACTACAAATAAAGAGCAGGGTGCATGTAGTGCTGATGAAAGAGCATATACAAAGAGAAATGACAAGGCGGGGAGAAAACAAAATTGGACAATGACCAGGCAGAGAGACTAAGAGGCTTAACCCAGAGGGAGAAAGAAGAATATGGTAAGAGGTGAGGAGGTGGAAATGAAGATAATGTTACTCAGAGAAACTGTATAGTCTGATTACTCCAGAGAGAGAGAGAGGGACGGAGGGAGGGAGGGAGGGAGGAAGGTGGTAGTGGAGGTATAGAATATATATCTAGAGAATGGATTAAATGTGACTGTTGAAGCTAACCAATGATCAGAGTGCCCAGTCCAGCAGAGGGGAGGGATACGAATGAGACCAGGGAAAATATATCTGAACATAAAGAATTGATCTAAAATTAATCATGGCAGTGCATCTATGTTGATCTTGCCCTGGGCTCAGGTATGAAATAAAAGCAGCACTCCAGTGAGGATAGGCGTGGTTTGGTGTCGGTGGGTCTTAGCCTCCACTGAGTTCCTCTGGCCTTTCCTTGAGGTCCTGCCTTGGTGTTTGCAGGAAGAAAAATGGCGGCGCCCCAGTCCCTTCTTGAACCAAGCATTGCAACTCACTCTTTTGGGTCTGATCTCCCTGTGCTGCGGGCGTAGCCAAGGTGATCTGTGTTATATGTCCCAAGCCACACCTCATTTCCAGATCCTAGTCCATGGGCCCTATTGATCCTGCCCAAAATAAACCTGCAGGCTGTGTCCCTCCCAGCAGTTCAAGCCTGCCGCTTCCCCATTGGGCATCGAGCTGAGCCGGAAGAGCAGTGGAGCGGCTTTAGGTGTGCTGCTTCCCCTCCCGCTGGAGCCGGCAAGCAGAGGAGCAGTTTCTCCTGGCGCCACCTAGGATTGGAGCGTCCAGCTGAGAGTCAGCTCCACAACTGTAAACTGGATCTCTCTCTGTCCCGAGCTGAGGTTTTCTCTTCTCCAGGGACAGGGACAATTCTTTGAGCAGTTTCATCTGCTCTTTGTTTTCTCCTTGACTCACCACGGCTCGCTGAAAAGGGGGCTCCCTTCCCTTCCTCCGTGTCTCTGGGTTCTGACCCATTTTTATCTTCCCCAGTTTGCACTCATGCACCCATAAGGTTGTTTTCTCAGCGGACTCTATCTCCTTTTCTTTCCAAACTCCTGTGATTTTATAAGGGTTCCTATGGCTTCAGGCCTTCTCTGTTTGAGAGATGGGGGCAAGTGAAATGTAGGGAGCTCCCTACTTCTCTGCCATCTTGCCTCGCTCTCCCATCTAAATTTTTAAAAAATATTTATTCATTTTTGAGAGAGAGAGAGAGAGAGAGAGAGAGAGAGAGAGATTGCAAGTGGGGAGGGCCAGAGAGAGAAGGAGATACAGAATCCTAAGCAGGCTTCAAGCTCTGAGCTGTCAACACAGGCCCAAAGTGGGGTTTGAGCCCTTGAGCGATGAGATCATGACCTGAACAGAAATCGGACAAACCGCTTAACCAACTGAGCCACCCAGGCACCCCCGAAAATATCTTATTCATTGAAACTGGCTTTGACTGTATGGAATAAGATATTATTACATGTGAATAAAGTTCAGTGTTACTGAGAATTAGGAAGACTCATTTTGATAGTGTGAATTTTATGCATATGAAATCCTGTCTTAATATTTTTTTAATCTTTAATATTTACACTTAAAGTCATGGCATTTTAAGTGTAATATATTTTTAATTTTTTGAATCAAATAGAAAGAATGAGTAACTTTAAGTTTTTCTACATCTGTAAGTGGACAGCGCTCTGCATCTGTAGTATGTCTTCATCAGATTTTTCTTGTTAAATACCCAGTGATGGCACCATTTATGTCATTAATTAATTTTGTACAATGCAAAGTGAAGCTAAGATTTACATAGAAACTGTAATTTTAGATGTATCTGGCTTTTCACTGTGATTATTCATTTTCCACATTTTCACATCAATACCATAAGTCCTTTGTACATAATAGTTTTTGTTCTTCACGGTCTTGAAAGTAGTACTATGACTGTATCTTACGAGAATCTGTAAGAACATTTGCGTCAAGCTTTAATTAGTTAGAACAGGAGGGTTGCAATATGATTTAATAGCAGATTAAATAAAAATTAAATAGATTTAATTGGTTTCCTTGGAATCTTCCTGTAAAAAAATGTAAATTGGAAAGTTACATATTTGGGTGAAGAATAGAGAAGGTAGAGTTGACTTTCATTTTGTAATTTATTTGTCATTAGTAAGATGCTCACTAAAGCATAGGGAAGTAAATCTGTCATATTCAAAAACTTCTAAGGTCACAGTGAGTTATCAAGCAACTAGCTAAATAAAACTTGATAAGACAAAAGTCAGTCAGTTATACTTGACTCTGTTATAGGTAGGATATAAAAGAACAAAAACTCCAAATGAACATTTATGCTTAAAGCAGTAATACCTTTTGTAAATATCTTGGTGAGTTATTAGAGCAAATAGTACACTATTCATGAGCTCATAGCAGTAGTTTGCTCCAGGGGAGCCTGCAGGGTTGTGAAAATCTCGGTTGAGTATGTGGCTCCCACGAGCTACCCCCCCCCACCTTTATTGGTTGTATGCCACCCCTTTCCTATTCTAATAGCTTCTTCTATTAAGATGTTTAGAAAAACCTGAAGCCTCTTTCTATAATTAAATGAAAACAGGGATCTCAGGGCTCAGCAGTGATGGTTCTGTTTAATACTATTTTAAAATCCTTGCTGTAAGACAGAAAACATGATTTGCTATTGATTCAAGGACCTCAACAGGGGAATGGAAGATGACTGCCTTCATTTTGAATGGATTAGGGCTGGAGATATCTTTTGGAGGTGAGTAGTATTAACTTTGATACAGTTTGTTATGTAACTAAATTTTTGGCTCATGAGGTCAGCATAGTGAATGTTGAGGCTTGATAAAGTCATGGTAATGGTTGTTCCTAAGAGAGTTGAAGGCTGGCCTGGATTTTTTTGCACTTATTGATGAAACTAACTTAGCATTTAGGTTTGTCTCTACTCAATGATGTTTGAAACCTTCTTGTAAGAATTAATACAATCCTGAGCACTCTTGAGTCTTCACTGATTATTAGTTTCAGGCATATGTCTAGATGGTCCTTGTTCCTCTTTTTTTTTTCTTTTTTAGTGTTTATTGTTTATTTTGAGAAAGAGCCATCAGAGGAGGGGCGGGGGGAGAGAGAGAGAGAGAGATAGAGAGAGAGAGAGAGTCGCAAGCAGGCTCTGTGCTGTCAGCCCAATGCAGGGCTTAATCTTAGAAACTATGAGATCATGACCTGGGATGAAATCAAGAGCTGGCTGCATACCTGACTGAGCCACACAGGTGCCCTTCTGCTTTTTTTCTTGCTTCTCTTAATGTGTCATTGGGTCTTTCATGTGGTAAAGAGAAGGCTGTGCTTGTTAGAAATTTTTCATATTACTGTTTTCTGAAGTTGAATGCAAAACCTCCAAATTATGTGTTTTCTAACCTTGAAGGAAGACCATATATTTTATGTCTACCAAGAAGTTCAATGTTCAAGGATAATAAAGTGAACTTTTAAAAGATGAGTTTATTAGTTTTTGTCCTTATTCACAGACTTAAAATTTTATATATGATATTTCCTACCTCCTATGAAGGACTTTAGAATAACATTGAAATTAAACATTTTTTAAAGTTAAATTATTTATTTTGAGGGAAAGAAAGCGTGCACCAGTGGGGCAGTGACAGAGAGGGAGAAAGGGAATCCCACGTAGGATCTACATTGTCAGCACAGAGCCTGATGTGGGGTAGATCTCATAAACCAGGAGGTCATGACCTGAGCTGAAATCAAGAGTCAGATGCTTAACTGACTGAGCCACCCAGGTGCCCCTGGAATTAAACAGTTGTGACATCACATTGTATAAGAATATATTTTGCTAAACCACATACTCTAACCAAACGTGGTTAAGTTTTAGATGGCAAAGCATGTTATACTAGGGAACAGAAGCCCTGAAAAGGGGAGCCTGAGTGGTTCAGTTGGTTAAGTTCCTGACTCTCTATTTCAGCTCAGATCATGATAACACGGATTCATGAGATGGAGCCCTAGTTTGGACTCCTCACACAGAGGCTGCATATAGTAAGGAGGTTCGGAGGGGGTGGGAACAAAGAGATGATATGAGAGATCGAACTGCTTTGTATCCTGGATGTTGTGGTTACACAGACTTACAATGTGTTAGAATTAGGGAGATGACATAAATTTAATTTTAGTGCATACCAATGGAGAGAAAGCTAGAGATCAGTATATCTTCCTCTGGCCGGAAAGGGTAGCAATTCTAAGATGCTGTTTCTATTTCAGCCGTATTATATAGAGGTAACATTGGAGTTTTAATTTATTAAATAAAGTAAGTGTTGGAAGTTTGCCAGTTATTTAATTAAAAGCAATGAAAGAAGACTTCCTATTTTCCCTACTACAGTGTCATTTTCTATTACAAGCATTTGTTGGAAACTGCAGAGAATCTTATTTACTCCATGAAAATGTGAGATTGCCATTTGACATGTGTGGCTTCAATTTAAAAAAAAGGGGTGGGGTGGGGAGGGAACTTCTCAATTAGGAAATTATCTGTCTTCCTTATATGTTATGTTAGCATGTGGAGCGGTTGATGGCTTCAATTGTAGACTAATTTTCCTGGTTTGAATCTTGGTTCCTCAGGTCACTAGCCAAATTAATCCCAGGAAAATCATTTAAATATTTACCTCTAACATAACGTAATATCTTTGCCTGCATCATAAGATTTTGGTTAGAATATACATTTATTATATTATACATAATATTATTTGTTAATTACCCAGTGAGAAATCATCCAGTGATTTGGCCGAATTATTCTGTGCTGCAATTGTTTTTTACTGAAGGTGTGATAATATCACTTATTTATTAGTAACATTGCTTTCATGAGTTAGAATTTAAAGGGCTCTCTGTGGTAACTTGGATTTTTAATGCCTAGTGCCTTGTGAATAAAAATAATGCTCTTGTTTCTTCATGTTTTTAGCTTTTCTCTTGATTTAAATGTTTAAAATTTCACACGTTGTTTTTTTTTTTTTTTTTTTAGTTTTTTAATGTTTGTTTATTTTAGAGAGAGAGAGAGAGAATCAGAGTGTGAGCAGGGAGGGTCAGAGAGAGAGAGACACAGGATCTGAAGCAGGCTCCAGGTTCTGAGCTTGTCAGCACAGAGCCTGACACAGGATTCGAACCCACCAACTACGAGATCATGACCTGAGCCAAAGTCAGATGTTTAACCACCTGAGCCACCCAGGCACCCCAAAAGTTCACACATTGTTTTAACAGTTTGTTAGGTTTCTATATGTGATACATTCAAGACCTTTATCCTGTCCTCTGATCATCTATAAAGATACTTTCTGAATGAAAGAAGTATGAATGAAAGCACTAGTATACTTGCATATGTTTTTAAAAATGTTTTATTATCAAACCACAGATCCAGAAATCCAAACCAAATTTGCACCTTACAGAATAATGTGCATATCTGTGTAATAGCACCCAGATCGAGAATAGAACTTTGCCACTCACAGCAAAGGCTTTTTCTTGTATTTTTATGCACTTACAACTTGCTCTATCTCTTTTAAGATTTTACAGCAACTTCCTCATATTTCTTCTGAGATTTATCACTTAAATGTACATTTTTAGACAATCTGGTTTAGTTATGTGTGTGTGTGTGTGTGTGTGTGTGTGTGTTTAATGACCTGTTAAATCTCACTTTACCGTACAGGTTCCCTATCCTTTTATTTTGCTTACACTTTGTCACTTGGTAAACCCAGCTCATTTGGTCTGTAGATTTTTTCCTGTTTTGAATTTTGATGAGCGTATATTCTTGCATGGTTCAATTATGCGTATTTCTGTACATTTTTCTGTCGTTGACAAAGTGTCAGCTGGCTCTAGAAGCTTAAACAAATTAGGTTTCATCTCTTTGGTAAGACAAGAGGTGGTGCGTGTTTTTCATTACACACCAAATGGTTATCTTTTATTTTCTGATGATATCAGCCATTAATATCCATTGCCTAGATTTGCTGATACGTGGAGGTAGTATTCAAAATCATGACATTTTCTACTAATTAGTTTTCATCTGTTAGTTGAGGTACTTTCATAAACACTTCTCATCTATACTGTATTTATCCGGTGTTAGTTTACATAGAAAGCTAAATGCTTTATTTTCTTTTATTATTAGTATTTATTTAGTATTTATTATTAGTATTTATTATATTTATTCAGTATTCAACTGAATAAATTCATTCTTTAATTCTGTAAGTTTAGCAATTATTTTGTGTATAAGTTTACATAAATATGAAATACATAATAAATTTATACTGATACTTCCAGTCCAATATTATATCTTAATTCCACCCCAATAAGGTACATGTTCTTAAAGATACAGGAATTAGCAGAATATTCTATAATCACTCATATACTTTATTCAACAGTGTACCCTCAAGGTCTCAAAGTATACGTACTATCAACCAAGACTATTTTCGAAAAAAGTTACATAATTTTTGTATATGCTCCATTCACTCTCCTATTGCATTTTCTTGTTTATTCTGTATATTTTCAGATTTTACAGCCATTATATACTGTATTCAGTTTTAGACCTTATTTAGTCAAAGTTCTGCAAGTAACTGTTTTATGCTGTCTGTCATTCATACTGTATATGTCTCTCTAGACTTTGGTTGTTTGAAACTTGAGCTCTAGTACATTCCCTAGTAAATATTCAGAGGAAAATCATCATCTTAATTCAAGTTGATAATTGTGTGCTTTATATTTGAAAGTCCGTTTTGCTGAATTTAAAATCTTGGCTCATAATTTTTTCCTTGAATAACTTAAATATGTTCCTTTGTTTTTATTGAATAAATTCTGATGATTGTCTCATTACCTTTATTATCTCTATTCCTTTTGTCTAGGTGACCAAAGGAATGATGTTTTTTTAAAATTGAGTAATTTTACTAGAAAATGTCTCGGTATTGGTTTTTCTTGGTAAAATTTTGGAGTGATTTATATGTGATATGAGTGTGTATATGTGTGTGTATGTGTAAATAAAAATGGCAGTAGTCTCTTCTTCATGGATTCCTATTACATTTATGTGGGATCATCTTTATCCAACTTTATATATCACCTTACTGGGTCTTTATCTCTTCATTTTTAACTTTTTATCTTTCATTAATATCTGTTAATTTTGTACCTATATCACATCTGTATAGTCTTTATTTCTGAAATAGTTTTTAACTTTACATTCTTTACTGATGACACGTGCCTTATTTCTGTTTATAAATTCTAACTTATGTAGTTCTCTAATGTTTGGCTTCATTACTTTAATGTTTTTTAGCTTGTTGTAAAATAGTAGATTGCAGTTTTTATTGGCTTGATAGGCACATATTTCTGGCACACCTTCATTATGTTTACAAGTGTTTTTATGCTCTTTTTTTCTTATAAAAATTTATGTGATGCTTGACTTTGATAATTTTTCTATTAATTTGTATTTGTCTTTTTATAAAGAAAACAGTCATTTTGGATTAGGGCTCACTCTAATTGTCCTCATTTTCACCTGATTACCTTTTAAAGTCCCTGTCTCTAAATAGGGTCACATTCTTAGGATACTTAGGGTTAGAGCTCCCACTGTGGTAGGGTCCCCTCCCAAAGGAAAATAAAAATCCTCAAGGCAACCTGGTTATATGTACAAGACAACATCTCCCATGACCTTGTGACATGAGACCAGTTAATCAGACTACATGTTTGTAATGTTACCATATACCGAGACAAAGAAGTAAAAATATATATAAAAAACTACACCATGTGGCATTTGAGGCTCAGTTCTTTGGGCAAGAACCCAGCTGAGCTGTGCCGGCAGGAATGAAGTTGCTTCCTAGAAAGAAAAGCCTCGGTGTCACGAGTCTCTGTGTGAGAACCCTGCTATACTACAATGAATTTGACAGGGGACAAAATTCATTCAGCCCATCACAGTCTGCCTTAGTCATGATCCTAGCACGCAGCCTCGAAACTAATGAGTGAACAGTACCTTCTTGTTGGTGCCCTGTGCTAAAACTTCAGAGTGTTGTTGGAAATTAGAAGTTAGCAAGTAAATTAGAGTATACTGAGTTTAGGAGTTGGTAATTTTGTGGCAGAGAAAAACAAGTAAAGAATAAAATACAATGTAAAATTTGTAATGAAAGCAAAATAAAAACAGAGACCAATGTGAAAGAAAAAAGTACCCTTTAGGATACTAACTTCACATAGATTTGAGTTAAAGAACAGAAATTTACAATTTTATGGCTCTGACTCTGGACCACTTACTGGCTGTGTAGACTCAATCTATAAAATGGGGAGAATAATTCCTACTTGTTATGATTAAGAGAAATAATGTTTAAAAGTGTCTACCTTGGTAAAAAGCAAAGATAATAGTAAAACCACTTAGTATGGCAGGAGTACAGATTAATCAGAATACATGCGCCAACTACCAGAATGATTGCTGACTGTAAAGACGCGCCTGACTGTTGCTGTGTACTGCCTGAACACCAGCTTTGTGGGCGCCTTCTTAGAGCCAAGGTACATGTAAGTTTCTCTTTCTGAAACTCAACACTGCGGGACCTTTCCTTAGGACCGCTCAGAGTAGTAACACAGTGATTCATACCTGGCTCTGAGGAAAATCCTGGCTGTGGGCTTACACCTGTTTGAGAGTGGGGATTTGGAGATGTGGGGTTATTGTAGTTTCAAAAAGGTCTCTTTGGTGATTGTGACCTCCCTATTCTTTTTTTTTCCCCTCCTCTTCCAGTTCCCACCCCTGACCAAAATACATCTAAAACACTGGCCAATGGTTATTAAAGCAAATGACGCTTGTGGTGGGCCTTTTTGGAGAATTAGACAAGAACATGAGTGGCATTGCAGGTAGTGGAAATATATACATTAGCCCAAAGATCAAGATACATCCAGGGAGTTGTAGGTGGTATGACTGGGCTGAGGAGTAATGAGTGCTGCTCAGAGCGTGGGTGATCACTTATTGCCTTTTATAGAATTAAAGGAGTTGGGACTTCTGTGATGAAAACTGGGAAATTATTAGTTATCTGTTGAAGAATGCTTAGGCTTATTTGCTAGTATTTGTCAGGGGTCTCCAGAGAAATAGAACAAACAGGATACACACACGAATTGGCTCATGTGATTATAGATTATAAAGGTTGGCAAGTCCAAAATCTACATAGCAAGTGTCACGATTTAAGTCCTAAGGCCGGCAGGCTGCTGTAGAACCAGGAAAAGCCAGTGTTTGGGTTCCAAGGCCATTAAGCAGCAGGTTCCTCTCTTACTCCTGGGAGGTCAAACTGTTGTTATATTCATGTCTTCCACTGTTTGGATGGAGCCACTCACTTAAGGGAGGGCAATCAACTTTATTTAGTTTACCAATTTAAATGTGTAAACCACATTTCACAATACCATCACAGAAACACACAAATTATGTTTGGCTAAATATCTGGACACTCCATTGCTTAGTCAAGTTGACATATGAAATTATTCATTACAGACAGTAAAGTAAAATCAAATTGTACATTATTTTCGGCATGATACTATTGGCAATTGTACACATACTTTGATCATTTAAAAGTTCTCACACACGAGGATGCAGTATTCACTGAAATTTTGTGCTTATTTATTAATGCTTATAGCTTGTAATACTAACCTATAGATGACAGGTCATGTTCCAGTAGAATTTTTGTTTTAAGTCATGTTGAGTTGTGTAAAACCTACATGCTGTATGTAAATAATGAGTTATTCAGTGTAGATCAGAGAATACATGTTACAAACTAATTTTGGTGGGGAACATACCCTACAGGTTTAGATATTAAAATACTTCATGTGTCAAAACTGTCTTTTAGGAAGATTTAAAAAATATATTTTATAAAAAAGATAGTATGACAACGAAAAATAACAAGCTAATATTAGTGAGGAACCTAGGTGGTTCAGTTGGTTGAGCAGCCGACTCTTGTTTTTGGCCCAGGTCGTGATCTCATGGTGTGTGAGTTCAAGCCCTACATCAGGCTCTGTGCTGACAGTGTAGAGCCTGCTTCAGATTCTTTTTACCTCTCTTTCTGCCCCTCCCCTGCTTGCACACATGCATGCGTGCTCTGTCTCTTAACATAAATGCATAAACTTAAAAAAATATATTAATCATAAAGTTGACAGGTCAGGTATGATCTAAATTTTTTTAAATTTTTAAAAAATGTTTTATTTATTTCTGAGAGAGAGAGAGGGAGGGAGGAAAGGAGGGAGGGAGGGAGGCAGTGTGAACAGGGGAGGATCAGAGAAAGGGAGATACAAAATCCGAAGCAGGCTCCAGGCTCTGAGCTACCTGTCAGCACAGAGCCTGATGCAGGGCTCGAACCCACAAACTGTGAAATCATGGCCTGAGCCGAACTTGGATGCTTAACCGACTGAGCCACCCAGGTGCCCCAGGTATGATCTAAATTTAACTTTAGTATATTTATAATTTATCTTTAGGTCTTTTTCAAGGGAGAGAACAAAGACTAGATTCTTGTGGTATAGTTTTTATGATTCTGGGAAACAAAATGATTTTATGGTTTTCCCTCATGCTATTGTTGTGTTTATTTTAACCTCTAAAAATTTTTAAGAATTGCTTTATTAATAGTTAGAACAACAATTAGAATAACAATTCTAAAGGCTCCTGTTTTTGTTGATTTCATTATTAACCTCAGGGAAGTTGTTAAATTCTTTGCTTTCAGAAATAGTAAGTATTAATTATATTATGCTTGGAAAGAATTTTGTGCTTCACGAAAAAAATGAATTTTAAATGTTAGATTTTTTTTTTTCTCTCTGAGTTGGGGATACTGAAGTAACTTGAATTGAGGAGGTTCAATTTATTTGAGCCCTGTTTCTATAGCTACATTCTTGACCATTTTCGGATTCCAGCTGTGTGGCACCAGTGCAAACGTTGTCTTTCGTTGGTGAAGATCTTACATACATTAATATTCCCAGTTAAGATAGTCAGTGTGTGTTTGTGGGATTATCATAGAAATCACTTCAGCCTAGATCTCATGAATAAACCTAGATATGAATGATCAGAATTCATCCATTTTAATTTTAAAGAAGTTCAGGGAGGGGCACTGTGTAGCTCAGAATGTTAAGCATTGGACTTTTGGTTTCTGCCCAGGTCACGATCTTACACTTGCATGAGTTTGAGCGCCCTGTCAGGCTCTGTGCTGACAATGTGGAATCTGCTTGGGATTCTTTGCCTCCCTCACTTCTCTCTGCCCCTCCCCCACTTGCACTGTCTCTGTCAAAAGAAAAAATACTTTAAAAAAGTGCAGGGATGAAAAATAGGACTGTTACTCAAGATGTGGATTTTATTATTACATATAATTACTGCTTTTATGGGTGCAACTTTAAAATTTGAAAACATTAGTGGGAGAAAGTTGAAATAGATTTTTTTCAACCAAACTGAAACAATTAAGACCACAGAGACCAGGGACCATTTGCAGTTACAGGTGGGTCATATCTTGAGTAGACAAAAATAATTGTAGTTTATGTTTTTGTTGAATCCATGTAACCATAGCAATGACAATTATGTGAACAATTATTGGGGATAATCTTGTAGCAGACACTTTCTGTAACTTGAGGTGTATTAACTCATTTAATCCTCATTAAAATGTTGTAATGTTGGGTCTTGTATTCCATGTTTCCTTCATTTCTTTTATATTTATAAATTCTGTGTAGAAAGCCTGGCTTTTCTATATAGAAACTGATTTTTAGTTTCTGCATATTTCATACATGCAGAAAATTGTTAAGTATGAATATACCATTTATAGAATTCAGATTTTGAATTGGATTCCTGTAGCATTTTAAAAATTGCATGTTGATCAGTAATTTAACAAACATTATTAAATGCCCAAGAAGTGCCTTATATTTATAATTGACGAACATTGCATGTTTTTTCTTATATTGCCTTCATAATATTGGGTGAGGGATGGCTAAATTGTAAACACTAGTAAGTCATGCAGATCGGAGTAGGTGGTTGGATTTGGGTTTTTTAAATAGTTTGACACTAGCAGTCTCAAAGGGAATTGAATAATAACACTTCTTACCACGCTCCCATTGCTACAATACGGAGTAGATGAGAGAAAACTGCAGAATTACCCCAAAAGGATTGTATTCAAAAAGTTTACACCGATTTGGGGAGATTAATCAGCTATCATAGGCAGTTCATTTTTTTTTTCTGAGTGAAAACTTGTATAAATCCCATATTAGAGAAAATCAGGGCAGTGGATAAGCAAAGCTTTTCAATGTGACTAAACATCTGAATCACTTTTGGAGCTTCAAAAAAATACAGGCAAGAATCTTATTGGGTGCATTTCAAGAGTATATTTGAAAAATATAAAAGCAAAACAGAACTATTCAGAATTGATTCTTCTGTGCAACCAGAGTTGAGAACCATTGAACTGGGGGAACTGATGAAGATTTAACCTGGTCTACACTGTGAATGCCACTGAACAGGTAGAGGATTTAATAAGACTAGGGAAAGGACATACTGGGATGGACAATGGACACTCTAAAGAAAATGGTCAGTGCGGCACGGACTACTCTGGAGTATAAATCAGTGGGAATTACAAGGTGTCAACAGACAATCTAGAAATCGACATGATAAAAGATTCATCATATTTGTTATTACATTGCCTTGAGTCTAGGTATTGTGTTTTTTTCAGTCGATCTTCAGTGAATAGAGGTGAATTTGTTTTTTTAAATCTAGTTTTATTGAGTTATAAATGGTGTATGACATCATGCAAGATTCAGGTGTTCAATGTAATGATTTGATATATGTACATGTTGTGAAATGATTACCACAATAAGGTTAATATATTCATCACATCCAATAGTTAAAAAATATTTTAAAGGTGAATTTTAAGGTCTCCTACTATATACATACATATGTCACATACACATATTCATGTATTTTTTTATTGCACCTTATTTGTTTTTTGGGTTAGAATATTTTTTATTTCAAACAAAAGATGTACGAATAGGACATATAACTCTCATTCTTTTACCTAGATATAGCAATTCACCCATTGTTGACAGTATGCCCCCCGCTTTGTTTTATCATTTCTGTACGTGTTTTCTCTTTGTTGCGTGGCCTACAGAATTGGGAACTAGCTAGTGGTGTTTGCTAAATTTATGGTAATTTGTTGTACAACAAAAGCAAAACAATAAAAAGAATCTGTGTAATTCATGAGAAATGTACGAGAAATTACAATGGAAATCATAAAATACAGTGAGAATAAGTGCATGAAATTTTTAAAGTGAAAATGAAATTATTTATATTGAATGAAAATATCACAGTGTTTGAAATACAGGGAAGACCATGGAAGGAAAATTTAGAGCTTCATATCTAAGTATTAGAATAAAGGAAATGCTGAAAGTCAAGTACTTAAATATCTTTTTCAAGAAAGAAGTCAGCAGACTAAATCCAAAGATAGTAGAAGGAAGAAAATATTGGATAGTAGAATTCAAGAACTAGAAAATAAACATAGAAGAGAACCAATAAAACTTTTTAAAAAAATATTAATAAGTTGATAAAGCCTCAGCAACAGTGATCATAAAAAAGTTCACTTCTGTGAAGTCAGGTTTCTGGAATCTGTTATATAGATTCAGAATAATATTTTTTGTAAGGCTGTCATGAAGATTGGTAATAATAGAACATAGAGCTCTGGCACCATACGATATTCTTGATAGATGGGAGGTAGTTAGTAAAAGGAGTACTATTAATTAATGCTATTCTTAATATTTAAAATGGTCTGTTGTCCCCAGGTTTGCTTGGAAAAATGATGATTACTAGATTGATGTTTATATATATACACACACACACACCATGTTATATGGAGTTGCTCATGTAAGAGCAGCTGGTTTAAATGTTAAACTAACTTGATTTAGGATTCTTATTTAAAATAAAGCCATTTTTAAAGCTTTTAAAATAATACAATGCAATGTCTTAATTGGCAACAATATAGCTATTTCTTAGTATTTTAGATTTAACTTTTGTACAGTAGGACTGTATGTCTTTTGAGAGAGTGCATCCAAGGTTTATAAAGGTGAACGTTATTATGTCAGGTGAGTTGTGCTTTTAAATTGGGTCATGTCGAAGACACCTAACAAAGTTGAAGAAAATTAGTTGGGCTATTTTCACTTGTGGTAACAGTTAAACAGGCAAGAACTTAATTATATTGAATTGACTGAATTAAGGATGCCAAGGACCCTGCTATACTCACCCAGAACACTAGGTGGCACAGTGAGCTGCACACAGGAGGTACTTTCTAGCCTGAAGTGGGGTATCTGCCTGACAGATGGGATTTTATCAGATTCTAGGAGACTATAGACAGAAAAGGAATGAACTGTGAGGCAGAGGCTGTCACCTTTGGTTAGTACTTTTTAGATAAATCTTATGATTTCTTATTTCTGTTGCTTATACAATGTCCTGGCTAGCCACTTACACAGCACTGAATCCATACGTTTACTGACTTGGGTGGGAAAGAGTAGAGGACTTATCAGTGGGAATTCCAAGTGACTTCACTGGCCTGAAGGTAAAAGCTTTGTAGTTTGACAGTTACAAACAGTAGGTAAACCCAGGTTTTAGCATACTAGGGCTTTGTTCCCTTTTCTGTTAGAAACTTATTATTTTTTTCTTTTTTATCTCAGAAAGAGTTTCACGACACATTTGCGTAGTTATGGACACAAAAGAAGATGGGAATCATGTAGGTCATCATCTTGAAGAAATACTAAAAAATGAACTAAATGTAAGTATTCAAACATTGAGATTCATGATCTCAAAGAGTTGAGTTCCCTTTATTCCCCTTTTTTGAGCTGATGAACTTCCTAATTAAATTCATACCTAATTGGGCTAAGGAAATGAAGTAGTAATTAAGTGTATGGTCCATAGAAATTATTTGTAAGTTTTACCACTAATGACTTCAATTATTTATTTCTCTGACAAATTTTTGCCTTGAAATGTTTTGACAGAATGATTCTATTTAATTGTAAGTAACTTCCCTTTTCTTATGAAAATGTATACCACCAATCAAGGCTTAGGATGAACATATGATGACTTGGTAACAATATACATGATCAAATTCTACTTAAAAGCTGAAGGAAAAAGTTGATTTTAGTTAGCTAATTTTATGACAATAGCATAGTTAGAAGGGGAATGGGCTCTGTTAGGACTATCTGTGCTCGGATGGTAGCTTTATCACCTAATTTTCTTAAATTGAAAATGTCCATAACATCTACTTTGTGAAGTTATTAAGAGGGTTGAATAAAATAACTTAAAATTTTGAATTTAAAGTATAAATTTAAATAAATTTAAAGTACTTAGAAAAGCATTTGGCTTGTAATAAGTTTTCTGTGAAAATGAACTGTAGTAATTAAACTTTCAGTGATGAGATAGATGTATATTAAGTAGTAAATACTACTGGTTTTCCAAACTTCAGTCCTGAATAAGGTATACAAACTGTTAAGAACATAGATCCCTGGAATATGTAAAAAACTTAGTGAGGCATAGTCTGGGATTAGTTCTGGAATCCAGATTTTTAACAAGCCCCCCCAGGTATTAATGGCAATCAGTGGCAAATTCTATCAGTGGCATTTACAGCAACAGCCCAGAGCTGAAAAAAAATGACCACCATTTCTGCCATGTCTTCGGTGGAAAGGTTATACTGTAATCCAGTCTTCATACTGCTTCTATCCATTGACTGGGCATTCTTTCCCTATCCTTGAAAATTTTAGCACCTTACTCTCTGCTTTCTGTCTCAAGTTTACCTATTAAGAATCTAATAGGTAAGGGGAGCCTGGGTGGCTTATTTGGTTGAGTCTGACTCTTGATTTTGGTTCTGGTCATGATCTCCAGGGCATGGGATGGAGCCTCTAATTCGCCTCTGCACTGGGCTTGGAGTCTGCTTGAGACTGTCTCTCTCCCTCTCCCTTTGCCCTTCCCCAGCTTGAGTGTGCTCTCTCTCTCTCTCTCTCAAAAAAAAAAAAAATTGGTAAATTCCATTCCCAATTTCACTGCTGAGTTTTAC
This sequence comes from Crocuta crocuta, assembly GCF_008692635.1. NCBI lineage: Eukaryota > Metazoa > Chordata > Mammalia > Carnivora > Hyaenidae > Crocuta > Crocuta crocuta. The sequence continues at coordinate 5,903,072 of NW_027529173.1, forward strand.
AGAATATTTAACTATAGATAACTTTCCACTGTCTAACCCACTGAAGCACCCTTTTGCCTCAAAAATAGTCTGTTACTCTTCGGTAATCTCATTTATTCTTTATTCAATCAGTGCAGAAGCCACTGAAGTGGTACCTTGAGAGAATATTACTGCAACTCTAGCCATTACTCAACTCTAAGTTTACAAAGTTGGCTTTTTATACTCTTGTTGAGTACCTAGCTGTTAAATTCTGCATCACTAATTCCTTTATCAGTCTTTCTAGTGTTAGACCCTGCAAGGAGTCCCTCTGATTACAGTTACTACAGTATTCACTTTTTGTTGCTTCTTTTTCTATTCATGTTTAATAATAAAACAACATGAGATGTAGAGATAGACATCTGGTCCATTACTGGTCTTGTGTGATTGATTCATCACTCTGGCCTCTCAAGTCCTTACCCTTCTCATTTCCAGTGACTTTCATCTACCTACCTATTGGGCCTGGTCTGGATATTCTCATCATCTTCACTGTGCTGGAAAATTAAGTACCAACGCTATTCCTTAACCTCTGACCACACATTTTGTCATTCCAGAATTTTTACTAAATTACTCCTGCACATTTTTTGAATTTTATAGGGAGCTCTAGGTCCCCTATCTTCACCCTTTCTTTTGGCTACATTTTATTTTATACCCTTCCTTGCCTAGTTTAGATACCATGTTCTATCACTTCAGTGATTAATGGATCTTACAGTGAGATCCTCAATTCCCTGATCCTTCAAATTCACCCTCTTGGTTAAAGCTCTATCCATGTATTAGTCTAACTTTTCACTTTGCTAAGCCTTAACTCAAACAGTACTGCTGCAGGAAATTATACAGTGTGCAGATGGTTGCCATTAAAAAAAATACTGGTCTCGGGGCACCTGGGTGGCTCAGTCCGTTAAGCGTCTGACTTTGGCTCAGGTCATGATTTCGCCGTCTGTGAGTTTGAGCCCTATGTCAGGTTCTGCTGACAGATCAGAGCCCGGAGCCTGCTTCAGATTTGGTGTCTCCCTCTCTCTCTGCTCCTCTCCCACTTGCACTCTGTCTCTCTCTCACTCAAAAATAAATAAACACACAAAAAAAAATTAAACTGGTCTCTATCTCCATTGGACACAGAATGTTTTAGAGCAAGCATACCATGATTGCATAGTGAGCTCCCATTCTCCTCAGTGAATATTTTAAACCTCCAGCACTTCCTCAAATGCCTAACCCAGGGTTTTTTCACCTCAGCACTGTTGGTGTTTTGAGCTGGATAATTCTTTGTTAGAGCCTGTCTGGTGAATTGCACACTATTTAGAAGCATCCTTGGCCTATACCATCAGATGTCCCTAGTTATCTCCAGATATTAATATCATTCCCAGTGCATGGTTTTAGCAACCAAAATATCTCCAGTTATTAGTAAATGTTGCCTGGATGGGGGCACAATCCCCCTTGAGTTGAGAAATGTTGGTTTAATCCCACTGTATTTATCCCTATTCTTAGGCATGGTTTTGACTCCAACTTCAGAGTGTAATTTTGTACTCACACATGGGAGCATCACTATCATTTTGGCACCAAACTTCTAAAGAGTCTTACTTCTGTAGCCATGCTCTTAATAAGACTGTATCTTCTTCTGAGCTATGGCTCCCCTCCCTCCATTCTCCCCACTGCCATCAACATTCCACCATATTCAAGTTCCTTCCATTAATTGAAACCATACAAAACAAAACAAAAATCCTCGGTTACCTGAAGCCGTCCTTATTTAAAGTAATTAAACTTTTTATTCCTTCATCTATTGTAGCCTGATTTCCACTCCCACCTTCTGGAGGAACTGCTCTCAGTGACATCCTCAGTAACCCTTTGAGCAATCCACGAGACATTATCAGTCCTTACCTTGATTTACTGCAGCACTTGACTCTCTTGTCTAATACTTTCTTCTAGAAGGAATCTGATCCCATTTTGTAACATCTTGTTTTTCTGAACCTCTTTTTTTTGTTTGTTTGTTTGTGGCTTCCTCTTAATTTTGTTTATAGGATTCTGTTTATAACTTCTGGTTTCTGTACATAGGTGAGTGGTTTTCTCTGGAAAACTATGCTGATGGCTTCAGATATCCTCTACTTGCTATAGACAAAATCAGTCTCTAGCCCTGTGTTTAAATATTCACTATCCTGTGTTTTTGATCTAGAAATTCAGTTAAAAGTCCCTCAGAACCTCAAGTTTAAATATCAGTAATATTTCATATTTCACAAATTCTTGTTCCAAGCAATTTTCCTTCATCTGACCTGTGTATGTTTTGCCTAGTTTCCTAAACCTGGTATAATCTTTCACCCATCCTCTGTCTTATCCATGAAGCAAATAAAACTCTGAAACACTTATATTTTAGCTGAATATCTTTCAACTGTGCCTTCTTCATCAGCCCTGCCACTAACCTATGTACCCCAACTCTTGTCTGGATTATCACACGGTCTACTAAGTGCTCTCCTGCCTCCAGTCTTGTCTCTCTCACACCTTATATGGCTGTTAGATTGATCTTTAGAACTCCTGAGCCTTACCATGTTATTCTCCACTCATATCTGTTGCTTGGCTTTCCATTGCTCCTAAATTAATGTAAAAATTCCTTGCCACATCTTACAAGATGTCTCACATTACTAATGATGCTATTAAAGACGACAGACACAACAACAATAATACACAGTTTTCAGCACCTATGTTATGTTAATATGCTTTTAATAGCATATGCTGTTAATAACCTTTGGAAATAGGTACTATTATTTTTATTCCCCAGATGAGAGAATCGAGGCACAGGGGCATGCCTAAATTATCCTTGTTAACCTTGCCATGAAGTGGCAAAGCAGAGACATACAGATAAACTTGGATTTATGTGATACCAAAGTCTGCCCTCTTAAAATGATACTCTTGCTTCTCCATTTTACGCACTAGTCAGGCCAACACTATTTCTTTGAGTTTCTCAAATCTGAAAGCACTTTCCTACCTCTAGACTCTTTGTCCACAATGGTGTTTCCCCAGGGAGCTTGTCCTGAATACCATTTTCTTACAGTCTGGTTTACACTCTTTTGTTATGTTCTACAGGTTGCTATCTGAACTGATCTGAAGTCTTCACAGAGCTTAGTGCAGGCTTGATTCTAAGAAGAGATTTATTGAATATTAAATAAACAAATGGATAAATGGTCATGACTTGTTATCACTAAGTTGAATATTGTATTACGTATTGTATTGTGCTTTCTGCATAACTGATTACCCTGATTTAGTAACTTAAAATAATGAGCATTCATTATCTCAGTTTCTGTGAGACATAAGTCTAGGCACAGTACCGCCAGTTGGCTTTGCTTCAGGGTCTTTAATTTGATTGTATTCAAGCTGTTTTCTGTTGGCTGAGGCTGTAGTCTCACCTGAGTCATCCATGTGGAAATGGATCTGCTCCCAAGCTTACTCAAGTAGGTGCTGGCAGGATTTAATCCCTTGCCATGTGCACTTCTCTGCAGAGTTGCCTCACAACATGACATTAGGATTGAAGGCACAGTTTTGTAACTAGATCTTACAAGAATATCTCATCACTTCTGTCCTATCCTCTTCTTTTGAAGCAAGTCAATATATACAACCCACACTCACTAGGAGAGGCTTATACAAGATGGTGAATACTGAGAGAGAGGTAGGGTGATTGCTGATGGGCTTCTCTTATTTTTTTTAAGATGTTTATTTATTTTGAGAGAGAGAGCATGTGCATGCAGATACATGCTTGAATGCAGTACAGGCACATAGAGAAGGAGAGAAAGTATCCCAAGCAGGCTTTTTGCTGTCATTGTGGAGCCTGTCATGAGGCTTGATCTCATGATTGAGGTCATGACTTGATCCAAAATCAAGAGTCAGTTGCTCAACTGACTGAGCTCTCTTAGAAGTTGCTTGCTACACACATAAATTCATCACAAAGTTGAGAAAAAAATAACCACTAACGCTAACCTGTCCATTGTAGCTTCTTGTGGTATATGAAGCAGTACTGGATATAAGTCTGAGTCTTCCCTGTTAGAAATTTGCCTTATTTTACCTAAAATTTCCTCATTGAACTCATTATCCAGCCAAACTATAATTCCTTGGTTAAATAATTGGAGGCATAATCTATTTTATATGGAAACTAGTCATTAGTACTTGAGTGTATCAGATATTATATATGACTAACACCAAACTTGATCAGAAACCCCTGAATAGTTTTCAAATCAACGACAGACAAAAGGAGCTAACTAGCCCAAACCAAAAGCCTCAGGATGTACTCTGAGCAGGAATGACTGTAATCTCCTGAATTAAATGCAGTTCTATCCAATATAAACCAGTCTAACAAATTTTCAAACTCTAACAGAGAAACGACTAAATGGATAATTTGTTTAGATTTTTATGGTGATTAGTCCATAGTGTAAACCGAGGTAACCTATTGTATAATATGATAAAACATACTAAATATTAACTTAATCTTAGAAGAAATGAGCCTTCAAAAGAAAGACATAATAGACTTAATATATTGTTCACAGCTTCAGACATAGTCCCTGAGCTTCTACCAGTCTTTTCTATATATTTTTTCTTTTCTCTTACTGTTCCCTTGCTGTGTCACTTTTGATGATGGAAAATTTCAATCACATACTAAAAAGAGACGATACTATTAAGAATTCTCATGGACCTGTTACCTGGCTTCAACAGTGGCCAACTGATGGCCAGTATTGTTTTCTTTCTACTCATTTATTTTCCCCAGATTATTTTAAAGAAGATCTCAGCTATCCTGTCATTTCATCTATAAATATCTCAGTATGTATCTGTACAAAAATAGTTATTTCAAACTATAACCACAATACAATAACCATGCTCCTATGCATAATTGTGCCAAAATATGTTCAAGTGTCCAGCAGTTGTTAACTTTCTCAAATTCTGTCATGTATTTTATTCTTCTGTTTCCCATTTATTTGAATCATTGTATCTTTCAATGTTCCTTTCATTCTCTTTCAAGAATGTCCACAAATAACCACTAGTTAGTGTGTCTCTTAATTTTTTTTAATCTACAGCTTTTATCTCCATATTTATTTTTGAAAATGGAGTAAATTGTCCTTCAGAAATGCCCATAGTGTGGGTTTTACTGATTGTGACCCTGTGGTGTCAATTAACAAGTCTGTCTTTCCTCTGTATATCCTAGAAATTGGTAATAAGATCTAGAGGTTTGTTCACATTTGGAAAAAAGGGTTTTTTTTTTTTTTTTTTTTTTTTTTTTTTTTTGGCAGAAATAGATAATTGTTTTCATAGGTGGTGATGTGCACTTCTCCCGAGAAGTGCATAAGTCTACTCCTATGTATTTCTGTGGTATAGGTACACACCAGTGTCTAGAACCATTATTACATGAAGGTTGCAAAGTGATAAAAAGTGCAATGCTGGAAAGATGGAAATTGTGGCTTTTGCTCTGGAGAGTATCAGTGGGTTTTGTTTTTTGTTTTTTTTCCCTAAAGATTACAGATACAGTCATGATTTTAAAATACAGGTACTAGGATTTAATCCATAAGTTATGTTTTTACTAATGCTTAGTTGTGGCCATTGGAAGCATTTTCAAGTTGGCTTGGATCCTTTTTGCATTAGTCTAATAGTCTTTGATAACTTTCCTGCCTTCTGGTGTGATAAGATATTCTAGATTCATCTGTATATTTCCTGACTAAAACTGTAATTCTCTAGCTGGCTATTGCTGGCCTGGTCACTGTTTCCAGTTTTTATTTTGTTAACAGAGATAGAAAACACAGTTTCCTTCATTTATTAAAAACAAAACAGATCTTGAATTCTTTTAATTTTTTTTTTCATTAAGAAAAACATTTTTTAAATATTTATTCTTGAGAGAGAGACAGAGCATGAGTAGAGGATGGGCAGAGAGAGATGGAGACACAGAATCTGAAGCAGGCTCCAGGCTCTGAGCTGTCAGCATAGAGCCTGCCATGGGGCTTGAACCCACAAACTGTGAGATCACGACCTGAGCCAAAGTCAGGCGCTCAACTGACTAAGCCACCCAGGCGCCCCACATCTTGGATTCTTAATGATATTTCCAATTGAAATTAGAATGGAAAGTAAAGTATTTTCTCCTCCACTGTCTTTAGGCTCTATCCTATTTAGGATGGACAATCAATTTTTCTCGAGTCATTTGAAATTGTAATTGGTTATTGTACTATCTGGATACACAAAATCATTTGACCTATCTTATTTTTAGACAGTGATTTTTCAAAAGAAATGTGTTTTATAATTTTGCATGAAATTCTATTGTATCAAAGTACAATCTACAAAGCAAATTATACTCAGAGAAGTCCAACTTTTGTCTCTGCTTTCTGTGCCTGTAGCCTTCCTTTTCTATAAGTAACCAGTTTTTTGAAGCTTTATGGTTTATTCCTTATACTGTTTCAGTATCTGTATAATAAGTGCTGTTTTGCATTTATAAAGTTTTTCCTCTTGTCCCTCTTTGGTGACTACCTTTCTATTAAAATTCTTAGGAAATACCTTTGTCTTTTACTAATGTTTAATTCTTTTGGCTGTTGTCTAATGGACCTTTCTTCTGAGCAACATTGAAATTAACTAGTGCCATCTTCCTCCTACCTAGTCTGAATTAGTAGTGTCTTTTAACTAACTATCGCTTAAGACCGGTGAAATTACCTCAAACCTTTTTTATGTCCTCTCCCATTAACATGTGATTACATACTATATTTTCTTCCTCAAAACCATTATTTATACTTAGTTCTATTTATACTTCTATTTATTATTTAGTTCTTAGTTCTATTTATAATTGGTCTTATTTAAAAAGACTTAAACAGATATTTCGCAGATATTTTGGTTTCTGAAACTGATGCTTTAGTAGATTTATGAGGGAGAGTTCCTCAGCACAGTATTCCAAGTTCTTGCTTATGAATAAAATTAGTCTGTGGCTAAAAATCTACAAGTTGGTTTTGGCTCACTAAAAATGTTGGTTCAAAATTTGCTCCTTGGACATCTTCACTGTGGTTCTGTATTTTCTTCTATCATAGATTTTTTGGATCAAGTATGGTTAAAATCTGATTGTCTTATAAAAGACAATTTTGGCCTATTTGCCTGGATGCCCACTAATTTTTTTTTATTTAAAATCCAATTGTACTAGAATTTACTCAGTGTTGGTACTTTTGGGTTAATATTTTCTCTGTGCACAATGTGTCTATTATTGTGTAATTTCACATCTTTTTATTTCATGACATTTTCATGGCATTGTTTTGTACTATATTTCCATTCCATTGCTTTAGTTTTTTTTTTTTTTTCAGATATTACTATTCCATGAAAGCTACATATTGTTTACCCATTTTGTAGCTGTTATTTTCTTTTGGGTTAATTTTTTAAATTTTAAACTTTTATATTTTCAATTTTATATTTCTGTTTAGGCATTATCTGTCACATTTATTTACTTCTATGTTCTTCCTAATTTACCCTTCATTTATGAAACAAACTATTTTCTTAAATTTTCCCAATTTCTTGTTCTAGTCACCTTGTTTCTGATTGATTCCAGTTCTGAGTTTTGTAGGGTTTTTTTTTCATTTTGTTTTAGCTTATTATTAAATGCTGGGTTGCAGCTTTCACCTGTTGTGTCAGTGCCTTTCTGATGCGTGGGTATTGCCTGTAGGGACATTGTTTTGCTCTTTATTCTTTTATTTCTTACATGATATTTGAAGTCCTTTCTTGTTGCTACTTTTTAAGTAAGAGGGGCTTTTATCTGTTTTTAGGAGGAAAGTGTGGGTCAGAGTAAGCTTTATAGATTAATGGCATATGCTTCTTACTCATTTGTTCAAGAGAAGATGGGAGAGATGGCCATGCTCTTTCAGAGCTTCCATCTCTGTTACCTTTCTCCTTTACATGGATATTCTCTGTCACACCTGGTGCACCTCTGACAATTAAGACTTCTCTGCCTGATGCTTTGACTTAGAAGGTGTTTTCTTAGCTTGAGTCCAGGCTCCTAATAATCACAAAAGAGTGAGAACCTTTATGTGGCTCCATTGTTTTCAACTTGGAGACTAGAAAAACCTCTTTTAGTTTTGGCTGCTCTTTCCAGAATGGCCTGCTAAGCTATCCAGAGAGTACCTGATAATGGTTTCGAGTTTTTTCTTTTGGCTCCTTTTCCCCCTGCCCTACTTTTTCCTGCACAGTGTCTTAAATTAATTGCTGGCAGTTTGTCTCTCCCACTGATATTGGTTTTGTGGTAGATACACATTTTTGGTTTTGAAGTCTTTCTTGTACTGTCTGCTTTTATGGAGAGATCAACAGACACTGAAAGAGTAAAAGAACTATCTTTCTAGAATCCTCTTCTCATTTATTCTTTATGTGTGCTAGCTTAGTATTTGTAATTTTAAGCACTTAAATTTCCCTCGGAATTTTAGGTATCTCACGAATCTGTAAATATACATGATACTTTTGGAACTTTAAAAATTAGGCTTGACTTTGAGGATTTCATTTGTATAATAAAGCCAAGAAGTACATGGACGTTTGAAAGAAAGAAGAACAACTGTTTCTCAAGCACCTCTTAACTGTAATACGCTCCTTCAAGGAGAATATACTGGATTTTTTAACACTAGGAGTTCATGCAGAACTTTGAAAAATCAACTTTGTGCTGTGAACTTAGAGAATCTTGGCTGATCTTGGAAGGAGATGTCGCTCACAGCTGCAAAATTTGTCCTGGCTTCTAAATTTCCCTAAAAACTGTTAAACCAAAGAAAGAATTAACAAAATGTTTTCTCTCAAACAGCAACATCACTAACAATTAGTGTTTTCTGTGTGTCAGAGAGATTATGCTATGTATCTTAATCCTCTAAAATAATTCTATGACTTCCCCCTCATTTTACAAATATAAATAAGAAAACTGTGGTTTAATGATCTGCCTGAGATTAATAAGTGATGAGTGTAGGTGCTAATTGATTCATTATGACTTTACTAAGTATTCTTTTAAGAAAAAGTAAAATAAAAGCAAATAAAAAAACAGTTGTTTATTAGAGTTTATACCTAATGTCAGGATGATGTCCCCTTGGGAAAAGAATTACAGTAAAACCTTGGTGTGCAAGCATAATTTGTTCTGGAAGCATCCTTGTAATCCAAAGAACTTGTATATCAATGCAAAATGTTCCTTTAAGAAATAATGGAAACCCAGATAATTCATTCCACAACTCAAAAATATTCATATAAAAATGATTACAACACTGTAATATAATGCAAAATAATAAAATACAAAATATAAATAAAAATAGACAAATTAACATGCAGTTTCTTTTGAAAACACTCATGGCTATTGTGAGGGAAACGAGAGAGGAAGGTTATTGTGTAGGATGACTTTCACTATTGCTAACAGAATCACAGCTATCTATTAGCTCAATGGAATCTTTTTATTTTTTTGCTAATTTACCAAGGAACCATCCAATGACCTAGAATGAAGTAAAACTTTCCTAAGCTTACTCTTGTATGGAAAAGCAGAGGACCGTTCACAGATGGTTTGAAGTGACAAAAAATATGCTAGCTCCAGGTTTGGGCACCTTCCAACGTTCTGAAAAAAACCTTGATTTCTGCCAACTACTGTGGCCTGAGACCGAGCATCCACGCATGGGATACAGTCACCCACAATCCGTCAGTGAGAGATAGAGGGAGAAAGAAAGAAGAACCATTGGCTCAGTTGTGGTCATTTGACGTTAGGTGTCACAATATACTCATATTGTAAGACATCACTTGTTTATCAAGTTAAATTTATTAGAAATGTTTGCTCATCTTACAGAACACTCACAGAACAAGTTACTCACAATACAAGGTTTTACTGTACTTAGTTGTATAATTTTTTTCTACCATATGGGCAAATTTACTTTGTGTCACTTTTCAGCTCATAACTTAGAGACAAACACAAAATGGCACATTTTATGACAGTTTTACCTCTCAGAGGTATTACTTTGAAAATAACATCTAAAAACGCTGAAGTCACCACTGTTGAAATCCAGGCACCTTTTGGGCAGATCAATGTGGGTGTGGAGCTGCTCAGTACACAATGGGAGTATTGTTGTGTTGGCATGAAAAGAAAAAAAAATGTTTCTCATTGAAACTAAAGGAAGAGACTGTGTATGTTTGTTACAGTTATCTGTGCTAGATTTTGAAACATAACTTAGGGTGTGAACTGAGTATCTAGATTCTAATGATGCACACACCATATCCATGAAGGAAGTTGGTCAGAAAGTACAATACGGAACTAAGTAAGGGGCACCCTTCCCAGTTTTAATATACATGAACATTCCACTCGGACTTGAATTTCAAGGCTTTATTATTAGGCTTGTTACATTCCTTCCTTGATTTCTTAAGGAGTGTGAGATATTTCATGGACCACACTTACTTTGGAGATAGAGCTCTCTAGATGTACAAGAGACAGTGACAGAAGAGACTGCTCTCATTTCTTTCTAACTCAATAAATGTTGAAAAATAGCTTGCGCTATATACTGGGTTGAGTAGTAAGGGATTTATATGGGTTGAGTAGTAAGGGATTTATAAGGAGGAAGATGTGATCAGTCTTCATTAGTTTAATTCCCTAATTTACTTACCAAATAATACCTGCCTATCAAGATTTAGTCCCTGGATATAGGAAGTTGACCTAAACAAGCATGGTTCCTTCAAGGTTGTCTGGAACATACTGCCAGTTGGGGATAACACAGTAAATGAATACAAAAACATGTTGAGTTACAAATGGTGATGCCTATTCTAAGCCTTAAGTAAAGTATGCCAGTATAAGAGAGCCCTGGAAAATTATTTAGATTGCAGAAGGAGGGCAGATAGGACATTTAATTAAACCAAAACGAGTAATCAGGAGTTAGCTATTTAAAGAGAAATCCATGAGGGAAGAGCATGTGCAAGACATTCAAAGAGCTCTGTTGAGTGGGCTGAAATACGACGTGTGTGGTGGAAGTGCAGGTGTTGGGAGGCCGGGCCGGCACTCGCTAGGGGCGCTGTGTGAAGGTGATGAATGCCGCCGCCGCTGCTGCTGCTGCTGCTGCTGCTACTGCTGTTACTACTCCTCTTACTGATACTTTGTCATAAGAGCAAAATGAATTGATGGAAAAGTTGGGCTGGAAATGGCATAAACCAGTTATACCTATAAAAAGATTATGCTGGGTTTTGGTTCTTAAAATTCTGTAGAAGACACACAGTATTGAATGTTTTCTGACGTCACATGCACTCCTAAAAGCACAGGTCTTTTCAACCCATTTTCCACTCACATAATAAAAGAAATGAAGTTCTTAAAGAATGCTTATTTTATATTTGGAACAAACAGGGACTAGAGGAGATTTTCATGTATTTGCTTATGCACTCCTTCCTGTTTCCTGGAGAATATAATTTAATTATCGTTTTTTTGTAACCACCAATGAGGGGCAGGATATAACTGAAGCATGTTTGTTTCCCTGGGTGTTTAGCAAGCTTTGGTTCTGTTGAGGCTGTCTCAGATACCTAGTTTGTTTTGCCTGCTGCCCCCAAGTTTGTGTCCAGTGAGGGTATGGATCTGTGCTTTTTCCTATAGACCTAACTAGATGTGGTGTATGACATACTAGTTAAACAAAACATCACAAATAGCAAATGAAATAAGAGCAGAAATGAAAGAGAACAAATTAAGCCACTGCAGCCCTGTTAGGCTCATGCAGTGTGGGGTGATTTTATGCTTATTTTGACACCTGGCATAATAATTTAGCGTAAAGATAAAAGATGGGTTCATTTTTTGAAGCTGAGCACAGTTAAGTACAGTGAAATAACACTGTAAACACTACTATGGGGCCTCTGACTGAACAGTCACAGCACAATTATTTTAGTTAGAGTATGCGGTTTTGGTGTGTATATAAGACTGCAGAAACTAGCGAAGACCATCCAATTAAATTCTTTTAGTTTATTTGGGATGTTGGCCAGATTTCCTGATCAGTTTTCCAGAGGTAAAAAAGAAAAAAAAATCAAAATTATGGGACCACCTAGTTGCTTGGGATAGTATTAATTATATTCATGTTATATTTAGTAAAATTAACAGTTTATATTTATAACTGCTTGTCATAGTTTTAGGATGATTATTAACGAGGGGTAAGCATAATCCTCCTCACATACCACTTTGTGTACTTTATGTACGTATCTTCATTTTTTCTATCAGTGTATGCTTTTGAGTCACAGGACATAATGAAATAGTACTCTTTCTCAAGGAACCAGATGGTTAATTTGGAACAATGCTATTCTGCATCCTTGTCCACTTAGGAATGAGGTCATTGTTCACAAGTTCTAGACGACCGTTACACTGAGTTAAAAAGAAACCAAAAGAATACCCAACATTTAGCTTCTGGCATGTATTTGTAAAAATTAGGACTTCAAATTCAGGAAATTGATTTCAGATACACACCTGATGAATATGTTTAGGAGGGGAGTCTTTATAAAAAGCTGGAAAAAAATGCTGTTTGGAGAGTATGTTAGTTTCCTTCCTTCATCAGTTGATTTTGATGAATTCACCAGTTATCTTAATGCAATTTAAAGTGAGGTATAGTTTTAGAGCTTATTTACTGTGATTTCATTTCACTTTATTGACTTTCCTTGGTTCTAAATGTAGGATACATGTTTTATTTTTTATTTTTTAATAGTTTATTTTTGAGAGAGAGAGACAGAATATGAGTGGGGGAGGGGCAGACAGAGAGGGAGACACAGAATCCGAAACAGGCTCCAGGCTCTGAGCTGTCAGCACAGAGCCTGATGCTGGGCTCGAACCCATGAACCGTGAGATGCTTAACCGACTAAGCCACCCAGGCGACCCAGGATACATGTTTTAAAAATACCATTTTATTAACAATAGAACTCCCATATTACCCAGCAGTAGCACTGCTAGGAATTTACCCAAGGGATACAGGAGTGCTGATGCATAGGGGCACATGACCCCAATGTCCATAGCAGCACTCTCAACAATAGCCAAATTATAGAAGGAGCCTAAATGTCCATCAACTGATGAATGGATCAAGAAGATGTGGTTCATCTATACAATGGAATACTACATGGCAGTGAGAAAGAATGAAATCTGGCCATGCGTAGCAACATGGATGGACCTTGAGGGTGTTATGCTGAGTGAAATAAGTCAGGCAGAGAAAGACAGGTACCATATCTTTGCACGTATAGGTGTATTAGGAGGAACTTAACGGGGGACCATGGGGGAGAAGAAGGGGAAAAATAGTTGGGGAGAGGGGGGGAGGCAAACCATGAGAGACTCTTGAATGCTGAGAACAAACTGAGGGCTGATGGGGGAGGGGGAGAGGGGCAGGGGGGTGATGGGCATGGAGAAGGGCACTTGTTGGGATGAACACTGGGTGTTATATGGAAACCAACTTGAAAATAAACTATTTAAGAAAAAAAAGAGAATGAAAACATGGAAAAAATAAAAATACCATTTTATACTTTTAATTATTGTGTTTCCCCTAATGAGTTAGAGATGCATTCCATTTTCATTATTTGCATGCATTCTCCTTTTATTTTCTAACACCATCAAGGAGTTTATCTATTGTTGTGATGGCTTTTGCTAAATAATGGCTCTAGGGTATTTGTTTTTCCAGGGAAACTGAACCAAATATATCCATTTGAGTTTGTGGTCATAATAAATTATCCATGGCTTCTTGTTTCCAAAGCCTAGAAGTACTTGCCTGCTTAAGTTAAAGTCTCTTTCTCTTGCACTGATACTACATACTTTCAAATGAATGTTCGCTGCATGTGAGTCAAAGTCTGTACAGCTCGACCAGTTACTTCATCTCTTTTGCAGTCTATATTGGACCTTTCACTTATCTGTATTGTAGTCCAAAATAGTATCTTGCTCATGCCTTGAAATTATGTAGGTTTTTTTTTTTTTTTTTTTTTTTTTACCTTTTACTCAGCATTCTGTTTTATTATATGCCATCGTTACTTTCAAAGTTCTTTTGGGGCTCACTTTAATACTATTCTTTTCATAGAGTTGTCTTCATGTTTCCAGTTCTTGGACTTCCTAAACTACTTAACAGCAGTGGTGTTACTATGCATAGTCTGCTTTATATTGTTATTTATTCTTACAGCTATTTCTTTGACCATTTCTTTTATTGCTGATCCTTGCACAAAGCTGTATACATGGTGAGAGCCAGATATATAGTTGTGGTTAATGGTGATAGGATGATGAACAAGTAAGCTTCTGGAAAACCTCTCTGCCTGGACATCAGCCAAATATATTTTTGGAGATAAAGAAGTAGCTGCTGGGCATACATCAATCATGGAAATCTCTGAGAGGAGTTTAGAACACAAAGTACACCCAAGGAGCTCTAATTGATTTCCCAGCCAGAAGACAACTATTTTCACAAAACGAGGGAAAGAAAGGGCAAAGAGCAGCTGTTGCAAAGATTAGATGAACTGGAGTCAGCTAGAGTGATGCGGTTGAAGTCGGTGTCCGGTAGCCTTCTGTCAGGAAAGGAGATGGAGGGAGTGATGAAGAAATGAACTTTGCAAAGAGAGAATTGAAGTGGGATGAAGCAATAGCTCCATAACCTGACTTGTAAAGTTTGTTTTTGAGAATCTGTAATATGATTCTGATTCTATATCAAGATACGAATCTATCTTTCTTTATTATCTGTATATATACATCTTAAAAAATATCCTCAGGTATACATGTGTTCACACACTTCTGAAATAAGTAACATGAGCATGTTTTAGTTACTTTTGCTTAAATGTAAATTATCTTTAATATTACAAAATCATTTTCTACCTATACAACACTAAATAATGCTTATTCACAAGGTTACTAATGTGCAACTTATAATTATGAAAAGTTATAGGAGATGGAAATTTTATTTTATGCATAAATATGGCAATTTTTATCAGCAGAGAGGAAAGTGTATTAGACTTTTTTTTGTTACTATGGAGGATTTGAACAACTACAATGGTAGTATTTGGGCTGTGCAACCGTCGGGATGACATTAAAAATTCCTTAAAAGTTAATCTAGTGGATAGTTTTCTCTCTGGTAGAAGAATACATGAAATAACTCTTCACAAATCTCCTCATACACATCTATAGTTGATTATGGTTTCTTATTGTATATTTCCTGTCTTATTTAAAATTAATGACAGTGTCAAAACAAAGTACAGGACTTATTGAGCTGAAATATGGTTTTAATATATGCTTTCTTTTACCTAGTTATTTTGAATGTATATTTGTCACACTTGTGATATGATAAAAATATTAAAACATTTGATAAAAATCAATTTTAGTATTTGCCTTGTAAAAAGAATGGCTATATTAAAGCCTTCAAGTTGCTAGAATACTACTGCCTTTGTTAGCAGTTACTGATTCACAAATAAATGCCAAATACCCAAAACTAGATGTCTCCATCAAACACAGGATTTTTCAGTACAGCTATGCTCTTAGCTTCCTTGTATGCATGTGTGTGTGTGTGTGTATTCTGGAGGTTAACCTATGTGTGCATCATTGAGTATTTGATAGCATCCCTGTCCTCTGTCCACTAGGTGCCACTAGTAGTTTCCCATCCCACATGTGACAACTGGAAATGTCTCCTGATATTGCTGACTTTCGTCTAAGGACAAGGTTGCCCAAAGTTAAGAACTGCTAATACAACCTGTTATGTTTCATGAATGCTCAAATTTTACAGTGGGTTGGGAGTAAAGCGATCTATCTGTCTATCATCTACCTACCTACCTATCGGTAATTTCCAGTGAATGCATAGCTAAAGGTAATAAATGATAGTCTTCAGTATACTATTTAAATCATTTCTAAAACCGATGAGGAACTTTTGTTGGTGTTATTTCTAATTCACTCAATGACATTTTGACTAGAATATAACTTGCATATACTTTAGTAGTACATACTTACATAGAAAATGGGCTCTAATTATACTTCTGTGTATATCTGGGCAATGTCTGTGTTAGTTAGAAAAAGTTAAAATTCTGTAAAATTATATGATTCTATAAATTTGGTAAGAATTTGGAAAAAACAGTTGAAATAATTCTTCAGTTTTCCTCATGTATTTTTGCCATACTGTGATAGATTTAATCAAGATACAGATAATTTTTTTAAGTTTATTTATTTTGAGGGAGAGTACACACACACGTGTGCATGCGCGCACACACACACACGTGGGGGAGGGGCACAGAGAGAGGGAGAGACAGAATTCCAAGTAGGCTCTGCGCTAACAGAGCCCCTGGGGGGCTTCAGCTCGCAAATCATGAGATCTTGACCTGAGTCAAAATCAAGAGTGAGACTCTTAACCTCTGAGCCAGCAGGAGCCCCAAGATAGGGGTAATTTATTTTAGATGATACAGAAAGGCAATGGCTTCAGTAGAGTCAAAGCTAAAGCTATCTTCTGATTGGTAGATGGAGGCACACTCTTAGGTAAAAATGAGAATAGACTTTTAGATTAAAGTGGGTTCAAATTATCTAACCTCTTATTGCTTCAGAGTGTGATTCATGAACCAGTTACGGCAACAACTGGGAAACTTGTTAGAAATGCAGATTCTTAGACCTCACGACACATCTAATGGAATAAAAATCTGTATTTCTAATAAACTGGAGAAACACAAGTCTAAACTTGATTTCATCTTCCCAGTATGGCTTAAGCTCCATAAGGCCAGAAACTTTGGGTAGTTCATTGCTGTGATCTTATGTTTTTTTAAAAATAGTTTATTGTCAAATTGGCTAACATACAGTATGTAAAGTGTGCTCTTGGTTTGGGGATAGATTCCTATAGTTCATTGTTTACATACAACACCCAGTGCTCATCCCAGCAAGTGCCCTCCTCAGTGCCCATCACCCATTTCCCCTCTCCCCCCCAAACCCCCCAGGGGCCCTCAGTTCTGTATATTTAAGAGTCTTTTATGGTTTGCCTCCCTCCCTCTCTGTTTGTAACTATTTTTCCCCTTCCCTTCCCCCATGATCTTCTGTTAAGTTTCTCAAGATCCACGTATGAGTGAAAACATATCATATCTGTCCTTCTCTGACTGACTTCACTCAGCATAATACCTTCCAGTTCCATCCACATTGCTGCAAATGGCATGGTTTCATTCTTTCTTATTGCCAAGTAATATTCCATTGTATATATAAACTACATCTTCTTGATCCATTCATCAGTTGATGGACATTTAGGCTTTTTCCATATTTTGGCTATTGTTGTAAGCACTGCTGTAAACATTGAGGTGCATGTACCCCTATGCATCAGCACTCCTGTATCCCTTGGGTAAATTCCTAGTAGTGCTATTGTTGGGTCATAGGGTAGTTCTATTTTTAATTTCTTGAGGAACCTCCATGCTGTTTTCCAGAGCAGCTGCACCAGTTTGCATTCCCACCAACAGTGGAAGAGGGTTCCCATTTCTCCACATCCTTGCCAGCATCTGTTGTTTCCTGAGTTGTTCATTTTCATGATCTTAATAATCTTATGATCTTAATGTACAGTCTAGGGTCTGGCTCAGAACCCTCAATAAATACTTCTCAGTTGAAAGAATGAAATGTGAGTCCATCAGTGGATAGGATACTCTATTCTTTCTTATTACATTTTTAAATAAGACAGAAGATTTGTTGATGTCAGCATGTCAGTTCTCAGCTTCCAAATATTTTAGTCATTACTAGGAAGAAGAAAGAGGTCATATTGCTGTACATACCTCTTAAAGTATTATTCATCATTTTCAAATGACAAAATGGGTAATACTTAAAGGACATACCTGCCAAAAAATAGTTGTGAGCTAAAGCCAGTAATTTCTTATTTACTACAAAGTTGTCCATTAGTTATATACAGTATAACAATTTTTAAATTTATTTATTTATTTTGAGAGAGACAAACAGTGACAGTGGACAGTGGGCAGAGAGAGGAGAGAGAGAATCTCAAGCAGGCTCCCAGCTGCCAGGGCAGAGCCCAATGTGGAGCTTGAACGCATGAAACCGTAAGTCATGACCCGAGCTGAAACCAAGAGTCAGACATTTAACTGACCGAGCCACGCAGGCGCTCCTAATTATATATAGTATAACATGTGGTAAAACTCAATGAGAAGATAAGCTTGAATGGATATGTATTTGGTAGCTTTACCTTTTTATATAGACACAATATTCAGCTTTGGATATATAATTCGATGAAATGGGAGCCTTGAATTTGTTGTGATAGTGCTCAGGCTCTTTAGGATTAGGGTCTATATATTCTATTCCACAATCTTTGTAGTTTTGCATCAGAACATAATGGCCTTCGAAGGGATTATTACCACTATAACCCCTTCTGCTACCATCACCAGCTACTCAGAATGTATTGAATGCAGTGGTTTAGAAACACTTAACTCTTTTCCAGGATAAAATCCAAGAATCTGCATTGGAAGATCTTAGATACTTGGTTCCCTCTGCAGGACCCAGAAAAATGATCTAAGTTAAGAGATTGTGTGTGGCATCAATTAAACTTCTTAGTACTGAGATTATATGTGGCATCAATTAAACTTCTTAGTACTCAAATGCCTTTCTCCAGATGGAGTGTTTATCTTGAGTTGACTTTGGAATCTGTAGTTTCGCTTTCTCTGATGAAAGGCCTTCTGACTTTCATGATAAGGTAATAGTCACCTGGAGTAAACTGAAACCAGTGTATTGTGGATGTTATGTAAATGGGCCAGGAAATCCAGTAGATCTTCATCTGAGTACTACCCTTTATTGGTTCTATGATCTCAGGTTATTTAAATACATGCCTGTGCTTCAGCTTTCTTAAGGATAATGATAATATATGCACAGATATACTTGGCGATTTCAGTTAGATACTTGTTTAAAGTATTTAGCGTAGATTTTTACAAATAGTAAAATGTCAAATGTAAAGTATAAAATGCCAAGGGGTAATGGATGTGTGGTGATGTGTTAAAGTGCCATTTAAATATGGAAGTTAAATGTGGAATAGAACAGTCATAGCAAACATTTAATAAAGCACTAGGTACAGGGATGGTTATGAATGCTCTAAATGTATTCCAGCAAACCAAGATGACTGACATGACAGTAGTCACGCTAGACAGCAGTCTTCTAGAACAGTAGTTAGTGGGGAAGGTCCATGGATTCAGGAACAGAGGCAGTGACCGTTGGGCTGTGTAGCATTGCAAATGAATCGTAAGGCTAATGTTAGACTCCAGTCTTTGGGCAGTGTGGCTTTTAAGCTGCATAATTAAGGAAGTACTAGCCCTTCCCCTGGTGTGATAAAGTACTGGGGTCCAACACCATTGTGGCATGGTAGAACCTTGGTTCTAGTGCTATTCTGCCTGCCCTGAATTTAGGTCTAACAGACGATCAAAACTCTCTCTGGTATATCTAACAGACTAGGGTCTGAGGCTTGTGGCAGCTTGTGAGGTGCAGGGCTACCAGTATGAGATACCAACTCGCCATGCATGTTGGGAGATCCACAGATTTCTCTCTGTAACACGCGAGAATGTAACCTAGTTCATTTATCACCTCAAAGGTGCACTAAGATTTATTGACTTAGAGCTGTGGTCTACAGCTTTTTTTTCTCTGAAGCTTTCCAGGAAGCCCACTTATAGGGAACAAGTTCTGGAAAAGTTAACCCTTAACTCTCATATATTAGTAATTAACTTTGTGATCAATTCTGAAGTGTTCATTTTAATGACAGTTAAACTGAGCCACAGGGCTTAAATAAATTACCCAGTCACATGGAAAGCTGGTTGCACAGCTAGATTCATAGTTAGGGATCTTGGCTCCAGAGGCCATGCTGTTAAATACAAAAACGGGCTTTAGGGGCACCTAAAGTAAAGTGTCCGACTTCAGCCCAGGTCATGATCTTACAGTTCATGGGTCTGAGCCCCGCATCAGGCTCTGTGCTGACAGCTAGCTCAGAGCCTAGAGCCTGCTTCAGATTCTGTGTCTCCCCCTCTCTCTCACCCTCCCCTGCTCGCGCTCGCTCTCACGCTTGCTCTCTCAGAAATAAATTTAAAAAGTTAAAAAAAAATTTTAAATGGGCCTTAAAGCTGATTCTTAAAAAAAATTAAAAATAGTAAATGCTCAGTGGCAGGTGGACACAATCTCCACAAAAGTGTAAAATAATCATGAAGTTTAATTGGCAATTGAAAAAAAGAAAGTAATAAATCCTTAATAAAGCAGTTACTGAGGAGAAGATTTACTAAATATGAAGGAGAGGCTCTGGGCTGTCAGTGTCTGACTGAAGGTCCAGACACAGCACTCACAGACCAGAGGCGACTCCACTGATAAATACAGTGATGGATGAACTGAGGGACCAGCCTCAGCCTTCAGTTGGCAGCAGTTACAGAATATGTTACTGAATATAGTTACAGAAGATGCCTTTCCAAAATGAGGATTTGCAGTATAGAAAGACTTTTTTTCCTCAGCTTTATTGAGGTGTAGTTGATGGTAGATAAAAACTATTTATTTTTACATATATATCTCTTGATCAGATACATGTGTACACCATGGTCCCCATGTTCAAAGTAATTAACATACCTATTATTTTACATAATTACTGCTTTATGTGTTGTATGTTGGGTTTTTTTTTTTTTTGGTGGTTGTCAGAACACTTAAGAGTCTACCCTGTTAGTTATTATTTCAACTATATATACATTGTTAATTATGTCCACTGTGCTGTACATTAGATCTCTGTAACTTATTCACCTTGCAAAACTGAAACTTTGTACCCTTAGACCACTATCTCCCCACTTCCCCCCACTCCACAGCCCTCAACACACACAAGACTTAATTATAAGTATTATCTACAGAGTGGAAGGTGTATCTTGCCCTGATTTGTTTGTTTATGCCCACTTTGGTGCCATGTTTGAATGGGAGATGAGAATTTAATGGAATCAGATTCAGACATGATCCAGCAAACATGTTCTGTAAAAAGAAGGTTGGCTTTTCAGAAACACATTTTTGAACCTCTGACTCATGGGACTTGAACCAAAGTCTTTCAGCCTTAGTTAATCCTTAACTCTTTTTGAAATGGAAAACATTTTTTGACAGAGCATCTCCCTTCTTAATAGCCATGATTTAAATAATATTCTTAGTATGCAGATGGTTGCATTTAGTTAATGGTAAATCTTTTCTAAATTCTCATTTGTCATGATGTAAGGAAAGTTCTTCATGATGTTTTGTTTTTTGGTATACCTCTTTAATTATACTGAACATAATGGAAGATTGTTTTAAATTTTGTTTAAATGTTCTTTGAACCAAAATATTTACAGAACAAGGAGTTCTTCTAGCCAGGAGATTGTTCCATTTGTTGTGTTTGAGTGTGGAAACATTAGGAATGACAGCATAAGATGATACCATAGAGCATTTTCATAAACAACTTAATAGCATTGTCTAATGTGGTCTTTGTTTATTAAAGGTGTCCAAGACTGTTTTGTTATATTTAGGTAAATCTAAGTTTTTTTTGTTTTTTTTGTTTTTTTTACTCAAGCATGGAAAATATTTTCTGGTGGGGAAAAGGAATATGACCCCCCCAAAAATAAAAAAGACGCTTAACTGGAAACATTTCTTAAGAATGTCACTTTCAGGAAGAAATAAATTGCAGTGTTGTTTTCCTTTTTTTAAAGGTAGTTAAAAATGCTATTATTTAATACTTTCTGTAAGAATATTGTGTGTGCATTTCTGTCTTAGTTTGTAGGCCCGAGTTAATGAATGACTATCTTTTTTTTTTTTTTTTTTTAAAAATAGNGATGGGAAACTATCAACACCCTAGAGGTGAATGACTATCTTTTAATTGGAGTTTTAATTTAGTAAATAATAATAGAATGAATATATTTTAATAACAGTAATTAATATTGGCTGGGTACTATGTTTCCCATATATCTATATCCTGCATTTGAACAGCTTATGTTGTATTTATTAACTGTTAATAATTAAGAAACAAAAGTTTTAATAAGGAAACAAGTATATATTGAAGTCAGTATCCGCTAAAGCCCTCCCAAGCAAAAATGAACCCACTCTTTGTGACAGTAGTAGGAAATGGCCTTAGAGTTTAAGAATATTTGTGTGGATGAGCTGAGTTGATAAGTCAAGTTGAATGGTTAATAAGACTTGAATAGTGGAGTGCCTGGGTGACTTATTTGGTTAAGTATCAGATTTGGCTCAGGTCATGATCTCAGAGCTTGTGAGCTCAAGCCCCACATTGGGTTCTGTGCTGACAGCTCAGAGCCTGGAGCCTGCTTAAGATCCTTTGTCTTTATTTCTCTCTGCTCCACCTCCCCTCTCTCTCTCTCTCTTTCTCTCAAAAATAAACATTACAAAAGAAAAGATTTGAATATAATTAGATTATGGAGTACTTTAATGACAATTTCACAATCGGAGATTCACTCTAAACACATATATGTTATATACATATATAATTATATGTTCTTAAATGTTCTTAATAAAAAAATGAAACTGTTTTAGGAATATTAATCTTAAAATACTCTTGACAGTGAATACTTTTATTTAAGAATGTACATTGCATAAGTGCTGTAGACTGAATGTGTTCTCTCTAAGAATTTATGTGTTGAAATCCTAACCTCAGTGTGCTGGTGTTAGGAGGTGGATCTTTGGGAGATGAGTAGGTCATGAGGATGAGGACTTCATGAAGGGGTCAGTTCTCTTACAAAAGAGACTTCTGAGAGCTTCCTGGCTTCTGCCATCATGTGATGACACAGTAGAAAGACTTGTTTTTGAACCACAAGGGGGTCTCTTATCAGTCACTGAATCTATCTGCACCTTCATCTGGCTCCTCATGTCTTCTAATCCCCACTCATGGATCTGCAAGTCATTGTTAAAGGGCAAATGGTGATTATCCAGAAAATTCTTAAATTTTGATTGAGGAGAAGCCAATGGATGGACTGAAATGAACATCAGGGAAAAGTCAGAGAAAATCCTTAAATCTTTGCAGCACAGTGGCAGAAGCAGGGAAAATTTTCAGTGCCTACCAATTTTTAACTTTACAACTTGTGAGGAAGAATAGGAACTCTGTAATTCATACTCAAAAATAATCACAGCCCATGCAAATCTTATTTAAAAATAAGAAAGAAACACCAAGGCTCTTCCCTAAAATATTATATCTTTTCTTCTGTAGAACTTAGTAAAAATTTGAATTCAAGGGGCACCTGAGTGGCTCAGTAGGTTACATATCTGACTCTTGATTTCAGCTTAGGTCATGATCTCACAGTTCCTGAGTTTGAACCCCACATTGGTCTCTGCACTAACAGTGTGGAACCTGCTTGAGATTCTCTTTCTTCCCTCCCTGTCCCTACTCTATTTTCATTCTCTCTGTCTCAAAATAAATAAACATAAAAAAATTTTAAAAACGGAATTCAAGAAGGTTAAAGACAAACTTCAAAGATGGCATTGCAAAAGATTAATACAATTATTAACTATCACAGGAAACAAAATTCAGACTAAAGCAATATTAATTTAGAACTGCTTAACTGGTAAGAGGGTCACCTTTGTGGCCGAGTAGGTTGGCCATCCCACTTCAGCTCAGGTCATGATCTCACAGGCCTTGGGTTTGAGTCTCATGTGGGGCTCTGTGCAAACAGCTCAGAGACTGGAGCCTGCTTCCGATTTTGTGTCTCCCTCTCTCTTTGCCCCTTCCCCACTTGTGCTCTATCTCACTCTCTCTCACAGAATCAATATTTAAAAAAAAAATAACAGATGAGAAATACAATAAAGCTGATGTCAGGTTATTATAATAATGGGAAACTTGAGATAATTGGAGTGTCCTCTAAGTAAAAAATAAAGAGAATAGATGTGAATGATGATAAAAGAATCCAGCACATGGATAATGCTTCTTGAGGAAACTTGAAAGTTTTCTTGAAATGACTAACTGATGCTCCAAGACCTAACAGGCATACTTGGGAAAACTGAGGTATAGCAATTTACAATTAAACACGTGTTGGTTGTTATTAGGATTTAGAACTTCCTCTAAAGAATTCTTCACACAGGGACCTAGGTGAAAAAAAATAAAAACAAAAGTTAAAGGAAAAAAGGATACTCTGCTGGCCTCTTGTATCTTCACTATATTCACTACCCAGATAGATATAAGGAAGCAGTTTCTGTGAACTTCGGAGGGAATGCATATGGAATCCAAGAATACAGCCACCAGCCAAATTGTCACTTAAAAAATGATAGGAGGAAAAAATAAACATAATGTCTCCATGTATTTCGTATTAAAACTACTGGTGTTGAAATCTACCCAGTGACATAATGAACGGAGAGTAGGTGAAGGCCAGATGGAGTATAAGCATTAGGATAAGTACATAATTCTTATGATGGAGCAGTGACTACAAATCTGAGGAAAGAGTGAACCCATCTTTGATTCCCAGGTAAGCTGTCTTTGAGTGTAAAAGCAAAATTCCAGGAACATAAAGATGTTGAGGCTTCTGTAAAAAAAGCAAAACCAACTAAACAAACTATTTGCAGATAAAGTTCATCAAATAAAGAAGGGAATTAAAATGAAGAACTTACAAACACAGATATTTTGTGTAAAAAGCCAACGTTTTTGAATGTAGATAGGTCTAGATTGTGGCTTTCATGATTGTAGAATAAGACGTGGGCTTAATCTACTAGAGTAAAAATACCATGCTTATCAGAATGAAGCTTTAGGTGGAAGTTAGAATGTGCTATTTCTTTCTTGCTCATAGAAGGAGGTCAGCTAATGGTGACAAGTAAAATGCATTGCCACTAAAAATCCAGTTTTGTAATCCTATCCATGCTACCTCTTCCTAACGTTTAGAAGCTTAGGGCTCTGAAAGTGAAAAAATACCTGACGTTCAGGAGCATTTTCTTCAGTTTCACTCTGCCGAATTTTCTTCCCTAACCAGCTAAGAAAAGACCTGCATGTGATCTAATTGAATGCATTATTGCTTTTATTTCTTCATCCTTTTGTTCTACCATCTTACTGCATATATTAATAGAATTAACAGAGTATTGTTGGAATGATGTTTAGCTAATGTCAGGTAGTGATATTTTTGGACCATTTTTTTTTTTTTTTTACCTTTTTCAGGTAGTTGGTTTTAAGAACAATACACCATTTTTCTTGAAATAAGACTTTAAAAACTGTTTTGCTTTTAAAATACCTATATATCAAGCATTTGCTAGTGGTGAAAACATCCATGTTTTGGGGCACAAAGATCTGATACCCTTTCTTTAAGAATTTTATCCAGTTCAGTAATTAAAAATTTAATCAGTCTTTCATGTTCTCATCCTAGACTTCATTTATGTATATGCAAAAGAAAATTTTAAATTAATCATTTTGTAAAATTCATATTTCACTCACATTTGCTGAAGTTACATGACGTGGTGGTCTTATTTCATATCTGTTATGTCAAACTTGGCAGGATCTCAGGAATTATATAGTACTTGTATGCAGACATTCATGCTAATATCTTAAATATTGGCATGAGACATTAACTCTTTGGCCAGAGAAAAGACCATTTGTTCACTGCAGTAGCCTTAAGGAGAATGACCGTGTTGTACTGATTGTCTAAATTGCATTTCCTACAGGGAAATGTTGTCACCACTAGGTGCTGTGCCAGTTGAGGTATATTAAAGATGTTGATATTGGGGAGCCCTTACCTTATATTCAGGGACCATGGGGAAACCAGCCCATCCTCTTATTAAAAAAGAGACATTGTCTTTATTCCTCCGAAATGTCAAACAGATCTGACCTAGGGAGAGTGAGGAGGCTACCTTTATTTTCTGAAATCTGCACAAGTACACTCCAGGAAGAGACATACCTACCTTTGTAAATCTGCTTGTTATGCAGACATCTTTGAAAAGCCCATCTGGAGTAAGTTAGCTATTAAAATGTTTGGGTGTATGAGAAACCCCTGGAAAATTGTCTTCCTATAGTATCTGGAAGATGTGATTTCTTGAACAAACTTAATGTTGCACAATGAAATCCCATAATTTTTCTCTCTTTTAGTATCAGTATATGGCTGATGCAAATGGAACTATTTTGTTAAAGTTTTTTAATGTTTTCTCTGAACTTGGTACTCAATAAGAATTTTAAAGTGGAAGAAAAGTCTTGAAATTCATGAGTCAATTAATTCCTAGCAGGGTTCTGACCTCAAAGTATTTACTTCCCCTTTTCTAATATTTTGTCAAAATTACATATAATTAAGATAAATCCTACTTACTATGTAATGTTCTTAGAAGTGCAGTGTTTAGTGTGTTACTTAGGGACTGGCCTGCTGTTTTCGAAGTACAAATCGTAAAGCATTGTAAATATAACGCCACTATTAACCACTGAAATGTAGCTTTCTGGGGAATTAAAATAGCGAACATAAAAGATCTCTTGTTTCATAATTAAGTTTTTGTTCATATTGATAATAGAGGGAAACAATGGAAGTCAATCAGAATATTGAGTTGTATGGAATAAAAGTCTTATGAGGGAAATTTTTGTATTATATGTGCTATTCTAAATCTAGTCTGAGACCACCTCTAGTAATAATCTCCTCATCTCTTGTTTTATTATCATTTTACTAGTTCACGTCTTATTTCTCTTTCAGACTACTGTAATAATTTCTTTTTATTGATACAATTTATTATCAAGCTAGCTAACTCACAGTGTTTACAGTGTGCTCTTGGCTTCAGGATAGATTCCCATGATTAATTGCTTACATACAACACCCAGTGCTCATCCCAACAAGTGCCTTCCTCAATGCCCATCACCCATTTTCCCTCCCTTCCACCCCATCAACTCTCAGTTTGTTCTCTGTATTTAAGAGTTGCTTATGGTTTGCCTCCATCCCTCTCTGTAACTATTTTTTCTCCTTCACTTCCCCCATGGTCTTCTGTTAAATTTATCACATTCCACATATGGGTGTAAACATATGATATCTTTCTCTGACTGACTTACTTCACTTAGCATAATACCTTCCAGTTCCATCCACATTGTTTCAAATGGCAAAATTTCATTCTTTCTCATTGCCAAGTAGTATTCCATTATGTGTATGTATGTATGTGTGTGTTAGCTTTTTTATCCATTCATCAGTTGATGGACATTTGGGTTCTTTCCATACTTTGGCTATTGTTGATAGCACTACTATCTCTACTATGTTGACTCCTCTCTCTCTAGTAATTTCTTAATGCCTTTCCTGCTTCTAGTCATTCCAGGTTTGGCAGAATCTATCTAACTGTAGAATTTAACATGTTTGTAGAATCATCCAACAACCCCTGTCTAACCAACCATTTGAAAATAATCAAGCATTTTCTGAACTGCATCCTGTGTATAAGAAAAAGTAGTTACTTGCCTGTCCCTCCATATATCTTGTACTTTTCTCATTTGAAACTATCTATTTCTCTCCTCACCAAAGTAGTATTCATCAGTAAAGGACTAGTTCAGATGTCTTTTTCTTGGAAGCTTCATAAACTTCAGCTTGAATTATTTTTATTTTTTTATGGTCTTAGGCTTTATGTGTCTGTTGAAATTTTATGCTCATTTGTAACATTTGTTTAGGTTCTGGTTTGCATTTCTATCTAATTTATAAACTCCTCTGTCTTACATATTTTTTTCTCCTAGCCTGTAAAAGTCACCTCTCAACTTCCTTGTCATGCTGGCAGAGATCTTGAGCAAATCATGTCAGAGCAATGCTACAGTTACATTTGTGTGAATGTAAGTAGTGACCTTAAATGGTTCAAAGCCCTTGAGGATTTGTGTAAATGTAATGTGCAAGAGAATTTTTTCTTGATTTTTAATTTTTTGAATTTAAGTTTTTGTGATAGATGAGTTTTGTTATTCAATATGCATTTGGAAGTTGTATTTTTAAATTTTTGAAATGGAAAAATATTTTCTTGCAAGCTAATTCCCATAATTAAAAGAGGGTGATATTTCTGTAGACATCATTTTCAGTTACTTGGTATGAATCAGATAAGATGACACAGGTTTGAATTAATGAAGAGTTCAAATTCTAATAGATACGACGTTACAGGTATCCTTGAAAGTTGTTTGAAAAGGGAAAATTAAGCTTGATAAGTATTTTAGATGTATATGTAAAAGCCTCATATTTTTTCCTTCACTGATTTTAATTCTTAAATTAACTATTAAATCATTTAAGAACTTATTTTTAACTTGCTTTTATTTTCTGGTCTTTCAGGTTATGACCTCTGATTTTGAGGAAACCCGGAAATTGGTGAATATGCTGGAAGAGAGTAATCTTTCCATTCTATATCCTGTTGTTGTTGTTTCAGTAAGTGATTTAATGTAGATTTAACTCTTCAACCTTAGGCTTCCTTCCTTGGGATTCAATTTTCCTTTTTAACGAAATTTCATCCAGTTGAGGAAACCCACCCAAGCCCAGAAGAAACTCCTATTTATGGATCCCTGAACTTCCTCTCTTGTTATGACTTCTGTGACTTTGTTCTCTTATTACTGCAGTTATTTGGATGAATTGACAAGTATAGGGAAAAAATAATCTAGCAACCAATTTCATTTCTCTTCCTTCATTAAAATTGCGAAGTATACTACTGAGTTGACTAGTTCTTTGAAGAATATGAAAGAGCTTTATTAGCATGTTCCCAGAATACCATTGGAGAAGAAATACCAAGGTTAAAAAAAATGAGAGGGAAAATATCATGTGGAAGTAAATTGTCTCTTAGGTTGTTTCATCTTCTCTGTCATTTGGACAGCAAAGTAGAAGGAGAAACAGATCAAAGGGAATTCCTTGAAGAGTGGCCTATGAAAATTTTGGGAAGGTCTTTCCTGTGAAAGACTACAGGTACATGTGTAATACAGTATTTCCTTGATTGGTCTTTTAAACTGCACAAGAGGGAGATCTCAGCACAACCAGGAAGGAATAAAATCAGAGGCTAGCTGAGTAGAGCCTGCTGTCAGTGACACTTTGCTGTAGGAAGGGATTCTAAATGTGAAATTCTCAAAGCATTTGCTTAGCAATTGCCGAGTTTCTAAGCTCAGGCCCATCCCAGTAGTGTGGGAATTTAGAATTTAGTTCTTGTGAGGTAAGGTCATTAATACAAAAAGAAAATTTGCACTACAAATGAATTTTAACTCTAGCCCTGCAAACATAGCCGAATTAGCAACTGGGGGAGATTGATTGTACTGTCCTCTTGTAGTTGGTTATATATCCTAACGTAAGTTCCATGGATCCTGCTGATTATGGAAAATCAAGTTCCACAAGTGACTGATTTTAACACAAATATTGGTACCTTTCATCGGGTATTTTGGGAAACATTATGATATGTACTTAATGCTGGAAGGCTCTAAGGCTCTGTAGGGTACAGTTAGGTTAAAAATCCAGGGTACAGTCTTTTATTCTTCCCTTTGTGTTAACTTAGAAATCTCATTCTCTCCATGTTCCCAGATAATATTCTAAAGAGAATACAGTATTATAAAGGGAGCAAGGGCTTTAGACTCAGAATTTCTCAATTCTGAGTTCCTTGCTCACCTTGGTTAACTTTTCTGAAATTTGCTTTCCTCATTTTAGAAAGGAGGCTAATAACCCTACTTCTTAATTCATTGTAAGGATTAAGATGAATGAATGACTACATAAATGCAAAATGAACTTGGTATCTGTTTGGAAGGCATGTAGTGTTTCATTTAATAGGTTAGCTCCTCTTCTTTCCCATTTCGATGAGATGACTCAAAGTTCACTTTCACTGCTCTCTAATCAGATTACTGAGTTTGAATCATACATTTTTCAAAATTCTATTAGGTACTTCAGTTTGAGTACTTCATTATCATCTCACACCTACTACATCAGATCTACCATAAAAACATGTTTCCTTTTAGCTGACTTATCTTAGTGGCAGTAGTTGTGGCCAGGACTCAGGTAGGATTCTAGCTGAGGTTTTCATCCTTTACACCTTTTTCTCTACCCCTCACTATCAAACATGCATGTGTGTGCATGCACGCACACACACATACAGTTTTTAAATTGTTCTATTTGGTTGTTACTATTGTATGTCAACCTCTGTTTTTTGTGTTTTTCCATAAATATTTGAACTTAGTTCAAAAACTGTTTTTAAAGTTTATTTTCGAGAGAGAAAAAGAAACAGAGTCCAAGCAGTGCAGGGGCGGAGAGAAAGGAAGACACAGAATCAAAGTAGGCTATAGGATCTGAGCTGTCAGCACAGAGCCCAATGTGGGGCTCAAACCCACGAACCAGGAAATCATGACCTGATCTTAAGTTCGACGCTCAACTGACTGAGCCACTCAGGCTCCCACTGAATTTAGTTTTCTGTTTATTTCTGTTGAACTCTATTTTATTTATCCTAGTAAGTGCTAGAATTTTTTTTTTCCTCCCTGGTGTTCTGTATCAAACCAAGGAAAAAGATGCATAATCCTCTAATTAGGAAATAAATGTCTCCTAGGGCTAGTTTGAGTATAGTATTACTATAAATCTGTATACCATACACATTGAAAATTGTTTACTTTAAATTGGAGAGTTGTAATTACTCCATGATTAATATTTGTTCACCCATTATTTTCTCTCTGAATAGGTATACTTAGTATAGGTATATGAAAGTTATTATTAAACTTAATAGGAAAATGTAAGTAGAACATAACTAGAGTCTGTATCTTAGGATGGACTGTATCACTGAAGAGGCAACATAAAGAATTCTGCCTTCTTGGATTGAGAGGCAAGTAACTTTTTCTGGATTTTTGAATTGTCTTGTAAATGATGGAATTAAGACTTCATTCCATTTCTTTCTGGTAGTAGTTTTCCGCAAATGGCCAAAAGGCCATTTCAGTTTCCTATGACTTAAAATTTGGCAGAATCATTTAAATATTTCCCAAATGAGTATTTGTGTAGAGAATATGATTCTAATGGCAAAAATCAATAAGGTAAAAACTTAAATTTGAGTCTAAATACCTGGGGACACAGTTTATACGTTAATAAGTAGAAACAAAACATAATGCATGCAATGTCTGGAGACAGAAATGTGAATACACATGAAGACATAGATACATATATATGTAACTGGAAAGGTGTTACTACAAGCAGGTCATAGACTGTGGTATGTCTGTTTTGCTTTTATCTGAATTCCTTTGCTAGGAGATTAAGTCATACTATTTTTTTAAAAAAATAAGGCTTTTAAGCATTTATAAATTCTAAGAAGAGTGGTCAAAGAATTTGTGTATTTACTTCCCTGAACAGGCAGCTTTTACTCACCAGAAAATAAGTCTAAAATGACATCAGGGTCATAGAAAAATACATCGATTTTTATTTTGGAACTATATGATTCGGTAGCTATTGAATGCATATGTTGTAAATGTTTAAAGACCTATTTTGTCTTGGCTGAGATGTAGTACATTGGTCCTTTTTTTCTATGTGAGGGTTTATCAACTTCTAATTTCAGTCTATTAGAAGAGAGGAACACTTGGGAAGCACCCAGATGAAAAGTAATTTGTGGTTGATGAGGTGTTTGTGAGAGTTTTTTCAACTGAGAGACTAGTTAGGGTGGTCATTTGCAGTGTTACTATGTTTCACTCTACAAGGACAAATTTTCAGAGAAAATGGGGCTGAAGTTAAGCTGGGGCATTTTGTTTGGCAAAAACAACACTCGATCTGTTTTTGTTTATTTGTTTTGTTTTTTGGTTTGTGTTTTAAATGTTTATTCATTTATTTTTGAGAGAGAACAAGAGGATGGGGAAAGGGTGTAGAGCGAGAGAGAGAATCCCAGCAGGCTCTGGCCTGTCAATGCAGAGCCCCATGTGGGGCTTGAACTTAGGAACTGTGAAATCATGACTTGAGCTGAAATAAAGAGTGAGATGCTTAACTGACTGAGCCAGCCAGGCGCCCCAACACTTGATCAAGTTTTAAGTGTTGAAAATTGGTATCTGGTCTGCCATGCTGGTGAAACTCACATTGTCTTAAATTTTCAAAGAGATGTAGAAACATATTTTGGAATTTCCTATTAATTGTCATTTGGTAGTCATTTAAATGGTATATCTGACCTTCAACCTCATGAGAAACTTTTATCCCTTGGAGGGAGCTAAACACGGAAGGAATGACTGGTTAATGGTGTTAGGTTCTTGGTTCACAGGTATTTAGCTTAAGTAAATTTATTTCATGGTGTTGATCAATCTCAAAATCAACTTCTCTCTGCCTTTATGAAACTGAAATGGGCCATTTCAGTAGGAGTTTTTGTGATCTAAAGTAAACTGACATAGGAAAGATGCTACTGCTTTAAGATGTGCTTGGAAGAAGAAACAAAATTTCACCATGAAAAGTAGAAAAAATAATTAGGACTTTATCTTGAAATAACTAAGATATCTATCAAAATAATTTTATCTGTTTAAAAAAATTAGATCATTTGGAAGAGGCATCTTTGCTTAATCTTGTGATCACATATGATAATAAGCTGTGACATGCTTCATTTCAAGTGGTCATTTTTACAAAAATATTTTTGGACAGTTTTAGTTTTGTAAAAATATCTTAATACCTTGTTCAGAATTCTCTTTGGAACCATACATTAATAATTCTTATTTTCTTTATTTTTATGCAGTTAACTTAGCCAGGTTCTCATTTGAGTAGGATTTATAGAGTTTACTAATGTTAATTTGTTCAACTTAATAAAATCCCAAAGTTTTGTAGTTGTAACTTAATTTTATTGTAATTATATTAAATAATCAGAATTTTTAAAATGTCTTTGACCAGTTGGGAACTGATAGTATTGACTGTTTTGCCTACATAGATGCAGCATTAAAGTGGGTAGAGGTAGTTGAGTGGGCTCAATTTATAAACGTCTTGTTTTTCGTTGAGTCTTCATCTATGTTAAGGATGACATTTGTTAGCCTATGTAGCCTTTTAACTGTGAGCCTTTAGAAACACATAATCAGATAAGAAGCTTGTCTTGTACTGGGACAATTCTCCTAACTCAAATGAAAAAATATGCATTTAAAAAAATTTAATGTATATTTATTTTTTGAGAGAGAGTACAAGCAGGGTAGGGTCAGAGAGAGAGGGAGACACAGAACCTGAAGTAGGCACTAGGCTTTGAGCCTGATGCAGGGCTCGAACTCATGAACTGTGAGATCATGACCTGAGCCAAAGTCTGACTCTTAACCAACTGAGCCACCCAAATGCCCCCATATATTTCTTTTATTAGAGACTGATTGTCGCAAAGGGATTTTTTTAAATGTAGGGTCTTTCCTATGTCTTTTATCAAGAAACCTTATAAACATAAAAACCAATGTTTTCTTTTGTTAAATTGTGTAGGAGTAATGCTTTGAGAGCCCTTTTCAGATGAGATTTCTGATGCTGTTCCATGTGTAATTATAAATTACCAAGTAGCCAAGTTTTTATCTTGAGTTAACTAAAGTTACTGTTAGCCTTCTCTTTGCAGTTACCAGTGAGGGTCGTTGGGGAGGCGGGGTTTATATATTTAACAACTTTTTCAGATTGAAACTCTCAAGAGGATTAACTGAAAACTTTCTTTGGAATCACTTGATAGTATAGCTAGCAACATGAGTCACATTCATTTCTTTATTTTCCACTTTGTTTTTTTTCCACTGTTTAATGGGCAAATATTTAGAAAAATAAAGTAACATGTTAAATATATTAAAATAGTAAAAGGCCAATTCATAAAATTTCTGCGATGAAAATCATCCCCACCACAAAAAATAGGCTTTTACTTAAATAAGACTCAAAAGTGCTAAGAATCTCAATTATAGGCTGATTTCTTTGCTTAGTAAATATGATCAGGGAAATTTTTTTTTTCCAACACTGGAGAAGAAGAGTTTCAGTAGGCATAACTAAGTATAGCTGTTTTCCAGCCAAGAGTATGTAAAACTAACTGTAAAACTTAAAAAAAAAAAAAATTCCTTCCCAGGTACAGAAAGTAAAAGAGAGGTTCTAATTTATTTAGATCTGGAAAGTTTTGTGCAAAATATCCTTGCCTACTATTATCAGATGAGATGATGGGCAGTTTATTCTTGTTTAAAACTTGTTTTTTCAATGACCAAAGCTGTTTCCTGTAATAGACACCAGTGAAATGTTTAATTTTTAAAAGCAGAAAAAGTTGGCAACAAACATAAATAGAAGTTCAAAACTGAGAAATGAAGCAAACTTTTTTACTTGATAAAATTTTTTATGACTTCCCCATTACAAAATAAATTCACAGTATTTGGATAATTGGACAAAAACTCTATTTTTTTGACTATCTAGACAATAATTTTATTGATGCTTTATGAGTGTTAGGAATCTTTCATGAATTTAGCAAAAAAAATCAACATATGGAATTTTAATGGTTTGAAAAATATAAATAAACCTTCAAAAGTGCCTAATATAATGGTAGTTACCTGGAAGTAGTTTATTGACAAACAGATTTTGAAGTATTTTAAAATACTTCAAAATGCTTAGTATTTGAACATGTTAGCAAATAAAAAAATGGAAAATCAGCATCCACTGACACTTGATAGTTTGACATCTGGGGAAGCTGTCAGCAATGTAAATTATTTCCAGAAGGTTCCACAGCTCACCAATGGCAGTGCTAGGAACAGAATCAGTCCAATGTGCACTGTATCATATACACTTGTTACTTTTATGCTCTCATGGATGTGTTAAATAATATGGAAAAAGGTTAAAAATATACATACACACACATATATATTTAATATTCTTTCCTAACAAAGAACAAATGACAATGGGAAAAACATAACAATGCCTTCTTTTAAGTGCTAATGGTTTCTTTCTTTGCTTCACAAGGTATTGAATTGAGGCTTTATTGAATTTAAGTTTTAAAAATCTGTGGTTCTGTTAAATTTATTACCAGATCCTAGACACGTATCTTTGTCACCTTTTACTGAACTACTTATTCTATACATTTCCTTCTGTTAACCCTATTACTAGTAGACTGAGAAAATATGTGTTTAGGTCACATGTTCTTAAGAAACAAAAGAGAGCTGGCTCTTGTAATTCTCACTGCCATCATACTGGGTTTACTTTTTTACAATGTGTATATTTCACACCATTTATTTGAATTTATTTTTGAATGAATATCCTCTCTGTGCACGTGCGTGTATGTGGTTAATAGTCAAAGAATGACCAACGAAGTTACTAAAAATCCTTCTTCTATTCCAATTTCAACCATGTTGCTATTGTAGCCTTTAATTTTTCCTTAAAAAATTATGATCTTCTTGCATATTGAATGTTTTCATGTTTCACTTTGGGTACACTAAAATTTTCTCTTTTGTGGCTGTGTATTAGCTTTACTGATAGAAATGTAATCACTTCTAAAAATTCTAGAAATGTTTTCATTTGTTTTCTGGTAATAAACTAAGTCTGAAGTATTTCCTGCCTAAAATAATAATAAAATCTCAATCCTAGTTTTAAATTCCTTGAGAACCTTTTTGAAATTTTAGTCATGAAGAGATTCATATCTAACACAAAAGTGAGGAATGATGAAGTCATTCTTGTAGGAGGTTGTGAATAGAAAGAATTATCTGTTATTTTAGGTTTTAGAAGATCTTTGCTTATGGCTAAATGGTTACTGGAAAGTTTTTGTTGCGGGATATTAAAATTCCCTTAGATTAACAGTGATGGGCATATAACTGATGCAGTGGAAGGAAATCTTTCTCATAGGACATACCTTTCTAGTTTTGATTCATTCTTGTAATGAATGGTTATTTTCAGATAGGGTTATTTTCAGATAGATTGATGTTAGAATGGAATATGCAAATAGAATAAATTCCAGAATATTTTTTTCTAAGTTTAATGAATGAGTTTTTCTTGATTAAGCACAGGGTTTGAAATTGCTATTTATTTTACTAATTTAAACAGTTCACTGAATTCAGTCAGATGAGCAAAATTTTTTATGAATTTATTTGCTAGTGGTTTCCATATAAATCAGTTTATAAAATTTAACATGAAATGCGTAGGAGGCAAATACTGGAGCTAGCCTTTTTTGTTAGGCAGCTTACATTAATTTTAGGTCTAGAAAAGAAGTTGAACAATGGGTTTGATCATTCTGTCATATCAAAAAATATGCCTGAGAATTTCTCTTACTGGTTTTTTTGGTTTTGTTTTGTTTTGTTTTGAATACTAGATTCTCTTAAATAATGGCCTTTAGCTCAATTGTGTTGTGTTGTTTCTTTACAAAGATGTAATCAAATATATTTTCAGTATCATTTAATTGACAATTACATGTTGTATGTATTATGTTGATTTCTTATATAGATTAAAATCAGGCGTGATATAGTTTTATTATACTATTTTAAAAGGTTTTACTTCCAGGAGAAAATAAATTACATTGTCATAAAGGTGGTGTTAAATAGAAGAATTGACTGTTTTTTTAAGTTTTAGGAACTCTTTAGTTGTATCATCTTTTCTATACCAGACTGGGGTTCAAGGTACGAGGAGTAGGTAGATCTACAAAAATGTGTCTATTAACCTTCATGTCTCTGAGTTGTATTCCAGAGTCTTTATTTTTTTTTTAAGTTTATTTATTTGGCGAGAGAATGGAGGGGAGGGACAGAGAAAAAGGGGAGAGAGAGAATCCCAAGCAGGTTCCACACTGTCAGTATGGATCCCGATGTGGGAGGCTTGAACTTAGGAAGCATAAGATCATGACCTAGGCCAAAGTCCAGAGTTGGATGTGCAACAGACTGAGCCACCCAGGTGCCTTTAATTTAGAGTCTTTATCTGGAAACAGAGTTGGATGCTCTTGAAGGTATTGAAGTGACTTCTCTTTCTAAAAATATTTTCCATACTATACCATGCTGTCAAGGCCCTTCGCTGTTGCCCGACCCACTGTGCATGTGCTTTATGTACAGATATAATAGAACAATTCATATTGTAAAGTCCTGTTAATTTTGAATCAGGTGGTATAGTATTCCTACTGTGAACCATTTTTGAGAGTTGTGTTTCCTTAATCCTTTTTCAAGGATTGGTTGCTTGATTCTTCCTCTTGCATGTGTCCCTCATCTTTCTCTTTTTGTGGTAGAGTTTTTATTAGGTTAAGTCTAAATGTTTTTGCATTCATTCCTTTTTTTGGGGGGGAGGCAGTCTCGTTAAAACCATTGCAATATTGCATGAAGAGTCTCCTTCCCACCCCATCAAAGAATCTATCCATTTGTGTCTATCCCAGGCCCTACCTTGTGAATTTCTTAATCATTAAAGTACCAGTGCATCTTTTTACCTATTCATTTTATTAAAGTTTATTTTGAGAGAGAAAGCAGCATGTGCGCACTTGAACAAGCAGGGAAGGGTTAGAGAGAGAGAAATCCAAGTAGGCACTGAGCTGTCAGAGCAGAGCCCAATGTGGGGCTCGATCCCAAGAACTATGAGACAATGACTACAGCTGAAATGAAGAGCCAGATACTTAACCTACTGAGCCACCCAGGTGCCCCTACCTTTTCATTTTATACTTACGTTAGGTCTGTGTACTTAGCTCTTTACAGTGTCCTATCCTATTCTCTTTATTACCTAACTGATGACTTAATATAGATAAATAGAACATATGTTGAACATCTGTGTGACAAGCATTTTGACATACACATATGCTATTTAATAATTTAATTTTTTTAAAACTACATCTTTAGAAGAGTGTTTCAGATTATTTTATCTTGTTAAGTAAGGAAATACTTTTATTTGTATCTTTTCTTTTGAAGATGAAGATTTTCAATAACATACGCTTAACTAAATGGCCAGAGTTAGCTTGGGAAGTGATCCAGTGGCTGAGAGTTCATAGCATTTTGGTCACTGTTCCTTCTGTTCACTATCCTAAGGTTAAGTTGTAACTACTTCTCTTTGAAAAAGGTTGCAAATAAGCCTACAATAGAAGATCAGGAGAGATCTTAAAGATATGAAAGGAACCTGAAATTTGCAAGACTGAACAGGTCCACGTATTTGAGGAGCCGGGGAATAGCATTTCTTCATGGCCAGAGTAGCATATGGAATAGTGAGCACTAGAAAGAGCCACTGGATCTGAGACCAACAGAACCACACTCTGGGGAATGTTGAGGATTAGGCAGGAAAAGGTCAAGGTGGGCCTTCTTAGTTTGAACTCCAGGAAGCAGCACTGCACAGTAGAAATTGATGTGATGATCAGATTTGCATTTTACATTATCATTCTGGATATAGTACAGAGAACAGATTAAAATGATCAAAGAGTTTCCTTGATGCATTTGCTGTAGTTAGAAGGCTTTCATGGTTGTCTTAGAAATAATGGTGGTGGCTGCTACTAGGGTTGTTTTGGAGAGAATGGGCAGAAATTGCTGGAGTCCAGGTATATTGAAGAAATAGAAGCACTAAGAATTTGTGCTGGTTTAAAATTTTTTAATGTTTATTTTTGAGAGAGAGAGACCAGCAGAGTGCATTTGGGGAAGACGCAGAGTCTGAAGCAGGCCTAGAAGGTTCTGAACTATCAGCACAGAGCCCATTCTGGGGCTTGAACTCACAAACTGTGAGATCATGATCTGAGCCAAAGTCGGACGGATGGTTAACAGACTGATCCACCCAGGTGCTCAAATTTATGTTTGTTTTAATGAGAGAGAAGAGGTAAAATATCAAGTTTTTTATCTTGTGAAACTGAGTGAATAATAATAAGGGGACATTAGAGAATAGTCTTTTTGTTTTTGAAGTTTGAGTTGGCAGATGATTATTACACATTTGTTCTCAGAGATACTTAGAAAGATTTTACCCATAGTCGAAAGCTTTCTATTCTTTTTTGTGTGTGTTTTATGTGCATAATCTCTTAAAGTCAACTTGGAGAGACAAGTTACATGTCTCCATGGCTTCTTTAGTATTTGAGTTTATCATCATTATTTTTTAATGTTTAATTTTGAGAGAGAGAAATAGAACATGGGCAGGGGAGGGGCAGAGAGAGAGGGGGACACAGAATCTGAAACAGGCTCCAGGCTCTGGGCTATCAGCACAGAGCCCAACGTGGGGCTTGAACCCACAGACTGTAAGATCATGGTGACCCGAGCGGAAGTTGGACACTTAACTGACTGAGCCACCCAGGTGCTCCAGTATTTGAGTTTTAATAGAATCACAGGTATAGGAATAATTTTAAAAATCTTCATATTAAAATGTTTTTGCCCAGTCTTACATAGAGTTTGCATGATGAATCGTGTTGTTTCATGAAATATTTTCTGTAGGAATATTTCATATACAAAGAACACAACTGAAAACA
This sequence comes from Crocuta crocuta, assembly GCF_008692635.1. Lineage (NCBI taxonomy): Eukaryota > Metazoa > Chordata > Mammalia > Carnivora > Hyaenidae > Crocuta > Crocuta crocuta. The sequence goes on from NW_027529173.1 coordinate 5,942,211, forward strand.
AAAACAAAGATCAAAACCTTGTTCATGGGTTGAATCATTAGCAGACAGGAAGATGGTAAGAATATTGTCAGGCCTAAGTACTTTCCTTTAGGGTAAAAATTTATCACCACCTAAAAGTAGATTACTTGTGCAGTTTTCTGGAAAGCCTGAACTGTTGTTTTGTTGAAAGTGTAGAAAGGTGATGGAATCAGTGCAAAAATCTCCTTCAAAAACATGCTTTGACTTGAACCCCGTTTGCAATAAGTTTGTATGTGATACTTTTGAAAAGTACAGTATGATTAAATTTTCAGGCAGCAGGGGTTTTATTTTATGGTATTTTAAAGGTTTTACTTTAGTTAAGTGCTGGGAAATTGTTATTTGGGAATGACTGGACTGGTTAAAGTAACCTGCATGTTTCTTCTAAGTAGTTGGAGTATTATATCTAAGTAGTAGATCTTTTGAGAGAGAACTACACATTTCAGTTTTTTAATTTAATGTGTTGAGAGTAATGACTGACTTCTAGTTTTTTGCTCAGCCAGTGATAACTAACTGTGATCTTGTGTTTTTTGCTTTTCCCATTTCTAAGAAATGGAGCTCTGTCTACATTTATAATCCTCAGGCTCCCTTCTCCTCCCGCAAATGTGGCCTGCTAATGCTTATTCTTAGTATAATTATGTTAATGGTAGTAATAACAGTCAGTTACTACTTGAAAGAATGAATCACCATTCTTTTAATATAAATGATCCCATTTAATCCTCAGAGGAGTCCTGAGGATCAATCCTGAGAGTTGATCATAGATGCCATTATGCTCAGCTCAAGCATAAGCTGTGTGGTCCTTTTACTTTACCAAATGATGTTCTTTTTTTTTAGGGATGTCAATACTTGCCCCCCTTTGAGTAATAGAGATCTAGGTTGTTGAAGGAGAATTGAATCTTAAAAACGACTCCATAAGTTGCTCTTAAATAATAAGAGACAATTCAGGTCATGTTCTGTGCCTGGATTGGGATAGTTTTTTATATTGGGGGTTATCAAATTTGTCTTGTAAAGACTAAATATTTTAGGCTTCGTGGGCCAATATGGTCTTTGTTACAACTGTTGGGCTCTGCTGTTGTACATAAGTAGCCATAGACCATATGTAAAGGAATGGGTGTGGCTGTGTTCCAGTAAACTTTCACTTACAGAAATAGACATGGGGTTGGATTGGGCACTTAGGCTTGAGTCTCCTCAATTTTGGTTCAGATTTCAGTCCTGAATGACCCTCCGGCCACCATTACTTGGTATCTTTACCTAAAATACCTGTTAGAAATTTTCTTCTCTGTGTCCTCAAGTCTCACTATTTAAAATGTCACTCATGTGCCAATTGCTGCATTTTTGTCTCCAGTCTTCATCATTCTTCTCATTTTTGACAAAAATGTTCAGGCACATGAAGTTAAAAAAATTGGAATTTATCATCCTGTGTCCAAGAGCTATCTCTCCCAACAGTCTCTTGTTTCAGTTTGACCTCACCATTGCTTCTATGACAGATTTTGCTAATTGCTAATAAGGAGCTACTCTCTTCATTAAAACCTTCTAGAGGCTCTTCATCCCTTATTGGACAAAGATTAGTCAGATATAAAGCCTTGGCCGGTCTGGTTCTTGGTTAATTTTATAATCCTGACTATATTTCTTAACCAATCTATTTCCCTTCTGGTAATACTGAACTTTTATAGCCCAGGTACCATATTGCTTGGCATATATGTGTCTAGTAGAGTTTTTTGACCTGGAACACCATTTTTCTTGCCTTATTCTTACTGTTCTTTGAATGTGAGTGATCATATTTCTTCTTGGAATCCTTCCTCAGGCCCTCCATGTTCAGAGTCTTTTCCCGTTTCCCAACAATGCATATGTAAGGCATTCAGAAATGTTTATTGACTTATTGATTTACACTTGCCTTGAGATTCCTAGTTATGATGTCTCTTGTTCTGTCCTGTTTCAGTATTGCCTACCACAAATGGATGCTTGGTAGTGGCTTGCAGAAATGAAAGTGGCTCTGCATGAGGAAATTAATAGAAACTGGACCTCAAGTAATAGCTATGTTTGGCTAAGGAGAATAATACTACTACCTGAGGGTATTACTTACTATGATAAATTTAAACTTTATTAATTTTACTATTTTGATTCACGTTACCCTTTTTCTTAGTATAGTTAAATTTTTCTGTTATTTCTTTTACAGAAAGAAATTTTGTTTCCCTTTAGCAACTATAATTGTCTAATTACATATTTATATTTTTAGATTCTGTGCATCATATCCTTATGTATTTACCCCTAAATAGTAGGATTAGCCTTTGAATTGTTTCTCATTCCTAAGGGGAAATCTTTTTTTCTCTTACAAATTGAATTTAGGGGTAATTTTCCAACATTTTTGGAGGAGGCTTACTTTTTTGTTTCAAAATAAATTCTAAGTGAGTAACTACTATGTTAAGCAAATTTTACAGTGTACTTATGAACATTAATTTTATCTTTTAGTTCACATGTACACCATTTACTTATACATTTAACAAGAAATATTAGGTTATTTGATGAAGACAAATGTTTGAAAGCAAAGGTCATGGATTATAGTTGCAGGTTTCTTTTCCTAGTCTATTCCTGCATTTAATTTGGATTGTATAAAATACTGATTGACCTACTAGATAATTACAATAGTAGCAATTGAAGAATGATTTTTCTTAAAAAAAAAAAAAAAAAACTTACTCTCTTAAATTAAATGAATCCAGAAGCCTGAAAGTGAATAGCTTGTGCCCTTTTCATAAATATAAAATGGAACAAAATTTACCTTCAAGCCTATAATACATATTAAGATGATAATGTATGAACAGAATGAGATATTTCACTCATTAATCTGTGTTGCTCAGTTTATTCTTACACCATGATGAAAGCATGTGCCACGCAGATGTTTCTTAGCTCTTGCTGGCCATTCAGTTGAGTTCAGCACACATATGCTGTGAAAGTGTACCTCATTGTACCATTCTATGTATGTAGACTTGCACAGGGCTGAAAATTACAGTGGTCTTTCATCTTAGGCATTGCAGTTCTCATTTCTACAAGTTTGATGTGTGGCCTTCCTATATCTTCTTTTTCTGTACTCAGCTTTTTAATATATGAGAAACAGTTATGGTAACTGTTTTAATATCCTAGTCTGCTACTTGGCACTTTGGTGTTTGCATCAGTTTCAAGTGATGTATTTATCTCCTTCTTACGGTTATTTTCCTGCTGCTTTTTATGCTTGAAAATTCTGTTGTGTGTATATAGAGTGTGCTTTCTGGATTTTTAAGTTTCATCTAACTCGGAAAATTTTCAGCCATATTTTTTTTCTATTCTTCTCCATACTTCAATGGGAACTCCCAATTATCTGTATAGCAGATTGTTTGAAGTTGACCCATATCTCGTTACTACTCTGCTTGTTTTTCCTTTTTTTCCTTTGAGTCTTTTTTCTGTTTCATTTTAACTAGTCACTATTGCTATATTTTTAAATTGACTAATCTTTTGCAGTGTCTCATCTTCTGTTAATACTTTCCAATATATATTTTTTAAATCTCAGGTGATGATATTTTCATCTTTTTAATTTAGATTTAGGTCTCTCTTATGTCTTTTTTTTCCTACTTAACCAACATGCATTCTTTTCTAGAGCTTTGTGAAGAAATGGGACATAACCATAAAATTCTTTTAATGTCTTTTTTTTATTCTAATAAATGTGTCACTTCTGAATTGGTTTTGATTGATATCTCACCTACTGGGCTATATTTTTCTGCCTTTTTGGACATTTGATACATTTTCATTAGCTGTTACGTTTTGTGAATTTTATCTTGTTCTGGTTACTAGATTTCTTTTTTAATTGCTATGATTGAACTTTTTTTCCTGGCGTATAGTTAGAAATAGTTTGGTCCTTTTAAGTGTTGTTTTTATGATTTTTAGGTCAAACTAGTATATTTATTGTTCATAACTGAGGTGAGACACTTCTCTAGCACTCTACCTAATGCCCTTTAAAGTAGAAGTTTTCTACTCTGGCTAATGGTTACCACCATTATTCCTGACCTTGGAGGTACATCAGGCATTGTTCTTTTCTTTCTTTCTTTTTTTTTTTTTAATTTTTTAATGTTTTATTTATTTCTGAGAGAGAAAGAGAGAGAGAGCATGAGTAGGGGAGGGTCAGAGAGAGAGGGAGACACAGAATCTGAAACCGGCTCCAGGCTTTGAGCTGGCTGTCGGCACAGAGCCCGACGCGGGGCTGGAATCCGCAACCTGTGAGATCATGACCTGAGCCGAAGTTGGAAGCACAACCGAGTGAGCCATCCAGGCACCCCCATCAGGCAATGTTCTAATCTCTAGTGGGTCTTTCCCCAGCCTCAGCATTTTTTTTTTTTTAATTATCAAACACGTGGATGGATCAGTGCTCTGCTGTATATGTGAAAGAGTTAGTCTGATAGTCACCACCGTTCTTGTGCCTCTCTCCTCTCTGGTATTTTGCCATGTGAACCCTACCCACGTTTGTCTCCCCATGCTCTGAAGCCCAGATATCTGCTTCTCCTTTTAGTGTGCCAGAGCCTGGAAGCTGTTTTAACAAAGAGTAGATTGGTGCACATGTGGGGCTCATTTCATTTTTTCTCATTTCTAAGAAGTGTCTGTTATAGCTCCATTTCTTTTTGTTTGGTTTGTATACTTCTTTTGTCAGTTTCACCTGGTAAGGTAAATTTGGTCCATAGTATTCTTCAATAGACAGAAACAGAAGCTAGACTCCTCTCACTTTAAGAATTTTATTTTCATAATTCATATTCATCGACATTGTCAGAAATATATTTTATATGTAAGAAAAAGCTTAGGTTGTTTCAGGTCAGACACTCTATTGCTTTGTGCATTCTGGATGTAATTTCTTCAGAGTAGGATTTTATTTTATTTATTTTATTTTTTAATGGTTTATTTATTTCCAAGAGAGGGAGCGAGACAGCATGAGCCAGGGAGGGTCAGAGACAGAGGGAGATACAGAATCCGAAACAGGCTCCAGGCTCCAAGCTGGCTGTAAGCACAGAGCCCGTTGCTGGGCTCAAACCCATGAACCTGAGCCAAAGTCTGACGCCTAACCTACTGAGCCACCTAGGCGCCCCAGAGTAGGATTTTAACTGGTAACCAAACATTTAGTCAGGAAAGAAACTTCTTTGTATAACTCAAACACACAAATTAATGACCCCCCATTTAATGGGGTTTATGATGAACAAATAAAATGTATTTATATTACACGAGCTTTTTTCATTCTAGACATATGAACAGCCCATTAGCACTTTGTACACTGACATGTTTGCTATACTCTTGTACATGTATGTAATGCTTCACGTAACTGTGCCATAATGCAACAGGGGCAGAGATCTATTGTTCTAGGAGAATACCTTGTGAAAAAAAAAATTCAACATGTTTTCAAGTTACGTTAGGTTTTCCTGCTGATTATTTAAAAATGTGGAGTTCCTGGGCACCTGGCTGTCTCATTTGGTTAAGCCTCCAACTCTAGATTTTGGCTCAAGTCCTGGTCTCACAGTTCCTGAGTTCAAGCCCCGCTTCGGATTCTCTGTCTCCCTCTCCTTCTGCCCGTCCCCTGCTCACAGTCTCTCTCAAAAGCAAATACATAAAGCATTTAAAAAGTGAAGTTCTGGTTTCATTAGTTCTTGGATTGTTTATATAAGGATATGAAACAAAATGGGTTTACAAGTATAACATTTGTCCCGATATTATAAAATCCCTTGATTTTTTAATTCTTTGAGTTAATAGAAATGTTTAAAACTTGGTATGGTTAATATTTTAATGCAAAATGCTGTTTACTACTTTGGTTAAATGGCATCATTTCTCAACCCAATAGTTTTGCTGGTGTTTTAAGATTTATAGGTGAGTGTTAAACATTTGCTCTGAATTTTTATGATAGCTTATAACTTTTAATTAGCTTCTATTCATCATAATTATGCATTGAATTTCTTGGTGGCATTGATTTCAATTTGTTCCAAAATAAACTGGTTCAACATTAAAAGCTTGCTCTTTTTCATTTTGAAAGTATAGTTAAATAAAGTACAATTTATTACTTTTCATTAATAGAATCCATGTAGTTCATAAATTGTTGAAGTGAGATGAAACTGTCTCTTTTTATCCTTAAGATAAACTCTTACTCTCATCTGCTTAGTAGCAGTCAGTTTCCTCTCTTATTATATCTCCCCATATTTATTTTGAAAAGTAATTTTGTCTTGATGGTGGGCCTAATTCACACAATTTACTTTTCTGTATATATAGGTAGATAATTGCACATTATATATTGTGTGGTTTCAGAGAACGTCTGGTCCACCTACCAGTTCTTTCTAACTTGATTGATAATCACCAGAACTTAGATTTTGACTATCCTTCCTTCCAGTCAGGTGGGGATTAAGCAGTGCATAGTTGGATATAGACTTCATCTTCAAAAATGGACTTCTTAGTCAAATAAACAAAGACTCTATTTCTCTCCCTACCACATTTCCTGACTCCCTTCTCTGGTATTCGTGTTAACATGGTCTCTGGAATGAGACAGGAGTGTTAAATGTTGGGTTATTGAACATTCTTGATGTTGTAATGAATATTGTACTCGATATTAATTATTGTCCTTTAATTAATGTACCTGTCCTCAGAGACAAATGAAAAATTACATATTAAAATATAAAAAAATTAATTGCAGTTCATCTGGAGCCAGGAATATATTAAATGGTTACTAGACAAATATAAAGCATGTGTAAAACTGAATGTAGAAGACATGAGGCACAAAGGAGCATTTTCCAAAGTCTGCCAGAAACCCTGCCCACCCACAAAGCCATGAGGCTACCCATATGTTAGATGTTTAAGCAGTTTACTAGTTTATAGGAGGGAATTTGCCATGTCAAAAGACAATGAAACGAGACGTTCTCTTGGGGGGGGGGCAGGGTAGGAAGATATTCTTATCTCTTTTTATATACGCATGAAAAAAATTATTAGAAATGACATCCTAAAAGGTTGCTGTAATTTATATGTAGCAAATGAGTCAACAGTTCAAAACCAGATCAAAGAATATCTACCTAATGCAGCTTATAAGCAAATCTGCAGAACTCAACCTAAATGAAATGTTTTGCTACATTTCAATGGATGCAAGACTGTCCACTTTGTAAGTTTGTTTTATTAAGGCAAAAACATTTACATTTCTCTTGAGCTATCATGATCATTTGGTAACCCCTTGCTGTATTTGTATAAACTAGCTCTGTCTTTAAAATTAAAATTGATTGCATTATTGTACCAAAAGAATTTTCTCTGGAACTTATAGTAACTGGTGGATTTTAGAAGTACAAAAATTAGTAGCACAATGTAAAGTATATGCTTCAGTTTCATGGTATTGGTATTAGGAAATCCATCTGCTAGAGATTTTCTTCTGTTTTTCATGATGTCATCAGGCCTTCCCATCTGGTAAGGAGAATTTTGAGATACATCCTACTTTTTCATGCATGAATTCTGTCAACCTTCTATACATTTCATAAGGTCCATATTCATATTTGTTTTTTTAGTTGATTATGTCACCTAGTGCAATATTAAGCACGCACACAAAAAAGGACCTTTATTATGTTCTTAGATTTTACTACATTTTTGAATTTACCTATAATTTAAGTACTTGTTACTTAATAAGTAATATAGTTTGATGATTTGATGTGATAACATAGGCAATTTGTAGATGTATAAATAGCTTTTCTAAAATTCACTTCTATGCACAGTTTTCTTAATTCATGGAATCTTTGGTGAATAGCATTGGCCTACTGATTTCTTTACATGCCATTATCTTTTTTATTTCCAAGGAACTAGGGTGTCTTGTGTCTAATTGATCTTTAGCTGGAGTGAAAGTCTTCCAGTCCTTGCTTGACATTTCATGATTTGGTGAGAACTTAAACTATTGTGCTTTGTTTTTTAATTCGCCATGTGTTTTTGCTATAATACATGGTTATATTAAGAAAAAAAGCTTCTATGTGATTGGTAGATGAGGAAGTTAGGTCCATATAATTTGGAAGTGGCATCAACTCATATACAGCTTTTTCTAGATAAGAACAGCCAGAAAAAGAGAAATAAAATTGTAACCAGTGATAAGCTGCAGCACTGGAAGCAGAAGCTATTACAACTTTGTTTTCCTTTTTAATTTGCTTGATTGATATATCAGTTTCTAAGAGAAGTGCAATAAAACATGTATGAGAAGCCGTGTTCTCATAATTCTGTCAAATATTTTTTCTGTGTGTAGTCAAATCTGTGTTCTTAGTAATAAAGTTATGATTATTATAATATTGATTTCTTTAGTATGTAGTATTCCTCTTTATCTGAATTAATAGTTTTTGTCTTAAGCTAAAGTGAATCATATTACAACATGATTCTTTTATGGTAGTATTTTCAGGGCATGTTTTGTTCATCCTCTTAACATGTGCTTTTCAGTATAGTTTGCCTTAGGTATTTATCTTAAAACTAGCATATTGCTAGATTTTTCTTTAAAAAATCCAATCTGATACTATGAAAGAGTAAATGTTTTTAATTTATGTGTATTACTTTTATATTTGAGACTTTTTATACAAGCTTATTTTGTTACTCCTGTTGGCCAGTTGTTGTATTTACTCCTATAATTTGCTGAATTGATACACATAATCCTTTTCTCCCTCTTCTAGTTCTAAGAACTATAAAATGTAGTTGTATATAGCTTTAATTAAATACTATTACTTTTTAAAATATGCATAATTAACTGCAAGTTAACTCAGTGTATCTGTCCTTGGTGTAAAACAAAAAACAGATTCAGCACACTTTACCTGTTAAACCTTTTCATTCAAATATAATTTATTCTTGTCGAGAATTTAGTTCTACCACTTTTAAGCTGCCAGAGTTACTACATTTAGGCTCTCTTTTAGCACACTGTTTTAGGAAAATTGAAAAATGAGCACCTGCTCCCGGCTCTGACTTCACAGGGAGGTTCCCTGGCAGGTGCACTTCCTCCTGAGCCAAGTTCAGTGGTAGCTTTACATTGCATAACTCCATTCCCAGTTGTATCTATCATTCCTTCTCCAATTAATGCATTCCCGGCATTTCCGCTCTTTAATTTCTGTGCATTTTTAAATCTCTATGGAGGCTGTAATTATGAAGTAGAATGGTCTTGTCTTTTCTGCTCCTTGTGCTATTTTTCCCACAAACCCTTTGTGTACTCCCCCCTTATTTTAATGTGATATTTTTCAGAACTGAATATTTATTAGGAAGACTTGTATTAAGTAAGAAATGTCTATCTGGCTTGTTAACTATCTAAGCTAGCAGTGAGGTTGTCTGGGTTGTGCGTTGCAAAACTCCAGGACATTCTATTCACATGAAGTTTGTTGGGTAGGGTAGTTGCTGGTATTCCATGGTATCTAAATAGTATGAATAATTAGACAGTTAAAAGAGTTAAATAGTACTGTGAGGCTTGTAACCTCAAACAGCAGCACTGTTCCTCAGTCCAGATGGTATGGGGCTATGTAATGATCTGGCAGTATGGGCCCAGGAGAGGGTCTTAGCCTTGGCCAGTCTCCTAGCTTTAGATTCATAACATGACTGCAGTTTTATAAATTCCATTTGAGTTAGGGGAATTATCCTGCCCTTTTTTTTTTTTTTTTTTTTTG
>NW_027529173.1:5952308-5957866 GCF_008692635.1 Crocuta crocuta
TACAACCAGCACTTGTAGCTTCAGACAGATATTATAAACTCACAAGACTAGAAGATGCCTTTGGCACTAGTTTGTGCAACATTATAAAAGACTACATGACAGGAAAAAAGATGAAGATGGCCATGTCTCTTCAGCTTTAGCTCTTGAGCTCATAATGTCACATAAGTTATAAAGACTGCCTTTTACCTCCCCTCCCCCTTTTCTCCCCTACAGTGGCTTCTAAAGGGTGAGGGAAGGAGGTTAGAGGAGGTGGTATGTGAGTCATCCTTCTAAAAGCCTCAAGCTACAAATAGGAACTAGTATCTTTTGAAACAGCTGATAGATGTTAGCTTCCTAAGTTTCAGCTAGGGCAACACCTGGTTCCAAGTTCAATTAAACTGAAGGGAAGCCTAGCACTTATAGTTCATTCACAATTATTCCAGCCTGGCTCTAGTTCACCCCCCTCAAATTATGTTTGCTGTAAGCACTGTTGCCTGATAAAAAAAAAATCTGAAATTTCATCTTCATAAGGTTTCAGGGAATCACTGCTGGGGGAGCTGGATCCCTTGAGCCCTGTGAGCTCAGGATCACAGGGTCACATTGTCTTCTCATCAGCCATTCAGTGTATAGTAAAGCCTAAGATTCTTTCCTTTGTGCTTTTCATCTTCAGTTTCTTTGTGTTTTTGTTTTTGTTTTCTGTTGTTTTTTTGTCTATTCTTTTGGTTTCTTTATGGATAGAGCATTTTTAAGGAAAAATGTGTTTATTGTCACTTTAGATTTTAGGAGGAAGCAATGATATGTGTATGTCTTCAGTTAAATTTACTGAAAAGTTCCAAGAAATAGTTATTGAATATCTACTGAATTAATATACATACATGTCCTATCATAATTCTCTTTTAAAATGGCTATTGTTAAGTAGTTTTTCCTGGAAAAACAATATGCAGTCTTGTGGGTAAAAACTCAGTACCTTGTGTTACAAAAAGAACATAATAAGATTGTGTTGTGTATTTTCTGTAGAGTGTGTTTCTATATCAATGAATGGAGGAATGGAAGGGATTAGTGTAAGAGTTTCCAAGTGGAGTAGATTTTAAAATGCTTCTAGATAATAAATACATGTGAGTGAACAAATTATAAATCTTGAGAGCTATAATTCTTGATACTGTGAAAAATATAAATATTCCCAAGTGTTTATTTTGTATTTGCATTTGTATTTTATTTTGATATTATTGTGATGTGGATATTTTATGTCCCACAAAAGACAAATATTACCATAAAACTTCAATAATTTGAAGAAAAGGAAGCTCACCCTGAGCTCTTTAAAATTTAAATGAAAAATAATGTTTTAAAATAGTCATTGGAATAATTTCATGAAAAATATTATGTAACATTGGAAAAAATAATAAGTAAAATTCTGTATTTAAGCTAAGACATAGATGACTTATTAGAATTTGAATTATCACTTTGAAAGGGGTTCTTCTAAAGAACTATGAACGTAATAGAGCACTTCCTTGAATTTTATTAATATAGTAATTGTTTAATAGGTAGTATTTCTACCTAGACTTGTTGCTATTTATAAATTAAATTGAATGAATAGTTGAAATCATATATTTTTTATACATTTGACTCTAACACAAGTGGAGATAGAATATTAGCATTTTTATAATTTCAACATCATGTTCTCACTGTTTATTGTCTTTGTATTTATAAAGGAGATTCATGAATCTTACTGAGCATTTATGGCTTGAGATGCTTATCTAGAAATTGACACAAACTGTTACGTATTATAATATTTGTATTTTGAGCATTTTAATATTATATTTTTCAAAGCAAAGTGAAAGAATTGTATTCTAATATGACCTTTTATATTATTTTGCAGGTACATTTTCTTGATTATAAATCAGTACCTTTTGATCAGAAAATGGAAAACCTAATGCAGATTAGGGAATATGCAAAGGAAGTGAAAAAAAGAAATATTTTATTATGTGGACTTCTTATATGTTATCCACAGGTAGGTGAAATTTTTGTGTCAGATTTATGTTCTGTTCACTACTCTTTTAAGGGTGGGAACTAGATTTCTTGAAAGCAAAGCTATATTAATAATTAGAAGAATTTTGGCTGGAATTTTATTCATCTATTCATGTTCTGTAGTAGGTAGAATCTCTCGATTCTAAGGGAACAATTAAAAAAACTGTTTTGATTAAGAAAAAAAGTAAAATTGGTGAATATCTTATACAAGGTAGCCCTCATGGAATGACCAGATTTAGCAAATAAAAAATACAGAATATCCAATTAAATTTCAATTTCAGATAAACAATAAAGTATCTTATGTATGCCCTAAATTTGGAATTCAAAATTTGAAATTCAAATTGAAACAGACTTTTGTATTTAACTGAGTTCACAACTCAACCATTTGTATGGTTTGAAATAGCTTGTTTCTTTTATGTAGTCCTAAAAATGTTGGTGATCAGGTGTTTTTTTTTTAAATTTTTTAATGTTTTATTCATTTCTGAGAGAGAGACAGAGAGCGTGAGCAGGGGAGGGTCAGAGAGAGGGAGACACAGAATCCAAAGCAGGCTCCAGGCTCTGAGCTAGCTGTCAGCACAGAGTCAGATGAGGGGCTCGAACCCACGAACCGTGAGATCATGACCTGAGCCCAAGTCATATGCTTAACTGACTGAACCACGCAGGCGCTTTGGTTTTTAATTACTTGAAAGCAGTACCTGGCATTCATATTAGAAGAGGGCGTGGTATTTAACCAGGGAAAAATTCTTATTGTCACTCTTTTAAAACTGGAAAGTTAGTTAAGCTGAAGGCAGAATCAAATAGCATTATAGATTCTTAGTGCAGAGAAATGCTATTTAAATCAAATTATTTGGAGAATCTATTAGGGAAGATGGTTGTGCCCTTTGTGCATAGATTGCTTTCACAGAAATGGCAGAATGCTTTGTAGTTTTTTTAGAGATACCCCACAGGAATCAAGAAAGTGAAATGGTCCGTGGAGTTTTTAATGGTGTGGAATAAAAATGACTTGGTATTGACTGTCTAAGGAATGACAGGCATTTAAAATTATATGGCTGATGAATAACAGTTATTGTTTGTGAGATATTTAAGGTACCTGTTTAGCCTGAAGGTAATAACATTTCTTTTGAAACAAATGGATTTTAATTAAATATAAGGACCATCTTTTAGCCAGTTCCTTGGTTTCCTTTGAGGTGGTTTTCTTTGCTTCCAAAATCTGTAAGCATGACCTTCAGTTAGTCATTGAGAATGAGGCAAAGCTGAATTTACTTAGGATCATGGAAGTGCAATATGTTAGTGCTGTAGGGGTTATTCAAGTCAGAACAGCCAAGGCCTAAAGATGTACACACACTTGCCCAAGGATAGCACAAAACTGGCAGAGTAAGAATAAGAACTTGGGCCTGTATCTTTGTTCAAGAATATTTCCTCTTCACTAGATTGTCTGTGATTGTACTCCAGATTATTATGGTAGGAATAGTAAGTTCTTCCTCTTGTGCCATGCAGTGGAGTCATGGATACACATGACTAATGCTGTCCTATCCAGATATAAAATAGAGTTCTTTGAGAAAAATCTCAAAAGCTACAAAGTGGTAGAGCACACAGTCTCTGGGACTCTCTTGGCTAAGCACAAAGAGTCTGTATGCACTGTAGTTGACATTCCAGCGGAGAGTACAGTCCAAATGAAATACAGCATGCTTAGTGAAATTTGAATTTCAGATAAACAATAAATTTTAGTGTATGTCAAAATATTACATGAGATATACATAACAATAAAATTCTTTGTTATTCTGCCTGGAATTTAAATGCAACTGGACATCTTGTGTTATTTACTAAACCTGGTAACCCTTGTAGAGTTCGTATTCAAAATAAAATTTTTCACTTCTTCACACCTGGCATGCTCTACATATCAGTGGATTGGAGTTGCCTATCTGTGTGACTCTGTACCTGTGAAGGCTCTCTGGTTAGAAAAGTGGCCTTGTTGAAAATGAGCAGCCTTTCTGGCCTACTACTTTGTATCTGAGCATTATGGTTTTGGACCTGTTAAGCGAACTGTCTACTTAGCTCTCAGGAATGGGAAAAAGATGACCCTGCAAGGCTTTCAAGATGTGTCTCTCATCATTTTAGGAAGCAAAGATAGCTTAATTAGATGTTGCTTTTTTTTTTCTTAAAAATGTAATAGTGAAGATGATTCAGATGTGAGAACACTTAAAATGCAGAGTTTATTTTTGTCCTTAAAGACACAGGTGCCAGCTGGCTGTTATGAGCCCAACACACGTCCAGTGTATAATTCTACCTTGAAGAGCATTTACCAAAGGACCTTGGGAGTTTCAAAAGATAACCCATTAAAAAAGGGCTATGGTTAAAAAATTGGGGAAGCATCAATGAATAGAGTTAAACAGATGTCGTCTATGACGGACTTCTCACACATCCTTAATATACTGATGAACATTTCATATTTCCAAATTGGCGACAAATGCAATGCTATTTTTCACTTTCTACTGTACCTGTTTAAGCACAGACAATTCATGAGGCTAATATTCTCTATATGAAACTTCGAGAAATAGTCCTCATAAATAGGCCATGTGTAAAGAAAGCACTACCTCTGGATAGTGCTTTTTTTTTTTAATTAACTTTTTTTCTTTTAACTTTTACTTTTTACTTCAGTACTAAGTTTTTCCACTTAGTTAAATCAGTATCTTTAATTTTGAGTGCCTACTTGACAAGTATTCTATCAACACCAAGGATATGAAGATTTGTAAGGTGGAACTTTGGTCACTGTTTAGTGAGAAGTGTTGGTTTATACTTTCCATGGTGCTGGCAGACATAGCTTTTTTGTAGTGTTCATATGTTGAACTTTGTTCCCTAAACAAACCTGTCTTGATAACATTAGGATTTTTTCATACATAGTTATATGTGTCCTTTTCAGTCTCTGATCTGTGAATCCTAGATCAGTGAAATATAGAAAGATTTTTAACCAGCTTTCATAAGACATAGCATCAAGAGTTTGTTTGGATAGACTCTCCATTTATTGGTAACTCCTCCTTGGAGGAGAGAATGCAGTGGCTTCAGTATCTGTGCTGCATATATGGTCTTTCTAGCTTAAAGAAGACCTGTGTTGTTATGTATGTAGCATCTCTGGTAATGTAGATGATATGGACTGCTTGCCAGCTCCTTCACAGGGTTGACATACACGACAATTGTAGTTAAGTAGAATTTTGCAAGTTTTTTTTTTTTTTCCTTCTTAAACATATGATGCCCTTAAGCCTCTATTTGTCTTTGTGTAGAGTTCTACACATGTAGGACATTCTATGTTTGGTGAACTCAAACTTATTAGTTATATTTCAGTCGTTTATCTCTTTGGATCTACAATATATCCTATGATCAATTAGCCATGGTTTCTTCATAATTGGACATTTACAGTCTATGTGCAACTTTAGGGAAGAAATTGATTTGGAAAAGGATAATGATTGATTCCTTCTTGATTATCTGTAAATGTTCTACAATGTTATCTATGATCAATTACTGATAATTGCAGATAATTCAGAAAATTACTGATAAAT
>NW_027529173.1:5957924-6074762 GCF_008692635.1 Crocuta crocuta
TTACTGACAAATGCCAAATAATTATATATTATATATTATATATATTATATATTATATTTTTCAACTAACTAAATTTCTCCATATATTTTTTTATTGATGTAAGAAATTTTAACAAATACTTTGTTTACCCCTAGATATGCTTCATATGTATGCATTCTTTTCTGATCATAGAGATACCATTTGGTAAATTACAGAATATGTTAGTTCCTTAGCTATATCAATGTAGTGAAGAATGAATTAGCTTTTTCCAAAATTGACTTTAAAATATTCTAACTTCAAAAAATTAGTCCCTTAAAAGAAATACTTTATGATTTCATTCAAATGTGGAATTTAAGAAAGCAGACGAATATAGGATAAGGGAAGGAAAAATAAGATAAAAAACAGAGCGAGAGGCAAACCATAAGAGACTCTTTTTTTTTTTAATTTAAAGTTTTTTTTTTTTTTAATGTTTGAGAGACAGAGCCTGAGTGTAAATGAGGGAGGGGCAGAGAGAAAGGAAGACACAGAACTGAGGCAGGCTCCAGGGTCCAAGCTTTCAGCACAGAGCCCAGCACTGGGCTCAAACTCAGTAACCTCGATATCATGACCTGAACCAAAGTTGGACGCTTAACTGACTGAACCACCCAGGCCCCCTAAGGGACTCTTAAATATAGAAAACAAACTAAGGGTTGCCAGAGGGGAGGTGGTTGGAGGATGGGTTAAATGGGTGAAGGGCAATAAGGAAGGCACTTTTTGGGATGAACACTGTTACTTGTAAGTGATGAATCACTAAATTACACTCCTGAAACCATTATTATATTGTATATTAATTAACTTGGATTTAATTAAAATTTAAAAGAAACAGAAAAATAAAATAGATTCTTTGTAGGTAGCTTCAACTTAGACTTATGGATCAAGTGGCTGGCTTGACCATTTATATATTAACTTTTCTGACTTTATCATTGAGTAATCTGTTCCTTAAGTTGTAAATAAATAAGGAAAGATTTTAAATTTATGCTCTGGACTAGAAGTGTAGCATAAAGTTGGCCCTTAAAATTTGTTACATGAATTTAAATCAAGTCCTGTTCCTCTTTCTAAAATAACCTTACAAGCATAACTGTGAATAATTAAAACCAGGTTTTATAGCTTAATCTACATAAAGGACCCTTAATCCCCTTTTAAGTATTCTTTGAAATTTGTATGTAAAATATTACTCTTCATCATTTTATTCTAAGTTTATGATGCAAGTTATCATTGAAGTTCATGATATAAATTATATCTTTTGGCAACCTGTGATAAGTATTTGAAATCTGTAGGTGATAAAAAAAAGCGAAGTTATAGACACTTAATATTTCTGACATGAACTGTTGAAGCCCATAGTTCATAGCTTTCAGTCTTTGTTGAAGTCTAAAATATTTTTGTTATGTCATGACTTTGTTTTTTAAGGCAAACATTTGCAAGTATATTTAAAAAATATTTCTTATAATTGTTGACAATATATAACTGTTTTCGTGAGTTCTGTGAGCCAATTCTAGCAAATTATCAAACACCAGGAGGTTATGGGAACCCCTGATCTATATATAGCATGTCGGTAAGGAGTACACATGACCCTGACTTGGATTGGCATCTGAACTAGAAGGCAGTCTTGTGGGAATGAACCATTAACCTGTATGGTGGACATTGTTTCACCTTAAATCTGTAAAGAAAATGTTGTGAATCAGGGCCCCCAGCAAATTGACAATAGACTTGTAGCATGAAAAATAAACTTTGTTGTTACTGTAGTACAACTTAAACCATACGGACCATTTCACAGAAGGAGCTTCTATGTTAAAAAGATATTATTTCAATGATAAGTATCTTTTTTGTTGTTGTTATATAGACAGTACACCCTCGAATAATCTACTCAACTGATTTTCGCATTCAGCTTTATCCACCTTCTTCACAAAGATAGCATGAAACATCTTAGTAGATACTTTTTTTCAAGTCCAGATCTAAGATTTGTACACTTTGCCCTTGTTTGAGTGTTCTACTGGTATTATAGGAGGGAGAAATAAATTTAAGTTGTTTCAATGAAGTCACATTAGGCCCAGCTGATGACTGATTTTCTGTGCAAATGGCTTCTAAATACTGGTTCTTGTAAAAGTCCTTAAGTGACAGTATTATAGTCACCTGATGAATTTAATAAATATAGATTCCTAGCCTATACCTTAGGGATTCTATTTCAGTAGAGCAAGAATACACCTGGGGCCTCTACATATTTCACAAGCTCAAGCCCTCATGAAAGTCTTAATGTGAACCAGGTTTGGATGACACTCTTAGGTCGGTGGTTCTTAAGTACACTGACATACTGGAATCAACTGTTGACCCTCTTTAATCTATATAGGACTGTCACCTCTGTGAAGGCCCTGGGATACCAGATGGTACAATGGAATTTTGAGATGAACATGAGTAAGGGAGTGAAGAATGACCATTTGAAAAAGTTTCTCAGCCAACTCTGAGATCGTCTCTTCTTGTGCATTAACAACATTCTAAGCACTCACAGATGATCCAGTTCATAGGGCGATTCTATTAGTGAAGTTCTTAGTTATAAACAAAATGTTTCAGTGGTTGTTAAAAAGAAAGTTTTAGTTAGTTCATTTTGTGTCTTATAGAATTCCTGAAGAGTCATGAAACCAAGTTTGGATACCACCTAGCCAAGAACAGTGCAGGTGGCAGAAATACTCAATTGCTCTGGGACGGTGCTAGTAACAGTGCCTTCCTTCACGTACTTCATCACTGCTCCTGGGTGCATATGATGCTAGGGAAGCACAGGTAGAAACTCTGCCATAGCTCCTACAGAAAAGACAGAGTCTTTGCCCAAACCTACTTTCCCTGTTTCTGGAACCATGCCAACCTGCTCACTCCCACCTTCTAAGTCTCTTAGATGTGCATTGTAGAATCCATAGAATTTTGATAAAATGAAATCTGGGGAAATGTAGGTTCTTTCCTCTGTAGTCTCTCTAGCATGTGAATGAAAGTTGCGATATGGTTGAAGAAGGTATTAGTTGAGTCACTTTGCAGTATTAGCCCCACCAACCTAGGTCATAGAATCTTGTTCTAGGTTGAAATCAGAGTACCTTTAACACGTTATATTCACAGTCAAGGGCGTGTCATTCACCTTCATCCAGGCTTTCATGTGGTGTCTTAATATCACAATTTACACATTTTTAAAAATAAAATTTTACACATAAATTTTTTGACAATAGAATTTGTAAATTCTGTAAAATTTATAAAGTTCTGAACTAGTTTTTTATTTAATGTACACATTTTACGTGCTCAAGGATTTAGAGATAGAAGCAAACAGGTTTATGGTTAAAGGGTTTTCCAAAACTATTAAAACTGATTATTTCTTAGTTGGAATTAGCATCATCCCATCTAATTGAAACAACTAGCCATCTGACCTTGAACAAGTGATAGAATTTGTGTACGCCTCTGATTATTCATTTGTAAAATGCAGAATCAGTAATTGTTGAAGCCTCCACTGGATAAGAAGACGGAGACAAAGGATATGGGCACATGACAGTCAGACTGTGTCACATGACTCCATCAACCATTATTCACTGTGACAGGGAAAAACTGAACCTGAACCTAGATATTCATCCCCTCCTTGTGTGACTATAAACTTTACCCATACTATTATTTTCTTTATTTTGTTGAGACATTACTGATTGTAGTTCATATATTTCATTATAATTGAGAAAGGGAATTGTTTTTGTTTTTGTGTTTTTTTTGACACCTCAATAAAGTAAAAATCAATGAGAAGAATGTTTTAGTCTATTTTGCTAAAACAATGCCATTGATTGGGTAGCTTCTAAATAGCAGCAGTTTATTTCTCATATTTCTGGAGGCTGAAATTCTAAGATCACAGTGCCTGGATGGTCAAGTTCTGGTGAAGACCCTCTTCCCTGTTGCAGATAACCATTTTCTCATTGCATCCTCATATGTCAGGGAGAGGGGGAGGCCTCTCTGGGGTCTCTTTTAATGAGAGCACTAATCCTATTCATGAGGATTCCACTTTCATCATTTAATCACCAACCAAAGGGGTTACGTTTTAATACTATCACGTTGTGGGCATTACGATTTCAACACGAATTTGGACAGGGGACACACACACATCCACTCTGTAACAGGAAGCCAATTGGCATTCATCAGTGAAATGCTAAAATATTAACAAGTTAGCATGACAGGGACTATGTACCATTGTAGTCTATTCATTTTCCTCTGTCTCCTTTCTTGTCTGAGCTGTCATTCCACTGGGTTTGATGCAGTGGGAAATAGGTCTTTGGAAACACTGTTTGGATTATTGAGTATTTTTCACAAGATGAGGCCATTGGGAGGGACTGTACCAATTGACAAATAGAAAATTCAAGTTACTTTCTCACTGCTCTTGAATGTCATTTTTTCCTCAACTACAGCTCTGAAAAGCATATTAAAAAAAAAGGAATAAAGTTACCACAGCAGGTTTGTAATTTTGTGGGTATTTTAAAAAATAACTATTTGTAAATGATTAGAAAATTCTTCTATAAGCCTCCAAAACAGGATATGGAAAGGCTAAATGAAGTGCTTTAGCAACAAGATTAATTTAAATAAAGCTGTGTAAATTGATTTTCTGTCACAAAGTGTAAACCAGATCTCTCTACTTGATGAGTTAAATACGATTGTCCTTTTCTATTGCCTGGGTTTTGAAAGATTTGTATGTACTGTAAAGGACATTCAGAAATTATTCTTGTTGATGAATCTCCTTGTCATTTACTCCAGCTAAAATCATAATGAAACATTAAGAACGGTCTGAACAGGTCAAACTGCTGTAGGATACTTTTGTGCCAAAAGACGTGAATTTGTAACATACAGTTGTTATTAATCTTTCCCTCTTAACTGCATCCCATTTGGTCTCTGTCCTCTAGACATGAGTCATCCTTTAAGTTTGCATGATCGTTTAGAGAACACATAGGTGTATGCTATCAAATAGCACAACACTGATGTTTAATGATAATCTTGGAGGAGGTTAAACTTAAAACTCCACTTCCCACAACAAACAATTACTCGTAGTTTAACTGGGAATTATTTACTTAACACACAGTACTTTCCATGGCATTGAATCATGTGGCATGCACACCAAACATGCTGTACCAAATCTGTTTACAGAAACCCAGAGTACCCTGTTCGGAGTAATCAGGCTTTTTTGATGTGGAAATGTTTATGAGACTAAATATTTTTCACTTTCAATATTGTTTTGGCTTTTAATGTTTAAACTTAGTCATTCTTCGGGAAAATATGAAGGTCATAAAATATAATGTGTCTTCAAAATTGTGTGAGATTAAAAAACAAAACTCTTTTTAGAGAGTTTGGATAGCTTACTTAGCTTTATTAGAGCGACAGTAAGCATTAATACTTAGATATAAATAAATGAAATGGCGTAGTAGGTACAAACTTCTACAGATCTCCACTTATATTTTCAGAATAAATGAAGCAACATTATGAATGAAAATGGCCATGGAAAACTAATGCACTAATTCTTTTTAAATAAAGTATTAGTTACCTATTACTGCATAACAAATTACCCTCAAATTTAGTGGCCTAACATAATATTTATAATCTCACAATCTCTGTGGATTCACCTGTTCTGGGTCTTTCTCAAGACTCAAGTCATCTCAAGGCTCCACTGGTAATGATTTGCTTCCTAGCTCACTTATCTGGCTGTTGGAAGGAATTGGGTCTTCTGGAATGTTTTGCACCCAGGCTTCAGTTCTTCCCAAGCTTGTGGTTGGGGCCCTGTTCATAGAGTATCTCACAGTGTTACAGCATGCAAGAGAGAGGACCAAGAATGAAGTCAGTTTTCTATAACATAATCACCAAGTGACATCCCATCACCTTTATTGTGTTCTATCCTTGCAAAGTAATTACTAGGCTCTACCCACCCTCTGGAGAGATGATTACACAAGGGCATGGATACTTGGAGGTACTGATGATTAGAAGCCATATCAGACAGTCCTCCACAGTAATATCAGAGTGCAAATATTAAGGTTAAGTATTTCTTGATATGTACCCCATGCCGAGTGAGGGGTTGGTAACCTTAAATATGGCTAGAAATGTTTTAATGAAAAATATAAATTGTGTATATCTAATACATAATGTCTATGCATGTACATATGATCATACACATTTTTTTGATACGTGAATAGAGTAATAACGGTTGAAGATGTTATAGCAGGGAGATGAAGAGCAAAGAAATAGAAACTTACCTTGTTGTAATCTGTGTGTGTGTGTGTGTGTGTGTGTGTGTGTGTGTTTTGAAGAGCTTGATTTAGGTAAGATCCATATCAAGTCCATGTCAAATATCCATACATCAAAAACAAAAAACATATATTTATAGGTAGGCTGTCTTATTTGAGTTAAAGTTAGTAAACCTTGTATTACAAAATAATAGCTGTAAAGTGGTGGTGTTGTCTTTGAAAAGTTGAGACCTATTACATTAAGAGTATGTAACCCAAAAGTGTTGTGTTAGAGGCTTGGAGAAAAGTTTCCAGACAAGAGAGGTGTTGGTAATCTTCAGGGAAGACAGCTTTGTAGAGTGCCGGAAAATATTGAGAAACTTTGTTGGGAGTCATGATTTTCCATAAACTGTTCCCCCAGTAAAACTGCTATATTACTAATATGAAAAGTCAAAAATAGGATTTAATTTTGGTCTCCATTAGTCTGATATTTTGACTCATGAAATAGAAAAAAAATAGATATGGCAAATAGCCTGAAAGAGTAAACTAAACAATTAGTTCCTGGAAGATTGAGAGTTTTCTAATGTATGTGGCATTATTTCAGCCCCTTGAAATAAAATGCGTTGTATATATACTCTGAGTTTGATGTAGAATGTCCTTAAATAACATTGGAAGGAGATAACTTTCTCTGTTTATTTTCATTTTGTGGAAGACTAATTATCCAAGCTTCAGATGCAGCTGTACAAAGAACTCTAAAATTGCAATATTTAACTGAATCAAGTGGAGAACCTTATATGCATTCTAGAGGACTTGAAAACACCAAGTAGGGGGGGAAATGAAACTAAGAGAAATGTGAAGTCAAGATAATGATGATTTTTAAATGAGAGAGAGACAGAGAGACAGAGACGTGAGCAGGGGAGAGGCCAACAGTGGGAGATACAGAGTGTGGAGCAGGCTCCGAGCTGTCAGCACAGAGCCCTACATGGGGCTCGAACCCACAGACCATGAGATCATGACCTTAGCTGAAGTCAGACACGTAAGCGACTGAGCCACCCAGGCATCCCTAAGATAATTATTTTAAGGTTTGACATTCTAAGCCAATGACAGTATCTCTGAATATGTTGAAATATTGGTGGCCTATTGACTATTAGATATTTCATGTCCTTGAGATAAAGGGTAATATTTCTAAAACCAGCAACTGTGTAAGGAATTAAATACCTAATCAGATAAGAATTCTGTATTTTCTGCCCCAGTCACTAGTTCAGAAGAAGAGTAGTTAATAAAATTAGAACATGTCTTTATTGTCTCTGAGAATTCTATCAGCATTTCTGATTATGATCGTGATGGAAATACAGAGGTACCTTCTCCCCTGAGAATCAAGGAGATATGAGTAATGGGTGGCAAATAGATTTGTGTATAGAAAATGGTACGTTTATTAGTTTTCCATCTATTTTATTACTCACCTTTGACAACTGCTAAGGAAACCTACTTTAATTAACCTTCAACTTCCTCCTACTAAATTCATAATGGCATTTATATACTGATGCTATTAGGAAATGAGTTGGGAGCAAACATATCTACAGTTAAATTTTAGAATCTGAATTTTAATGGACAGACAACATGTTTGACAAAGACATGATGATGTTTATGCTTCTGTCATTGTTTATATTTTATATGTTTCTAATTATATTCCATTTTGAAATGCTGTATTCAGAAAATAGGTAAGGAAATAGCATTCAAAACATACCATAGATAATTTACCACTTGTTCATCTAAAATTAAATAACTTACTTATTTGCCTTTTTACTGTAATATCTTTTTAAAAATGATTCTGAGTGTGTATTTATGGCCTAAAAGGTCTAAGTCATAATACATTTTTACATAATACATTTTAAGTAGCCCACAGATCTGCTCTACAAATTTTCATTTACAAAGATCATTCAGGAGCAAAGGAAATTAATTATTAATTAATAGGACATGTTTTACTTTTGTTTACCACAAAATTGTTTTCCATTAAAATTATTCAATAAAAACGGGTTTTTTTGTTTTTTGTTGGTTTTGTTTTGTTTTTACATAATCACAAGCTTAAAATGGAGCAATGCAGAGTGTATTAAAATAGGGACCATGAAATTAAAATCTATACCACCTACTGGTATGCTCTTCTTACATTCAGTTTGCAATTTGGAGCCAACTTTGTGTACTCTTCTTACTATAAAGATAGAAAACAAACAAGCAAACAAAAACCATTTTCATGATTGAGTGAAGATCTGTGTTGTGAAAAGATATAAACTATTAAATAACAGGCTACATATAATAGGAATGTATGCACTTATGGTTTCCTAATGCTTCTGCATTATACTATATATTTCTGGGTCCTTTGCAAAGAGAAGTCAGGTCATTTCTTACTTGTCTACCAGGCATGTGTCTGATTCTGACTTGGTGTGTTTAGTTTTGAATTTTAAAGAGGATTAATAACACACTGACACAAGTTTAAAATGTACTGTCTTCATCACCATCTTAGACTATTACCCCTTGATGAAATTTCTGTCCCAATATTTTAAAATGTTTTGTTGCAGTTTAAGGATTTACGCTCTAAAGAAAGGGTGGTGGGGCAGCTCTTTTTCTCTTACATTAAGAAAGTCCAGGGACACCTGGATGGCTCAGCTGGTTAAGCAACTGAACTCTTGGTGTTGTCTCAGGTCATGATCTCTTGGTTCATGAATTCGAGCACCAAGTTGGACTCACTGCACTGTGTGGATTCTCTCTCTTCTCTCTCACCCCTGCCCTGCTCATGTGTTCTCTCTCTCTGTCTCTCAAAATAATATAAACTGAGCATTGATGTAGACTTACTAGTATTTTTCTGACCTTTTTGATAATAGTCTAAAAACACATATGAGAAATTATGAAAAATCTAGTTACTGAATTATCAGTTCTGGTCCATGGAAAATGAACATGTTTCCTACATCTAATTTTTTTATTTGGATGTTACATATAATTTCCCCCAAATATGCTTGTCAAGAAGTACAAGCATTCAAGAAGAAGTACAATTGGGGAGAGTCTTAACGATTTTGAACAATGATATGGCCAATATAACATTTAAGAAGCCTCTAATGCGTATTTTCTAAAGTTGTGCCTTCTATTTTGTGGTTTGTTTATGCATAAAGGTTATCAGGCTTTGCCAGCAATGTAACAAGAATGTAGATTTTCTTCATAAATATACTATCCTAAGTCAAGTAAATCACACTGAATGCTTCCTCAAATTTTTGAAGATTGTTTTAACACCTTGAAAAGAAGGACAAGTTATATTTTTAAATATGTGTTAAGTCCCTTTGTAGGGAACATTGGGGAAGTCAAATGATGGCTGAGACCCTCACCCTCAGGGAGAGGTTTCAAGGAAGGAACTATATCAGGTTAACTGGGTGTTAAAAATGTATAACGTTTGCTTTTCAGAGCTTAATTATTTCCAGAGGTATGTGTTTCCCAGAGAAACTAATCAATAGCATTATGACCCTTGTGATAAATTCATGAAAATTGGTAATGGAGAAATAGCTGTTTTGCTTTTTGCCAGCCTAGCTGTCTCTTGGGAAACTTCTACCTTCTAAAACCCTGTATATTGCACTTGAAGATTTGCAGATCTTTTCAGCTAGTGCATATTTGGTGCTTTACTTAGTAAGAAAGCATATGCACTAAGACAAAATAGTAGAGCATGCTATCGCCTAGACATTTGAGAATAGTGAATTTCCTGACTAAAATGTACAATAAAGAAAAATAATGAGTAAAAATCCCAAAAGTTACCAAGTTAGGATTTTTGTAAAGTTAAAGAACTAAATTTGCTTAAGGTTTCTTACTTTAACAAGGGTTATAAAGGAAGGGGAATTTTTCTTTCCATGGCATTTCATTTAAGTGCTAAATTTAAATGGAAATTTTAGAATAATTCTGTAATAATTCTCAAGTATCCAAAGTTTGACTTAGATATGGTAGCTAAATTACTACTAACTTAAAGCCTTCTCAGACAGAATTTTAATTGCTGCTTGCATCATTTGGATATTTTATTCAGGCTCACCTTTGATTCAATTCAAATATAATAATTTTTCAGATGTTTAAGATGTTTTAAATGGAAACAAAGGTGTTTACTCAAAATGCCAAGTTTATTAAAATATTTTTATTTGAAAAAGTGAAGTGTAGACTGTTAGGTTGAAAAATTATCACTTCATTAAACAGACATAATTTTTTTCAGACTGATAATTTTTAATTTTTTTTTTATAGTTTATTTTTGAGACAGAGAGAGAACATGAGTGGGGGAGGGGCAGAGACAGAGGGAGACACAGGCTCCAGGCTCTGAGCTGTTTGTCAGCACAGAGCCCGACACTGGGCTCAAACCCACGAACCGTGCAATCATGACCTGAGCCGAAGTCGGACACTCGACCGACTGAGCCACCCAGGCGCCCCCAGACTGATAATTTTTACTGAGCTATAAAATAAACCTAGACTTTCTACAGTTTGTTATATAGCAGAGATGTGACTTAATTTCATCTTTAAATGTTCCACCATTTATTTTGAAATTTGGAAAAGTGATACTTTTTTTAAATATCTGGAACATTATCTATTAATAATAAATGAAGCTACTAACTTTGTTAATGTACAGATTTCAATATTATACTTTGTGAACAAAATTTTATGATTATTTCAAAACTTAAAAAAATAGCATTTTTGCCAGTTTCAAGGAAATTTACTGGGGAAAATCACAGCAGAATGGAGTTTTAAACCTCCATTGTTGAATTAATTGATGAACTAGTTGGTTTATCATTTGGGATTAAAAAATTTTTTTGTAATGTTTATCTGTGAGAGAAAGAGAGAGTGCAAGCAGGGAAAGGAGATTGGGAGGGAGACACAGAATCTGAAGCAGGCTCCAGGCTCCGAGCTGTCAGCTCAGAGCTCGATGTGAGGTTCCAACCCAGGAGCTGTGAGATCATGATCTGATCTGAAGCTTAACCAGCTGAGCTACCCACGTGCCCCTATCATTTGGAAAATTTTAGTTGTGACTATCAGAAACAAAATATAACTTGAGTTAACAATGTAACTGACCAATCCAAGACTCCTGGCTTTAGGGTTCATTAGACTCAGATGCTCAAAGAAAGATTATCTCTTTTTCTCTGTTTCTGCCCCCCTTCAACCTCTGCCTACACTCAGTAATTTCATTCTTTATTCTCATGTAATTAAAAAATTTTTAATTCTAGCATACTTAAAATGCAGTGTTCCATTAGTTTCAGCTTTATAATAAATGATTGAACAATTCTATATATTACTCAGTGCTCATTGCAGTAAGTGTACTCTTTAATCCCCATCACCTATTTCACCTATCTCCGCCCCCCAGCCTCCCATCTGGTAATAACTTTCAGTTCGTTCTCTATAGTTAAAAGGATCTTGGGGGCCTGAGTGGCTCAGTCAGTTAAGTGACCATTCTTGCTTTCGGCTCAGGTCGTGATCTGATGGTTCTGTGGGCTCAAGCCCCGCATCAGGCCCTGCCCTGGCAGTGCAGAGCCTGCTCAGGATTCTCTCTCCCTCTCTGCCCTTCCCCCACTCACGCTGTCTCGGTCTCTCTCAAAATAAATAAGCTTAAAATAAATTAAAGTCTCTTTCTTGGTTTCTTTCTCTTTTTCCTTTGGTCATTGGTTTTGTTTCTTCCACATTTTAGTGAAATCTTAAAGTATTTGTCTTTATCTGACTGACTGACTTCACTTATCATTATACTCTCTAGCTCTATCCATGTTGCAAGATTTCATTGTTTTTATGATTGACATAGTATTCCAGTGTTGTGTGTTCGTGTGTGTGTGTGTGTGTAGTACATCTTCTTTATCCATCCATCGACATTGGGCTGCTTCTCTAATTTGGCTGTTGTAAATAATGCTGCAATAAACAGGGGTACTTGTATCCCTCTGAATTAGTATTTTTTAAGAAATTTTTTAATGTTTTATTTATTTCTGAGAGAGAGAGAGGGAGGGAGGAAGCGTGAGCAGGGGAGGGTCCAAGAGGGAGGGAGACAAAGAATCTGAAGCAGGCTCCAGGCTCTGAGCCAGCTGTCAGCACAGAGCCCGAGGCGGGGCTTGAACCCACGAACTGTGAGATCATGACCTGAGCTGAAGCCAGACATTTAACCGACTGAGCCACCCAGGCACCCCTGAATTAGTATTTTTGTATTTTTTGAGTAAATACCTAGTTGTGCAATTGCTTGATTCTAGAGTATTTCTGTTTTTAACCTTTCAGGGAATATCCATACTGTTTCCCACAGTGGCTGTACCAGTTTGCATTCTCACCAAAGGAGCAACAGTGTTCCTTTGTCTCCACATCCTTGCCAACACTTGTTTCTTGTGTTTTTGAGTTTAGCCATTCTGACAGGTGTCTCATATAATTTTTAAGTAGTATGAAACATAACCACCAACTGTTACAAGTTTATATTTTTTTAGTGTAGTAAATTCCATGGAAAGATTGCCTTTTTCCCAATATTTTTGCCAAACCTTTTGGTTCTTGCTTTCATTAAACTTGTTTATTTTTTTATTGAATTACTGTGGTCCAAGTGGATCTTTATTCTTTTAACAGGCATAGTTAATATGCCCGCCTCTGAAGCCAGGTCAGCTTATCCAAACAACGTGGATGACTGTAAGGACTGGGTACATTTGTAAAAGAAAATTGTGGAGCCATTTCCAACAGCATGGGGAACAGTTGCTGGATAAACCCAAACTACATATCTGTTAACGTTATGGACTGAATGTTTGTGTCTCCCCCACATTCCTATGTTGAAATAGTGATGCCAGATGTGATGGTATTAGGCATTGAGGTTTTTGGGAGACAAGTTATCAGGGTAGATCCCTTGTGAATTGGATTAGTGCCCTCTCCTCTGCCATGTGAGGACACAAGAAGCCAGCAGTGTGCAACACAGGACATGGTGCTCAACACATGCTGATCTGCTTGCACATCAATCTTGGAATTGTCAGCCTCCAAAACTGTGATAAGTAAGATAGTGTTTAAGCCACCCAGACTATGGAAATTTATTACAGCAGCCTGAACTAAGATGTTTTATTATTTTGGTCACTTTTATATCTTAGTAATTCTACAAGAAGATAATAAAAATCTGTGTTCCCATTGTATAAATTTGAGCGCTTGTTTACTCATTAAGTGTGGAATTACAAAGTATCATAACAAGTATTTAGGGGATCTTTAAGTACTTCTGGGCAGACTGTTCTGGAAACATTGCCAACCAGTTATTTTTAGCCACTTGTGAAACATACTTTAGATTATATGTTGCTAAAAGTTTCACACTTTGGAAAATAGTTACTCAAATTCATAAAAGCAAGTAGCCACTAGAATATTAATACCCATTCATCTTATCTTCATTCCAAGATGTTCCTGGAAGAAAGTGGAAGGAGGGAGAGAAGTCTCCCTTCCAGAGAAGGGAAAGGGTAGGTCACGATCTGAACGTGATTCCTTATTTTTGTCACAGTGGAAGGAAATGGGTTGGAAACCACTCTTCTATACATCTATCGATCTTGCCATACTTGCCTTTTTTCCAGAAAAAAAAAGTTTTCATGGATTTATACTGTCCATCATAATACTTAACTTTGATTGCCTTTCTTCTCTTAATTTCTTTCCAGATGTGATTTGTGGTAAAAATGTATTGACCTTGTCCTTCCACTGTGCAAGTATTGTACATCACCCATCATACTTTTTTCTTCAGAGCAATATAACACAGTCTGGTGCACAGTGTTCTTTACTTACATATATTTATTATCCTTCTCCCTTACCTGAAATGGGAATCCTTAGAAGGCAGGGTGGTGTGTGTGTGTGTGTGTGTGTGTGTGTGTGTGTGTGTGTGTGTTTTCTGGCTTACCGATTTATTTCTAGCTTCTAGAATGATGCCTCGTACAAAGGAGACCCTCAAACCTATATACTCATTTACTAACATGTAATGTGCAAAATTGTACATATACTTGCAAGTGTTATCAGAACATCATAAGTTTGAGTAGTATCCTTATCTTTCTTTTTAACTATATTTCTCTGGTTTCTGTTCATATCATATTTACTGTGTTCCTGAAAGTATATAAAACATTAACAGAAAAGTGGTTAAACCATATACTTATGTTATTAGTTAAATTTATAGAAAGATGAAAGTAAATGAATGCCAAAGTGTAGGTAACTGTCATTCATAAATGAATGCCAGTTGTCTTATTCCAGAAACTTAGAGATAGTTTATTCATAATCCCACTAATAATTTGCCATTTATTCATACTAAAGAAGAAAAATATCTCAAGTTGGAGGAAAAACTCATAAAATTTATCAGCCAGCACAGTCTTGATAAACTCTTAACTGGAGATAGGAATAGTTTCTTAACTTGATAAAGTGATTTACTAAAAACTTAAAGCAAATATCCAACTGGGGATTGGTTAGGCCCACTGCCTCTAAAATAAAGAGCAAGGAAAGAATGACCATAATCACCATTCTGGTCAATTTTGCTCTAGATGTTTTCTACTCGAGCAGTAAGGCAAAAGAGAATAAAAGGTGAAATGATTGGAAAGTGAGAAATGTATCAGTATTTGTAAATAATTTGAGTATCTTTGTAGAAATGTCACGAATCTGTACATTTTCAAATTTAAGAGCTCAAGAATGTATGCTGTAAAATCAACATACTAGTAAACTTTTACTTCAACACAAAAGCAACAAATTGTTACTAACTTTAAATGGCCTCTCTTATAAAATAGAATTATGTCAAGTGGAGTCTGTCTGTGTCCTCTTGATCTCCTTTCTTGCAGGATCTGTAATTACTATTTTATTTACAGTGAATGAATTTGATTTTTTAGTGTATCTGTATTTCTCTTCAAATTACTGTCATTTTTAGCTCAAAAATAACAACAGAAAGATATTTAGAAAAATATAAAAGCAGTCATTAAAGACAAAACTTTTTGATTGGGAAGTGTTCAGTACTACCCTGTTCCTGGTAAACTGTTAAGCAATAATAGTGTTTGATATCTAGGTACTGGATGTTTCTCTTTCAGGTTTCTGCATGTTTTCTTAGCATGTTACCGTGTGAACATTCATTGTCAGGTAGATCTTTAGTCCCTTAAGGGAATTGGTTATGTGCCAATTTATTAATCTTTCACAGTATTAGGAATTTGACTGTACACACTATTTATATTTTGGAAAAAGTCTTGTGATACCATTTTTTAAAAAAATTTAAGGAAAATTTTAATTGATTTATAAAACATCTTAAAATACCATACGTTAAAACACTGGATTAATTATACGGTGTTTAGAAATTAAGTTAGGAAGTAGCTTAAATTGTTTAGTTGAAACTTTATACCTTGAATCATTCTAGCACTTGATATGCATTTTCAATTTATAGGAATGTGAATGCCATACAGATATTATTTAAGGTAGGTATTGTTTATAGTATTTCAAGGATGCTCATTGCAATGAAGCTAATATTGAGATTAAATATGGCTCTTAATATAAAAAATTTTTTTAAATACTATGTAGATTTCAGGTTTGTAGATAAACATTACCAATTTCTACTGTGAAATAGTGCTTTCACCATCTATGACATTTAACAATTTATAGTCACACTGAGGCATGAATTTAAATCACTGCAAATTGCTGTAATGATGAGGAATGTGTTATTATTTAAGCATAACCATGCTTCATTTTGCACAAGAACTCATGTGAAGTAATAGAAATTCATTTATTTATAGAAATATATTTTTGTCCATTGAATAAAATCAATTTCTTTTGGACATTTACAGTTCTTAAGGTGATGGCTTTCAAATAAATTAGAGTTATAATAGAATGTCTGATTGATTTGGGTCCATGAAAATAACAAAATCTGGAAACCAGAAACACCAGTAATGTATCTGTCATAATGAATTCCCTAGTCAATACAATAATACAGGTGAAATAAAGGTCTTTACTGAAGTTAAAAAAAAAAAAACAATTTACGCTTTGAACATGTACTCAGAAAACATACAAATTCTACATGGAATTATGATTAAGGAGAATTTTATTTTGATGATAATGTGAAAATAATTTGTGTTTAGAAATTAATTTTTGCCTTTCCTTTCCTGGGCTCATTCTACAGAATTAGAATAATAGTAAATGGCCTGTGTGTGTTACTAGAATTGTTAGGTTTATGGCTATCAATTAAATATTTTAGTTCTTGGATGAGTTCTATTTTATTGGGAAATTTTGTCTTGTGATGCTGAATTTTAAAAATTAGGGTCTTAGGACATAATCTTTACATATACTGTTGAAGATAAGCAAAGCCAGATGTTAGTGAAAGTGATGAAGGCAGATTTATGTTCAGTAACTCCTGACAATGGGGGAAACAACTGAGCTCCATTCTGATTTGTGAAGGAAGAGGTGACAGAGAGTAGGGAAAGGCAGAGTGAGGTTCAAGTAAAAAGTTACAAAGGGATGTCAACATAAATGTGATTAGGCCAAATGTGTCTGCTAGCTGGCACTTGCTGAAGTTGGGATGCTGTCCTCTCACAGAGTAAGGGAGACCAAGGTTCTGTCCTTCCTGGTGATTATCTAAAGGAAGACTCAAGAAATTCACTCTTGACTTCTAAGAGATAAATGTACATCCCAGAGGGACAGCGAAAGGATTTATTACTTTAAGCCCTTTTTAGTAAATGCTCTAAAGGAAGGTCAGGGGGTCTATCCTCTTGTATTGGTTAAAACAAACAGTAAATTGTAGGGGCCATGTTGTTTCCTTAGGCATTTTAATTGGGGACTAGTGTCATTCTAGGGACATGGCCTTAATGTTGCTAGAAGACATGGTAGAGTGTTGTCATGTCTTAGTACAAAGATGTGGCAGAGTCTTTATGTACAGTTCTTGTTACCTTATATTACACAAAATGGAAATGAAAAATTATTTCAAAATTTTCAATAGAAAATATAAGTTTTTCAAATTTTCCAATAGAAAACGATATTAATTTAATTAGTGCCAAAGTAATAGTAATAAAAAGAATGAAAGGGATAAGTTTTCCTGCATTGAAACTTTTTTTTTTCAATAAGACAATGTTAAGGGTTACAGATGTATCTCCCTCTTCCCCCTTTATTTTTGAGAGAAAGCAAATTCACATGGTTTTAAACTTAATCCACGTACAATTTTACCATGCATGCAGTGGAAAGCCTGCTATCACCATGCCCATATCAACCTAGTCCACAGCCCCCGTCCCCTAACAGGAGCATCTGTCCTTCACAGGTATGTGATTAGATATCATAACTAGGTTTTCCTTTATCTGCCCTCAAGCTTTCTTCAGATTCACAGTGGCGTATTCATCAGGTAGGTGTGTCACGTTTATCATGTTTCCCTTACTCTGTTCCTCCTGGGTTTGGGTAGGTTTTTGCCTTTTATAAAGGGTTTTCCCAGCTATGTTGATTTCCAATAGACTGGCTTTTGTATTTTACTGAAATATGATTGTCAGCATTTGAGTAATCAACAGGGTTGGCCTATTTTGCATATTAAAATAATATATATCATTAGGTCATAAGGAGACATTATTATAGAAAAAGCAACATTCTGAGAGTAATTTAGTATTTGTTGTCTTTGCTGTTTAAGGAAAATGTAACCAAGAGTGATTGCTACTTGTATGTGACCAGTCAGATGTAAAAGAAGCAGACCTCACCTGATCAGTGAAGGTGGCTTTCATTGACCCTGAGTTCTGGCATTCTGGAGTCTTAAACCCAAGTATTTGCAAAGAGATGCTACATTTTTGAAGTTTAATGAGACACATTAATTGGAAAACACTACTGCATTTCTCTTGAATGAACTTGACCATGGTATCCATACTGTTAATTCTCTTAGCCTAAGATAATCCCATTAACTTTGATTGGTTTATGATCTTGTGCCCATGTCTAGCTGAGTGACCTGCTAAATGAAGGGCATTCATAGAGGATAGGAAGAAGACTAACACTTTCTTTTTAAATGTAGTTTTATTAAAGCACAGGGACAGGACCCATGGGCAGAAGGAACTGTCAGAAAACTAATATTTTGGAGCACTGGGTGCACTAGGTACTTTTGTATACACTTCATTGAAATTTCAGAATAGTCCTATGATTGGTTAATACCTCAATTACTTATTGGTGAAGAATCTCAGATCCAAAAACAGAAATAACTCCTTACACCATAAACTAGTAAGTGGTTGAATTGGGTTTGGACCTTAAATGTACCACAGTGTGTAGCTACTCAGTGAGGCTTGAGTAGAAGAGCTTCTTTAAAACATTACTCTATAATGGAAGCCATGTTATATTATTAACATTTAGCAGGCTTTTGATTTATCCTAAAGATCAAACTTAATTTCTCTTTAGATTATTTTATGATCCAGTCTTTTCTTCTTGGCTGTTGAGAAGGGGATGCTGCTGGGTATGAAGGTTGGCAAGGTCTTTCCTTGATGATTGGGTGTGGAACTTAGATGAACAAAAGGAATCTCAGCCTTGATGGGCTTGTAATCCCAAAACCAGTCTTTGTCATTAGGTTTTACAGAGGTGTTAACAGCAAGACATGGAGTTGAAGCAAAGTGTCTGTTCCCATGGGGTGGCAAGAATGGATGTGCAGCGTGGGAGGACCCTTGGAGAACAGATCCCAAAGATGGCCCCTGGGAATAAGTCCTTTTAAGGGAAGGAGCCTTTTATGCTGGAGTACCCATAACCAAGCCCCGATGATGAGGAGGAAAATATTAAAATTGCCTGACCACCTCAGATAGCCCTGAACCTTGTCAGTCTCTCACTCTTGGCCATAGTGAAGCTGAGAGCTCTGCAGGACTTTATCTGCATCATTCCCGATGTGGAAGGCCAAGACCCTTCTCTGCTCTTGTAGCAGATACTTATTTAAGTGCATTTGGATCCGACATTGGCTGTGGCGGCACGAAGACCAGAATAGATTGGCCTGGCCTACACTACCTTGATCTGCACAAGGTGAGGCTATATTAGGTGGAAAAAAGTTTTAGTTTTTCAAAGAACCAGAATAAAAATTTAAGTCAGTTTTAAAAAGTAACCCTGTTAAAAAGGTAAAGCATTTATGACATATTTGCTTCCAAGAAGAAGAGTTCTTAGGTGCTTGATTAGTTTCACTGCCAGAATTGGCTCCATGGGATACATTCCAGAGAGTACCAGGGAGCCATAACACTGTTTTTCTAATACTGCTCTCCTTAATTATCTGCTTATCTTAATTATCTTTGCTTCCAGGGATCATTGTGTAGCTTACTTTGCTTTGGGTTGGGCTCCTAATTGTATATTATAAAGAACATTGTAAACAGTGGTTTTCATGCTTTTTTTTTTTTTCTTCTATGGTTCTTTGTAGGGTGGGGTAATAAGTGGTGGTGGTACAGAAACCTATCAGAATGACCTAGGGAAGTTTTCAAACTACAAAAAATCTCTACTCGTTAGGTTATATGCTATATTCTTTAGTTAAGACTGTCCTCCACCCCTTAAAAAAAAAAAAAAAAGGAAAACAAAAGGAAAGGAATACAAAGTGTTTAAACTCACAGAGCGTAATTTTGAAAGTTTGTACAGGTTTCAGAGTGTTCCGATAGATCAGACTACTTTTCAATCTGGTCATGTTTGCCTTTGGTACTCTTTATCTAAACCATTAAGAGAATGTATAAGTATACCTGACATTCATAAAACTTGAGTAAAACATTAAAAAAAGAAAAAAAAACTTATGAAAATAGTTTAGTGAAATAAAACAGGATATAAGAAGCGAATTCAAAATTAGTTTTCTTTGTTACCTAGATTGGAGGAGGAGAATACTTTGTATAGATCTTTCCTTTTTCTGATACATTTTGTTAGGGTTGTGTTGACAGAAATTTCAGCTCCATGATGTACTACTGTGTTAAAGGCCTTGTAATCAAATCGAGGAAAATGTTAAGAGGCAAAGGAATATGGACAAACACGGTAAGGGACTTGAGACTGAAAAATAAGTACTAACAAAAATATGTGTGGAGGTATAACATTTCCTTTTGGGGAAGAGTAGGAATGGTCTGTAAATGGAAACCCTCAGTGAGGGCTTCTCCTTCAACAGAGTAGGCTGTTGTAGAAGGAGCCCAGATACAAGTGCCCTGTCTCTTCACTTGAAGAAGGCTTCCATAGTGTGTATCTCAGGACAGTGGTGGTGTATGTGTGAAATAAAGGGCTATGTTCATAGTCCTTTCTGCTTACAACATAGCTTACAAGGCCTAATTTAGGTTTCCTCCAAGGCTGACAGAGGAGTCCTCATGTGATTTCAAGGCCTGTTGGTTCCCTTCTGTCATTCGGGCTCTCTGTCTTCTTATTTGTTAATATTTTGGTCATAGGTCAACAGATATTTAATTCTATCACTGNTCAAATTCACTACTATTTGGTTGGGGAAGACTGGTGTGGGTGTCAAAGAGGTCCAGAGAGTTCTAAATTCTTGGAAAGAGTTGCATGAGAGAATCTTATATAAGTGTAGACAATGCAAAGTGAATCGTCCCTGTTCGTACATCAGAGGATAAGCCAGAGAGCTTGTTCCTTTAGGTATTTTTGTCCTGGCTCCGCAAAAGCAGTGCTACTTTACTGATTCATGAAGATATTTTAAAACAGGATTTATATTTAACCCGTTTTATATTTATGGTGTTAATTCTAGAGTGTTTATTCAGTTCCTTCCTAAGCTTATATGAGCAGCAATTTAAATATAGTGGAATTATTATCTTAAAGTTTATATCATTTAATTAGCGAGCAGCTCTGTGGTTTAGAGCATTAACTATATCACAAATTACAAATACAGAGTTGTTTATTTAAGTAAATTTACATTAGAAGTAAAACAACTTTTTCTACATTGTGCTATATAACACACTTCATAAGTTTTTAATAAGTATTTCATGAAAAAGTCCTATAGTTAACTAACTTTAGAGGAATATTAAATTCCCTTAACTATAAGATCAAAACAGAAAAATCAATTTTATTTTCATATTCTAGCAAGAAAATGTTAGAAACTAAAATTAAATAATGAAACAGTAGCATGATAAAATATGAAAACGTTAGAAAAATGTGGGGGACCTTAGGTGGCTTAGTCCATTAAATGTTCTACTTGTCATCTCAGCTCAGGTGTGGATCTCAGGGGCGTGAGTTCAAGCCCAACCATTGGACTCCACACTGGGCATGGATCCTATTTAAAAAAATAAATAGAAAAATGTTGAAGATTTCTATACTTAAAATTACAAAATATTGAGAGAAATTAATGCCTAATTAAGCGGAGATACATATTATGTTCATGGTTTGTCAAGATGATGGTTTGATACCAAATGAGCTATAATTCAGTGCAGTTCCCCTAAAAATACCAAGAGTCATTTATTCTTGAAAATAACTGATTCTCAAATTTACATAAAAATGCAAAAGCCTGGAATACCTGTAAATACTGTTTTTAAGAGAACAAAGTGAGATCACTCACTCTAACTGATAGAAAGACTCGTAAGTCTACAGAAAAAACCAAACTATGTAGAATTGGTCTAAGAAATAGGAATTGGATAGAACAGTCTAGGAATTGATCCATGCATATATAGAAAATTAGTGTTTTACAAAGGCATCAAGGTTATTTGATAGGGGAAGGAAAATCTTTTCAGCAACTCTTTCTAAAATAATTGTAAAGAGTTATCAGAGAACACTGAACTTCATCCTCTGCCTTTAGCCTGCTACAAAAGGAAATTCAAGATGACTAGAAACCTAGATTCAAAGTTTAAAATTCAACCTATAGATATACACACAAAATGATACATAGTTTAACCTTAAAAACAACACGTGGAGTTTATGAAAGCATACATTGATGGAGATGGTGGATAGACAGTTGTATTTGCTGGAACTCACTAAACTTTACACTTAACATCTGTGCATTTTGGATTACCTGAATTATGTCTCAAAAGTAGATTCCTTATACAATAACTTAACAAATTGTTCATGTTGTCTTTGCCTCTCTAAGCAAGTGTGTCACTACCATTGTTCCTAAACCTTAAGTTGCATCAATTCTATTATATTAGTGAGGGTTCTCCAGAGAAACAGAACCAATAGAAAATATATGGGGGTGGGAGGAGAGAGAGAAAGAGACAGAGACAGAGAGAGAGATTGTCACCTGATTGTGGGATTTCAGCAAGTCTGAAATCTGTGGGGGAGGCTGGAAAGCTGGAAAATTGGGCAAGATTTCTATGTCTCAGTTTTGAGGCAGATCTCTTGCTCCTCTGTGAAGTCTTAGTCATGGCTGTTACGACTTTCCTTTGACTGGAAGAGGCCTGCCCACATTCTAGAGGATAATCTGCTTCAACTGATTGTAAATGTTAATCATATATAACAGAATGTCTTTTCAGCTAATCTAGTGTTTGTCCAAACACCTGGGCAGGTAGGAGAGTTTTAATTCCTTCTTCATAGACGTAGGATAAGGATCTACAAGATGGCCTCATTTGTCAAAGATTTGATGTTTAATCTGTGATTAACACCTATGCCAGGTGTTTTATAGAAACTTGGAATGCACCATGGCATAGATGATAGGAAAATATCTGAACTTGTGGAGTGTGCATTGTAGTAGGTGGGAGACAGTAAAAATACTAGAAAATTCCATAGTAATTTAGAGAATAGTAGTAATAAGTGCCTCGGGGAAAATAGGTAGAATAAGTTAGGGAGCACCGAGAAACTCATATGGGGTTTGCCTCATTAAGAAGGTAGCATATTTTACTGGAGACTTGAAGGACCCTTGTAGATATCTTGGGAGAACCAATCCACTAGAGGAAGCCAGTAGTGTGAAACCTCGAAGCCTGGTAACTAAAACTAGAACCTTGGTCTTAAGCTGCTCACTGTGTAAGTCTAGATATTGAGTACACTGTTTGTGTAAGCATAGTGCTAGGTAGGCATTGGAGCTATTGTAGTAAAAACACATACTGTGCCAAGGAAATTTCTGATTCTTTATTTTCATTATAGGAGTGGTTCCTCACCCATGAGCAAGAGAGTCATTACAAAGGACTTCAAATATATTTAGCTCTGAAAATTTTCTGTAGATAATAATTATACATATTACACTGAAATGTATATGTGTTCTATACTTTTTTAAATGTTTATTTTGAGAGAGAGAGCAATGGCACAGAAGCAGGGGGAAGGGCAGAGAGAGGGGAAGAGAGACTCCCAAGCAGGCTCCACGCCTTTAGCAGAAAGCCCTTTGTGGAGTGCAAACTCACCAATTATGAAACCATGATTGGAGCTGACATCAAGAGCTGGACGCTTAACCAATGGAGTCACCCAGGTGCTCCATATGTGTTCTTGATAAAAACACAATTTAGACATTACTAAATTCACAATTATGCACTTGTTATTCAATTGATGACTACCAAAGTTCCATTGTGATCGTGCTGGGTGGTACATAATCCTTGAGCAATTGTGAAGTTGAAAACGGTCCTTCCTCATTCTTGAAAATGTTTGAAAACGTTTGCTCTATGCTATAAGTTCGCCAAATTGAATTGGCTCTGAAAGCCACACCAAAAATTTGCTATTT
Source organism: Crocuta crocuta (assembly GCF_008692635.1). Classification (NCBI taxonomy): domain Eukaryota; kingdom Metazoa; phylum Chordata; class Mammalia; order Carnivora; family Hyaenidae; genus Crocuta; species Crocuta crocuta. The sequence goes on from NW_027529173.1 coordinate 5,981,691, forward strand.
CTAAAGACAAGGGAGGCCTTTGAAATTCTCAACTGGAGGAAGAGCATGATCAGACCTGCGGTTTTTGGAAAATTTCTTTTCATTGTGAGTTATCCAGAGGAAGTCAAATGGAATAAATCTATTGAGGAATGCTTATGGTTTAATTATGGTTACTTGATGCATAACACAGTGAAGCAGACTTCACTATACTTAAACCTCTGTTCCTCATGCTTAAAAGAGCTTCAAATCCTAATTTCTATGCAATATGCATTATTTAAGGCAGTATTTCCAAGTTACAGGTATCCTCTATTAAAAGTCAACAATTAAAAATAGCTTTCTAGCTTAGCCCTGTCTTGAATACTTGAAGTGAAACATTAGCCGCAGTTAAAACAGACCCTTTTGAGGGTGTATGTACATGCTAGCAGATACATGTCTGGTTTATGTGTCTGCGGGATAATTTGACATTTTGATGTTTGGATGAACTTTCATTCCGGCCTTCTGTTTCAAAGTCTAGCTTTCATTGTTTGAACTTAGTTTAATTTTATCTTAGTGGTGAGCCAAAGACTTATTATATGAGTTATTTGAAAATATATATTTATAATCAGTAAAGGTCCCTCTACTGATACTTAACATTGAAGGTTTTAAAGTAGCAATAAATACTTTTTAAGATAATTAAGAAAGCTGGAAATCAACATATTTAGATTTGGTAGACTGAAGCAAAATCTTGGTAAAGGATTTCCAAAGACTGCAGTTTACCTTGGGTACTTTTACTTGGGATTCTCCATGTGTTCTGTATTTTATTCCTCTACAGTCTGCCTTCCCACTCACAAGGGCCATTCCTTTGTGATTACTACTCTGCTTCATTTCTTCACACTGACTACATATACACTCTTGATGAGTTATCCTATATCATGCTATATTCTGATCTTTGATGTCTCTGTCAGGCAGAATATCAATATGAAATTGTAACACTTGTTTGCATTTGTGTTTAATTCAATCTGTGTGGTACTGGCAACACTATGGCTATTCATTCTTTGGCAGGATGTATGCTTCTGGCTTTGCTGCTGATTCAGATTTTCCATGCATGTGGGTATGTGGTGCTTCTTGCTCAGACATCTAGATGCTTGATTGCTAATGCTTCCCACTTGCCAGATGGTAAATATGCAGCCACAGTTTTCCAGACAGTTGTTGTCTGGGTACAAATCATTGTACATTCTGAATTTTTTTGTCTACTTTTTTTTTTATATCACTGTGAATATTCAATGAAATCTTTCCATAGCAAAAATGAATCTCCTGTGCCTGATGCAATTCTGTGAGTCCTCAGGTTTCTACATTTACAGCGGTTTTCTTCTCCATTAGGGAATCTCTTGCGTGTTAACACACCAGTTGTTAGGGAGACTAGGGAGATAGGTTCAGCAATGCACTGCTGAGATTGGCTCTAGTAGTGATGCCTACATTAGGCAAAGAGAAGAAATCACCATCAGTGAAATCTACAAAAGGTTGTTGATGTGTGGCTATCCATCCAGGGCCAGGAGATGCTGAATGATGTTACAACATGCCAAATGTATGCCTGGAGATCAGTCATTTTAGTCTGCATTTCAGTTGTCTTTTTTTTTTCCTTTTGCTCTTCTTTTTTCATTATTCTGATTAGAAGAGCTGAAATAATGGTCTTTTGTCTCTTGGGCCTTATTAAGGAACTTGTAAAGGAGCTAAAAGATTGACTATGTATCAGTTGATTATATATAAATACATTTAGCCTGGGAAAATGATAGAGTTACCATCTTCAGATTATCTTTGTTTTTTTTTTTTAAATTTTTGAACATTTATTCATTTTTGAGAGACAGAGTATGAGTGGCGGGGTGGGGGAGTGCAGAGAGACAGAGGGAGACACAGAGTTCAAACCAGCCTTCAGGCTCTGAGCTGTTAGCACAGTTACTGACACAGGGCTTGAACTCATGAGCTCATGACCTGAGCCGAAATGGGATGCTAACTGACTGAGCCACCCAAGTGCCCGTATTATCTTCAGATTATCTTTGTAAAATGAGGCTTTCTAAAAAATGAGTTAGAATTGAAACACAACATTAGTTTCAGAGGTATGAATGGGGCATCTATTTTGGAAGAAATGTGTATAAAAGTAAATAATATAGATTATACTGCTTTGAAGAAATTAGATAGATGATGACGAAGAATTACATTATTATTTACTGAGGTACTACTATGGTATGACCCTGACCTAACTTGTAAGTTCATTATCTAATGTTATGCTTACAATAACCCTGCTAGGGGAGTTATCCCATAGGTATGAACACTCCTTGAGGTTCAGGGAGTTTCTGTGTCTTGCCCAAGGTTATGCAACTAGTAGAGGCAGATGGAATAGAATCTCAAGTCAGTCTGATATCTAAGCCTGTAATATTGTAACTAAAATGATGTATGATCCGTTGTTTGGACATATATGTGTATACATGTGTGTGTGTGTGTGTGTAAAATAATATTTCAGTCTGTGAATATGGCTTTAAAATCTTACTGCTATTTGAATCACTGAATATGCCCTTTAATGGATGAGCATCTAATAGTAGACCATGTTCTCTTATTGTCATCTCTTTATGTCACCACGTCACCGTTTGTTCTCATTTTCCTGGTTGTAAAATAGCACAAAACAAAAATTATTGAGGGATTGAAATAATGACTTCATCCAAGTCCTTCCATCTTGTCCCAGCTTTCGGGTGGATCCTCATCCATCTGAGACTGTGAAATAGATAACGGTGCAACCCGAAATGCTAATCCTGTATGTTTGCATTTGCCACCCTCTAAAGATGGTTTGTTAATCTCCAGTATACTATTTCCCTTGTATGATGCCCAGGCTCTTTTTATCCTTACCTGTGCTTCTACAAAGATTCTCCTCTCCATCCCCTTAACTAGTTCATGTATCTTAGCCATCATCTCCTCAATTAAATTTTTTTTTAACATTTATTCATTTTTGAGAGACAGAGAGTGACAGAGCATGAGTTGGGGAGGGGCAGAGAGAGAGAGAAAGGGAGGCATAGAATCCAAAGCAGGCTCCAGGCTCTGAGCTGTCAGCACAGAGCCTGATGTGGGGCTTGAATCCATGGACTGCAAGATCATGACCTGAGCCAAAGTCAGATGCTTAACTGACTGAGCCACCCAGGTTCCCTGTCACCTCCCCACTTCTAAAGAGTTAATACCTATTCATCCTATATGTCTCCTCCAGACTGATGAATTGTATCTGTTAAGTTGTAGTCATATTTCTCTTTATATGAAGGCTTCAGTGTTTTTCTGATGTTTTATGTATCTGTATTTCCTTGGTGGTAACTATAATTGTGTTGAAAATGGAAGAAACTTGCTTATTGTTCAATGAGTTTCTTTGGATCTTATAAGAAAAATGAAATGGAATTTTTTTTTTTTTTTTAATGCTAGGCAGAAGATAGGCTTGAAAAGAATTCAGGAAAATGCCTCACTTTTTTTTGGTTACATTCCTTGTGCAGGCATGGATTATTAAAATATAATAAAATGTCTTTTTATCTTAATGAAACAAAAAATTATATATGGGCTTATTGGGCCATAATCCAGAAATATTAACATAAGTTTCAAGTTTTAGGAACAGAAAATACCCTAAAAATTTTTGTAGAGGCGGGGTGTGTATTTTTACTCTATCGTGACTAATTAAACACATATGAATGGAACACAAAGGAAACTACATGGTACATATGCTTAATGGGCCTAAAGTAATGAGTTAGGTACCAGGAAGGTAATACCTAAGGAAAGGAAATCTTATTTTCATGGTGTAGTCTGTAAATCTGAATAGTATTCATTGATATATAGTATAATTATTTGATAGTTTGTTTTTAACTTTGATCTTATGAAATTGAAATGGGAAAGATCTTCTTATATTGATTGATTATAGCTTCCCCTCTAAATTCTCACAAACCTTTTCTGCAAAGTGGGAATTATGGAAAGAGAAGCTTTCTTTCACTTAAATATTTGCAACTTTTTGGACATGAAAAACAGTTATAAAATTTTATTTAAAAACAATTTTTAATGCTTTTTATTTATTTCTGAGAGAGAGAAAGAGAGACAGCGTGATCAGGGGAGGGTCAGAAAGAGAGGGAGATACAGAATCTGAAGCAGGCTCCAGGCTCTGAGTGAGCTGTCAGCACAGAGCTGGACGTGGAGCTTGAACACACAAACCGTGAGATCATGACCTGAGCCAAAGTCGGATGCTTAACCTACTAAGCCACCCAGATGCCCAAAACAGTTATAAAATTTTAGACTGACATTAGAATATCAAAAATCTTTCTTCTTTATTTTCTGGTAAATACTTTCAGCATACTTGCCATTTAGGTTAATACTGCTGAATACACTGCATCCCTTGGTGATGGCCCCAAGTCTTTGGTATTTCCCTTCTTTGAGTCTGTTAGTTGTTACTGTACCTCCGTGTCCAAAAGTGTCCTCCGAGTATATATAGGAACCTCAGGAGCACATTTTGGTCTTGTTGTTATTATTATTAGAAAACCAGGACTCAAAATGTGTGATAAACAGGGATTGTACTGAACCATATCCTAAGTCTAAGACTTTTTCTTGATAGTCATTACCACTTCGATTTGACTCAGTAAGCTATCATTTTTAACATATTTCCTGAAAAATTGTAAACACGTCATACATCAACCAGTGAATTCATTTTAATTCTACCACTCCTATTCCAAAGAAAATGACAGGTAACATTTTAGTGGGTATCTACATGGATAAAGTCCTATGCACTGTCGAATCTTTATGTATGTATACATGTGGAGTTTTACATCCTGCAGGACTTCCCATGCTGATGTATTTGAGTCTAGCATTTGTTTTCACTGCTATAAGCTATTTCATGGCCTATTGATTCTGTAGAGAGGATTAAGGCATATGAGCATGTGCTGTCATGCTCATGTGTGTTTATTTCTGTAAGAGAGGAATAGTCTCTTCTTAGGAGTGGAATTCTTAAGGTAAATAATATGTGCATTCTTTCACAGATGCCTACTTATTCACTGCTTCACCAGCTAGCTCATTCTTGTGACTGCCGCTTCTTTTGCTTGTTCTCTTTTCCACTGCCTTGGAGCCCTGCCATTAATGGTATTTCATATATAACTTGTCACCTGGAGGACTTTTTTTGTCTGATTTTTCAACCCTCAGTGGAATATAAAATAAGTATTTTGAATCGTTCTCATATCACAATTAGTGTTACTCTTCTAATCGTCAGTTGACCTTGAGTCCAAACTAAATAAATGATCATTTATTTATTTTTTTAATGTTTTATTTATTTCTGAGAGAGAGACAGCGTGAGCAGGGGAGGGTCAGAGAGGGAGGGAGACACAGAATCTGAAACAGGCTCGAGGCTCTAAACTAGCCGTCAGCACAGAGCTCGATGCGGGGCTTGAAACCAAAAACCGTGAGATTGTGACCTGAGCCAAAGTCTGACACTTAACCGAAAGAGCCTCCCAGGTGACCCAATAAATGATCATTTAGAGTGTAAGCTTTACATATCCCTCTCCAGAGGGGCCACACACAAAAGCACTGAGCTTTTCTTTGTTATACCACAATTAGGCAAATCTAAGACAGAAGGTGTGGGGTAGTAAAATGAGCTTTGGAAATACATGTCAGTCTTAGTTGTCTATATTATCTAGACCTAGTTGTTTTACTTTTGGCAGTCTATCCTATTTAAGTTATCATAAGTGTAGGAAATTGTATGCACAAAAATGTCCCAAATGCTAGAAATCACTTAAAAGACTCCATAGAAATGATTAAGTAAATTGATACATAACCTCAGTGGTAAATGATGGATTTGTTAAAAATTGCTAGTTATAAATATAAAAAACATGGGGAATATTTGTTATGTCAAGTAATCAACAATCAAAGTTGTATGGAAACATAAGATTCTAGCTATAAAAACTCAGCCATCTTGAATAAAGGAATAATAATTTTTTTAAGTTAAAAAAAACACTCAGCCCACCTAAGCATTAAGGAAAAAGGTAAATAAAATTATTACTAGTGACTGTAGTGTGGTCTTTGTTTTTAGTTAATGTTACTTAAAATTATGTTTGTTTTACTTCCAATCTATAATACCTAGCATGCATATTTTAATTTTATCAGCCAAAGTCTTTGCCATTGAGAAGCAGTCAAAAAATTATTTTCCATACAGAATCTTCTGACTTTCTACTAAAAACTAACATGGTGGTTGTGTTCATACTATGTTTTTAGTTCATATGAAGCTGTTAACTTTTTTTTTTAAATCAAATTGATACTTATTAAGTAGGTAGGATATCAAGAAAACGTTAAGAGAAAAGAAAATTGTTCTACAAATTAAATATGAGATGAAACTGTAAGAGTATAAATTTTATGTGTTACTTGCTAATTTGGAATGCTGTACATTGCTTTCATAAGCCATATATAATATTTATTAGAAAAATGGGTAATGTTTGGTAATGGTTTTCAAATCACTATAAACATTTAGGAAAATTTGAGTTTATTTTTTTCTGTTGCTTGAGTTGCTTTAATAATCAAGTGTTGATATTATGTAATGTGGATTTGTGCATTCATGACTACTAAGTTTTATAAATCTGGCAAACTACATAATAGGGTTCTTAGAATTTTTTTAGTGAATAGATTGAGAATTTTAGATTTTTTTTTAAATTTCTGCAGTTTGGCTCTCTATACTAATAGAAAACTTGTACATACTTTTAACTGTGGAGATTATATATATGTATATATATATACTATATATACTATCATATATATGATATTAAGTTTTTGATGAAGTAGACTTCAGTTAGATGCTTTATACAACAGTATTAGTAATGAATTTCAAAATAATTGAGTAATGACTAGGACTTCTCCTTTTAATAGAACAACGTAGTATCTTACTGAAAAACTTAATCCATGTGGGTAATTATGTTTGGTGAAAGGGACTGATTTAAAATGAAGGAATTTATGAGAAAAAAGTCATGTTTAGGAAAGCAAAATAAGTAAAAGTTCATTATCTAGTATGTACAAGGTACTGTGCAGGTGTTTTATACACATTATTTTGCTTGAGACTCTAAATAGCCCTGAGATATGAGTTAGTGTTGGTGTCCCTATTTATCTGGTGAGGAAACTCAGCCCCAGGGAATTGAAGCAGCTTGCCCTAGATCAAACAGTAAGTAACTGCAAGAGCTGAAATTTAAGCTGAAGTCTATTTGTTGTCAAGTCCCATGTGTTCTTGGAACCTCCCATGGCTTTGTACAACAGAAGAGGAATATCCAGTACTAAGTGACAACGGTGAACAATCACTGTAATGGTTTATTACTCCAATTCATACTTCGTAGGGATGCTTGGGAGATTCTGTTGAAAAGACTAGTTATGGAGGCATATCATGTTTATTTTGCAGATGAACCCTGCTCTTTCAGGACTTTGGCTTCACAATTATTTTCCAAATGTTCATTAGGTCTAATTGAATAGTGAGCAAAGTATTTCTGTGGTCATGGTGGTTTGCTGTCTACATCAAATCTATCCTAAATTGTTAGTTTAATCTAATCATGGCAATCCTATTTTCCATGATGATAATTAGCATAATAATGGACATTGAAACTAATCCTAGGCAATGAGACATAAAGGGAATTCTCCTACAGGCTTATGGAAAAGTTTTCATTGATCGCAAGAAAAAAATGACCAAGAATGAAGGTCTTCCTTCTTGATCTATACAATGTTGTGTCAAGATGTGGTTTCTAAAACCATTATAACCATCTTTTATTTCCTTTTTAAAATTTTTTATTTAATTTACTATTTTTTAATTTATATCCACATTAGTTAGCGTATAGTGCAACAATGTTTTCAGGAGTAGATTCCTTAATGCCCCTTACCCATTTAGCCCATCCCCACTCCCACAATCCCTCCAAAAGAGTAACCCTCTTTTTGTTCTCCATATTTAAGAGTCTCTTATGTTTTTGTCCCCCTCCCTGTTTTTATGGTTGTTTTTTTTTTTTTGGCTTCCTTTCCCTTATGTTTAGCTGTTCTGTATCTTAAAGTCCTCAAATGAGTGGAGTCATATGATATTTGTCTTTCTCTGACTAATTTCACTTAGCATGATACCCTCTGGTTCCATCCATGTAGTTGCAAATGGCAGGATTTCATTCTTTTTGCTTGCGGAGTAATACTCCATTGTATATATATGTACCACATCTTCTTTATCCATTCATACATCAGTGGACATTTGGGAATTTTACATACTTTGGCTCTTGTTGATAGTGCTGCTATAAACATTGGGGTGCATGTGTCCCTTCAAAACAGCACACCTGTATCCCTTGGGTAAATATCTAGTAGTGCAATTGCTGGCTCATAGGGTAGTTCTATTTTTAATGTTTTGAAGAATCTCCATATTGTTTTCCAGAGTGGCTGTACCAGTTTGCATTCCCACCAGCAGTGCAAAAGAGATCCTCTTTCTCTGCATCCTTGCCAACATCTGTTGTTATTTGAGTTGTTAATGTTAGCCATTCTTACAGGTGTGAGGTGGTATCTCATTGTGGTTTTGATTTTTATTTCGCTGACGATGAGTAATGGTGAGCATCATTTCATGAGTCTATTGGCCATCTGGATGTCTTCCTTGGATAGCTTTCTTTTCACTGGATTATTTCTTTTTGGGGGTTGAGTTTGAGAAGTTCTTTATAGATTTTGGATACTAACCCTTTATCTGATATGTCATTTGCCAATATCTTCTGCCATTCCATTGGTTGCCTTTTAGTTTTGCTGATTGTTTCCTTCACTGTGTAGAAGTTTTTATTTTGATGAGGTCCCAATAGTATAGCCATCTTGATAGCAGTCTGTCAATTAGAGCCAACCTGAAAGGTCTCAAAGCCAAAAGAAAGAATGTTTTACCTTGATGACATAGTCAAATGAGCCAAATGAACCAGGAACCACCCATGGTTGCAATATAAACCAACTATTTTATTCGTTTGTTTATAATTTCCTAAAATTTAGTTTTGAGAGAGGGAGAGAGAGAGAGAGAGACAGAGCATGAATGTGTGAGGAACAGAGCGAGAGAGGGACACAGAATCTGAAGCAGACTCCAGGCTCTGAGCTATTAGCACAGATTCCTATGCAGGGCTCAAACTTACAAGCCATAAGATCATGACCTAAGCCAAAGTCAGATGCTTAACCAACTAAGCCACCCAGGTGCCCCTGAACCAACTGTTTAGAATGTTCTATAGTTAATTTCTGTTACGTGACCTAATAGCTTTCTTGTATAATAGACAGCTTTCTTGTATAATCTGAATTTGGATAAAGAATATTTCTTTGCAGCAAATAAAATATTTTGTGGTAGGTGGGGAGGTGGTATAGTATTTGGTTTATGGAGCTGGGCACTGCTAGTCAAAGGTTCTAAAATGTACTTGAACAAATGGAGGATCTAGGAGGTAGAACATTGAGGTCTTACTCTTAGAGGCTGGTATAAAGTGACACTTGTTATTTGGTTTCTAAACAATTGGAGAACTACTGCTTGTAGTGTGCCTTTGGAAATTGTGTGCCTACAGATGCTGCAAAATTACAGGATATGGTAGGAAAAATTAATAATACTAGATCACAATGGCTATTTTTGCAATCCAAAGTAAAGAAACAAACATAGGGTCAAGGTGGCGTGTTTGGAAACTGAAAGATAAAAACCTGGTTTTACTCAGGCAGTACCATTTCAGATGTGACTTTAAAATTAAGTTGAAGGAGAGGGGCACCTGGGTGGCTCAGCTGATTGGGTGTCCAACTTCAGATCACATCATGATCTCACAGTTTGTGGGCTCGAGCCTAGTGTCTGGCTCTGTGCTGACAGATTCTGTGTTTCTCTGCCTCTCCCCTGCTCATGCTCTTTCTCTCTCTTCCTCTCAAAAATAATAAATAAACATTAAAAATTAAGTTGAAAGGATTTTTAAAATTTGATTCTTTCGAGATTAGAACAGCTGAACTATATGCCTTAGGGTAAAGTGCTGGCAATGGTTATGATGTTGAAGACTTAGCAGGAGAGAAGTTTGGAAGAAAGGCAAACTTTATTTCCTTGACTTGTTACAAGCACCTTCCATTATTTTCTGTTCCACCACAGGGACAGAGACAGGATTATATGTGACAAACAATATGAGGTAGTTTTTTTTCAGTTAAGAGTCTCATGGTAGAGACTGTTAAGCAGGACTGTCAAATAGATCCCAGTGTCAGTGGAAGAATGGTTTCCAGACTTCTGGATTAGGTCTAAAGAAATGCATTGATTGTAGTTAGAAATCCTTAGGTTGGATCAGGTGCAGATACACTAAAAGCTTCATTTTTAAATAACCAAAGAAATGCCAGACCTGATAACAGCTTGGTACTGTTCAACCTATAAAGCAAGTTCCTAGGCTCCCCAGTTGAGTGAGGAGATGAGGTAATAAGTATACAGGCCCCTGAAATGGCATTCTCCACAAGACTTTGCTCATTGTGGCCATGGAGGAAAGGGGAGGAGGGGTAAACCTTTCAGAAAGCAGAAACATGGGCTACCTGGGAGCATATTTCCTTCTCAGACCTGGAAATATGTACTTTCCCTGTCAGAGAATGAGAGCTCTGAGGATTTTATAGAACAATGATTAATTGGGCTTTTTTTTATTGGCCCCCTTTCTGACATTTTATGGTTGCTACTGTTTTTTTTTTTTTTAATAATTCCACTGTTGATTGGTGTGTAAAATTGAGAGAGTAGATACTTCATCATTTAGATTGAGTTCACTAAGCAGTTTGGACGTACTAGACATAATGGCTGTTACCTGGAAATCTTGAACTTGGAGCATGATGCAGTGACCAGTTGAGACTTTGGATCTAGTCCTTTAGGGAAGGAACAGAAACAGGTAGCACTGGGCAGCTTTGAAAATAAGGTAGTGAGGGGTGTATGGATATTTTGTAGCTAAAATAATAGTTAACGTTGATGACTGAGTACTCAGCAACCCTGATTCTCTTTTTCAATACAACCCAAATTGTGTTCAGTATCTGGTTGCATAAAGTCATGTGTCTGAGAGAAGTAACTCATTCTTAGTCTCAAAGATATCCTGGTTAGTCTAAGGATAATCTCATATGCCTTGCTGATGATTCTTCAAGATATAACTGAACTCTGGCCATTGAGATCATACAGACGTTTTCTGGAGGCTGCTGGGAAATTTTTTTTCATACTCTTCAGTCTATGGGATACCATTCTCTCCTGCATTAGCTATAAATAGGAAAATCTTTTTTTTTTCTACATCAATAGCAAAAAAGTAAACTCAAGATGAAATTGATACTGTTGACTGTGGAACAAAATGATGGAGATCATCCTTTAGACATACAACTGGTGCTATGACTATAAAGCACTTGAAGCTTGATATAATAATGTCCTTATTCTTTAAAAGTTGAGCCAGCTCCTGTGATTTAGCATTTTCTGTTACTTGAAATACAAATAGTAAAGCCTCCTTTTGGAAATTTGAGAAGGCAGCATAAATGAATCTAAAGGCAATTTTTCATATCCTGTTGACTGAAAATCATGAGAGCAGTCAACAAGTATGTACTTAATGAGGGTAAAGTTGGATTTGTTGACTTGAAGTTGAGCAGCATGTTGAAAATGGAGGGACACAGGGTAGAGGATGCAGAACTTGGCACAAGTCACAATTAAACTTTGGGTGAGTTCTAATTGGTTATAAATGTTGAAGCTTAGCATGCTCTTGACATGGAAATTGAGGAACAAGGATTGATGCTTCACTAACAATGGCTTGGAAAGTAATATTTTTTTAAGCACCCGTTTTCTCTTCTTAAAATGGGAGGATTGGAGTAGATGCTCTATAAAGTCCCATCCACCTCAAATTATTTTGGTCAAGTTAACACTGGTCTTTTCCTTAGGATGATTGATGAAATACTTAATTTGTTTAACAGTATGTTACAGAGGGCTTTGTTAATAGCCTGACTTATTATGATATAGTTGGAATGATGTTTGCAAACGATGACAACCTGTACTTCTGTAATTTTTAAATCATTCCTGTTTGAACAAGGAATTTTACTGTGGCTTGGTTACCAACAGTCCCACCTTACCCTCCCTACCTCAAAACTTTTTAATGAACTCTGTATTTCATAATATTTTTGAAGTTTTAAACTTAAACAATTAATGCTAATTAAAATGATGTCAAGTGTACATTAGTTGATACAATTTTACCAAGAAAAAATATTTTTCCTGATATCCCTTTAAAGATTGCCTAACACCAAGTAGTTGGCCAATTATAGAAGAATTTGAAATAATGTATTTCAGCCAGATGGCAAGAGACATTTTATGAAACAAATTCAGAGTATAGATTACATATGTTTTTACTTACTCTTCAGTGGTAAATGTTTACTATTCTTTACAGCAATTGAACATTAGGTTTATAGATTGAGAAATAAATATTGATGAGAATCAAAATTATACTAGTTCTGTTCATGAGGTATTTATTACATTGTGTATGCATATAAATTGTATATGGAACAGTTTAAAAATCTGAATAAATTATTTACTATGAATATAATTGATTTAAGAAACAATTTACATTGTTAAAATATATAGTCAGTGCTTTTTTTCTTTGCCAATATTTAACATTTGTAATATTTGTAAGTATTTCTAAGTATAAAACTGTTTTACAAACTGCTGTATATTTGGAGAAATATAATTACACATAGGTTGTGGAATACCAAGTTGCACATTCTTGCCTTAACTTAATAATTTATATTTTAATTCAGAAAAGGGTTTCCTTCTTTTAAAGGGAATGTCATTTTGAAAAGCAAAATATACTCTGACATTAAAATTTGGATTTTAGCTTAAAATTGTCATTAAGCTGGTGTTTTTTATTATTTTGGTGCTTTCGATACCACATATGTGTTTTGTTTACACCTTAAAGGTAGAGATTTGGTAAATAAGCCACATAAAGAGTAATAAAATTCAACAATTTTAATTGCTTAGAATCATATGCATATTCTTCTACTCGATCTGTAATTGTGATAACTGATGAATGATAGGACAGATTTTAATATTTTCCTGGAATATCTTAATGGATATTCATACATTTTAAATTCGTTTGGCAAGTATGTTGTTAAACACCTCTAATTGCCGTACAATATTTTTTTTCTTCTAGGAAAAAAATTAGTATTAAGTTTAAATGTAGTATTTTCTTAAAAATAGTTCCCATATGCTTCGATCAATAAAAACTTGTTAAATAATATCATTTCATTTTTTAAACTTTCCATAGTATTAGAATTAATTAGAATTTCTGTATCTTTACTTTAACGAAGATCAAAATGCTGCAGAAAAATTATCAAATTAGAGGCTTTAAGTTTATGTCATAGTTTTTCTACAAAATTGTATTTATGATCACAGTGAAGCTTTTCTAGTCATTTATCACATCTCTCCTATACTTAGCAATCACAAAATGATAAAAGATTTTTTTACGTGAAATCATAGAAATAAGACATTATGGCAGTTTGGAGACACTAGTATAGCCTTCTAAGTTGCTTACAGCTTTTTAAATTTTTAAATGCTTGTTTATATTGAGAGAGAGTACACATGCATGGGAGGGGCAAATAGAGGGAGAGAGAGAATCCCAAGCAGGCTTTAACCTGTCAGCGCATTGGGGCATGATCCCACAAACCGTGCGATCATGATCTGAGCCAAAGTCAATAGTCGGATGCTTAACTGAATGACCCACCCTGGTGCTCATAAGTCACATAGAGTTTTTATGTTTTTCAGGAAAATATACTTTAGAAATGATCTGGTTTTTATTTTATGAAACATCATGTGTAGGCATAATTCCCACAAGCTACATCACCAGTTTAGGAAGGAGAGCTTTTTTAAAATACTTATTACAGAATTTGCAGTGGTCAGTTTTTCTTCGGGGGAAAAAAAAAACCTGACTAACAATCACAGAATTGGCATTGTGCAGTGAAACTTCAGTCAGTTTAAGAATAAAGTTACAGAAAATATTGGTAGAAAAATATATTCAAGTGCATGGTTTTGAAATAGATAATATCATAGTGGTTGGCACATAAAAACCCAGTGGGGTTAGAGAAATTAGATAACCATGTATGGCTTGATCAATACATCTGCCACTATCATCCTCTTTGAAGGAAGGATGGCATCCTCCTGTGTAGTATGTTTGTTTCCTTCTTATATTGTTAAATGCCTGTGAACATTTGACTTCCTTTAACAAATTTTGTTACTAATTAAGGGTTATAGAAAATAGTATTTTAGGATGAAAAAGGATATCTCTATTCCTAGTTCCCAGCTCTGGTTGTATATTAGAATCACCTGAAGGGCTTTTAACAAATATTAATATTTGGGTCCTACCCCAAATAAATCAGAATCAGGTTTGGGTCAGGCAATGGAATTCCCCAGGTGATTCTAATTTGTAATGTGTAGTGTGGTTTGAAGACTTGTCGATATAATGTAAGATATTCCTCAAACGATTATTATTTCATTTGATTAGATTTCATTTGATGTGATTTAATCCACGAATTATGTATTTCTTAAAAAGAAAAAATTAAAACTTTGATTTATAATGTTATGATTTCATTGCTGATGTTTACCAACTATAGCTTTTGTCATATAAATATATGCTAAAAGGAATGTAATCTAACAGAATGTAATGGATATCACTCCTCTTGCTGGTCAGTCTTTGGAAATGTTTCTATTGATATAAATTAATATGAAGACTGGCTTGTGGTTAAGAAAAACATATGGGCATATAAATTGCACCATAGGTGCTATTTACTGCCCAAATGTAGGCTATACTATATTAGTTTCCTCTTGCTGCTATAACAAATAACCACAAACCTCGTGTAGTGGCTCCAAAACAACGAATTTATTTTCTTACTGTTCTGAATGTAAGAAGTCCTAAAATCAATGTGTCATCAAGGTCTCGTTCTTTTTCAAGGCTCTAGGAGAAGATCCCTTTCTTTTCTTTTCTAGCTTCTAGAGGCTGTTTGCTTTCCTTGACTTGTGGCCCCTTCCTACATCTTCAAAGAGCATTACTATAATTTTTGTTTCCATGGTCTCATGTCTTTCAATTCCTTGTCCTCCTACTTCCAGTGAATAATTATGTTTGTGATGCTTTGGCTTCACCCAGGTAAAGATAATCTATGATAATCTTCCTATTTTGAGATCCTTAACTTAATGACCCTTGCAACGCTCCTTTGGCCATATAAAGTAACAAATTCACAGGTTCTGGAGTTTGGATAAGCGTGTCTTTAGGGAAACATTATTTAGTCTACTACAAACAACTTTGACCTAGTATTTCCACCCCCAAGTCTGGCATTTTTTGTTTGTTTCTTTGTTGTTTTTTGCTTTGAATAAATTGTCTGCAAAGAAAGGAATGAAATGAAATTCAGTGGTAGAGTTTCAAAAGCAAGCAGGAAAATGAAAATACTTTAACAAATGAAAAGTTGTTTAAGGAACTCTTGAACATGAGTTGTAAGACTTTGAATCAAAGAGAAATATTTTAATTATTCCATATCACTTCCCTCATTGGTTTATTATATAACTAGAGTTTGAGTTTTCAAAAATGTCTAAACTGAGCTAAGATTTGTGTGTATGTAAGACATTCTCAACATACACACTGTGGTTGTAATTCCTTATCTCTTCATGTCTTCATATTATTCATCAATAAATGGACACTGAGCAAACTTTATGGGGGTTTTGATGCCTAACTGGTGCAATTAATGTTCTACACATAGAAGAGCAACATAGTAAATGAAAATAAATATTAGTTATTAGTAGTAGTATTGCTTATCAGCAAAAAAAAAAATGCCTATGTAGACATTCTGCCAACATTTAATTATTGTTATCTTGGTAGATTCTGTATCTATTTGGCAAGGAACATATGTTCATTGGATGCTTTTATGTGTCACATGCTCTTATTAATGTCCTGAGGCAGATAGATGATAAAAAAATAAATCATTGATATTCTGCCCTCAACTGAATATATAACCTTCTGTTTAGGAAAGAAACTTAAAAGCACTCTAAAAGAGGTTCAGAAAAATTATTTTAGTGTGGAGGATAAAAGGGTTTTGATAAGAGGTATGTATGCTACATTAGTTTCTTAAAGCTAACATAGAATTATTTGCCTACTTCTTCTGAGTACTTCATGTAAGAATTTGTGTGTTTGTGCATGAATGTTTTTTTTAGTCTTCCTATTCCACCAATTACTTCTTTATTTAAAATTCTAAAGCATTACAGATATCAGTATGAATCTTCAGAAGTTCTGCTCAACAACTGTACTTCATATGGTTTTGGAATCATTAGTAAACCATTTGGGGTTTCTCCCTAAATATCCTTGCCCATTCCCAGATGCCAGCAGACAAAAATCACTTGCAAGTGTCATACTATTCTTTGTGTATGTCACTTCCGTCTTTTGCTGCCCTGAAATACATCCCACTTTATTTCCTAGGTGCCAAAATCTTCCAAGTAAACATCCTCCCCCTAAAGTCAGCAGCCAGACATCTTCAGCAGCAGCCAAGGGAAGGGCCTTAAAGCTGTCTTCAGAAACATTGATGTGTCTTAAACACGTTCCAGTCAGGCCTGCCATTTGTCCCTTTTTACCCCTATCCTTAGCAACAGCCAGAAACCTCACTTAATCTCTTACTGCTGTTTATACTCTACTGAAATTATCTTCTGGCTCTCCATTTGATGGAAAACGTTGGTATGGTAGGTTTATAGAAAGATTTAAAAAAATGTACTTAGGAGTTATAATGCTTGGACAGACTGCAATTGCTATGGTAGGCCTACAAAAATTCCAGAGGGAAAAAGCCCTAAAGTTGAAGGCCCATGTAAAGTGATGCCCAGCTTTAAAAAACTGTCATGTATGACTGCTGTTTAAGCTCCTGTACTTCTATTTAAACAGGAAAGATAGGTTATGTGAAGAATACATTTAATTGGGAGAATGTGTTTTCAAAATTTACTGTTCTAGGTTTTTTAATTATTTGCCTTGGAACTTGTTAGTGTTGGAGAGTATTTGGTAGAAATATGTACATTTATTATTTCCTCCTCTGAATTAGTACATTGATACCTTTCATTTACATGGACACAACCTTCAACTGATTATTTCCAAGTCTCACTAATCATCTGATCTCTGCAATCTGATTTCTAACTGCTTCATATAATTATGATTCTCTATATTGCCCAGAGGCTATTGAACAGAAAATTCTCCATCACTGCTTTAAAACCAAAAAGTGAATCATTGCCACTTTTTCAAAAGGAAAGTTAATGAATGAAGTTGACCCCAATAGAACATAATACATACTTCATCCTGTTTTGGATATTTAATACTTCTTTGCTTTTAAAACTTACGTTCAAAATCTATATGTTTGTCTGCAGTGTACAGTTCCATTTGTTTTAACAAATGTATCCAGTAAGCACTAGTGCAATCAGGATAGCAGAACACTTCCCTTATTTGAAAAAAATTCCTCACCCTGTCCCTTTTTGGTCATATACTTCTTCACCCCTTGGCTGAATAGGTTTCGTGTCTAAAGCTTTGGCTTTTTAACAGCATCATATAAATGGGATCAAACAGTATGTAACCTTTGAGTCTCTCTTCTTTCACTTAGCATAATGCATTTGAGAGTAATTTGTGTTGCTGATTATATTAAGTTCTCATTGCTGAGTAGTATAGTTTTTGTGGGTGTACCATGTTTGCTTACCATGAACCTGGCAGCGTATATTTGGTTTGTTTCAAGATTTTGCTGATAACAAGTAATGCTTTCACAAATGTTCCTATACAGGTTCCTTTTTTTTTTTTTTTTCCCCAAGAAGCTTTGTTTTTTTTTTTTTTTTTTTTTTAATGTTTATTTATTTTAGAGAGAGAGAGGTAGAGTAGAGAGCAAGCAGGGTAGGGTTAGAGAGTGAGGCAGTTTCCACGCCATCAGCGCAGAGCCCAGTGCAGGGCTTGATCCCATGAACTGTGAGATCATGACTGGGGCCAAAACCAAGAGTTGGATGCTTAACTGACTAAGCCCCCAGCAGGGCATCCCTCTTGTACAGATTCTTATATGATCAGATGTTTTAATGTTTTTAGAGTAAATCCTGGGGAGTGTGATTGCTGGATCATATGGAGAGTCGACATTTAACTTTATAAGACTTTTTTTGGTAGTTTATTTCTTTTGAGAGAGAGAGAGAGAGGGAGGAAGAAAACATGTGCACTAGCAGGGGAGGGGCAGAGAGAGGGAAAGAGAATCCCAAGCAGGCTCTGCCCTGACAGTGATGCAGGGCTTGAACTCATGAACCATGAGATCATCACTTAAGCCGAAAATCCAAGTCAGACGCTTAACTGATTGAGCCACCCAGGTGCCCTAACTTTTTTAAAACCGTTTTTCAGAGTAGGTCTACCACTTTGCGTTACTACCAGAAGTGTGTAATTTCCGGTTGCATCACTTATATACTTGTACTGGCTATTATCTGTTTTATTTTTCTATAAGCCTTTGCAATAAATGTGTAAAGGCATCTCATGTAGTTTTGGTTGATGTCTCCCACATGGCTAATGATACTGAACTTCTTTTTATGTCCTTATTTGCTATCCATACATCTTCTTTGTTGAGAGGTGTTCACATCTTTTGCCCACCTTTCGTAGTCTTGGTATTTGTGTCTTGAGTGTTTTTTTAATATGTTCTTCATTGAAGTCCTTTGTCACATATGTGATTTACAATTGTTTTTATCCCACTCTGCGTGTTTCTTTTTATTCATATAGTAACATCTTTTAAAGAATAAATATACTAATGTATATGAAATCCAAACATTATTTTATTTTTTATGAAATGTTTTATATTAAGAAATCCTTGTTTAATCCAAGGTCACAAAGATTTATATTTTCTTCTAAAAATTACGTAGTTTGGGGTTTTACATTTAGATATGATCCATTTTTAATAAATTTTTTTTGAGACATGAGGGATAGGTTTTCTTTTGTTCTGTTTTGTTTTACAGACAACAAATTCTACCATTATTTGTGGAAAAGACTATCCTTTTGCAATGACACTGCCTCTTTGCTGTTTTCACATATAAACTGACAATAGTCATGTAGGTATTTCTGAACTAATAATAAGCTTTCTTGATTACTGTGGCTTTATAATAAGTCTTAAAATCTTGTTCGTATAAGATTCACGAGTTTAATCCCTCATTTTCAAAGTTATTTTGACTGCTCTATTTCCTTTCATTTGTTGTATAAATGTAAAATGAGCTTGTTAGTATCTATAAAAATTTCTGCTTGGGTTTTGCTTTCTGTAGATAAAATTGAGGAGAATTGATATCTTAACAATATTTATTCCAATCCATGAACATAGTTTATCTATACATATACTTAGGACTTAAAAAACATATTTTTTTAATTAGTGGTTTGTAGGTTTTAGCATACATATCCTCTGAAGTTTTTCCTAAGACTTTCTTTTCTCTTGGTGGGAGGGTAGTGGTTAGGAGAGCTATAATGAATAATAATTTCTTTAAAAATGTTTTTTTCCCCTGTCATTCTTTGTTATTACATAGGAATATCATTGATATTTTATATATTTACTTTGTGTCTTGTGATACTACTAAATTCACTTATTAATTTTAGGATCTCTTTTACACATTCTTTGAGATTTTCCATAAAGACAATCAAAGCATGTTTTCTGCAAATAAAATGTTATTTTTTTCCATCATCCTTCCATCTTTTATTGCTTTTTCTTTCCTTGCTGCATTGACTAGGACTTTCAATACACTGTTAGAAAAAAGTTGTCAGCAACAGTATCCTTTGACTTATTTCCAGTCTTAGGATGAACGGTCTCATAAATTGATTATTAAGTATGATGTTAGCTGTTGGGTTTTCTTAGATGATTTTATCAAGTTTAGGAAGTTGAGAAATATCAATTTATTCTTTTCGTGGAACCAATTTTAGGTTTCATTGATTGCTTTTCTACTCTTTTCTTCCTCTTAATTTTAGTGTTTCAGTTCTTTATTATTTACTTTCTCCTTCCTTTAGGTTAGTTCACTTCTTTTTTTGAAATGGAAGCATAGATGGTTCACTTAATATCATTCTTTTTTTTTCTAATAAAAGCATTTACTGCTTTATATTTAACTCCTGTCATTTTTTGGCTGTGTTTGAAAAATTTTGATGTGTTATATTTTTATTTTTCTTAAGCTCAAAATACTTTCTGATCCTTGTAAGGCTTCTTTTTTGATTCATTCCATATTTGTAAATATGTTGTTTCATTCCATATTTATAAATATGGGAGATTTTCAGGGTATATGTCAGCAGTTGCTTTCTTACACAATCTTGTTAGGGTCATTGAATATACTTTGTGTGATTTCCTTTTTTTTTTTTTTTTTTAATGCTTAAGGTTTGCTTGGCAACACAGGATATGGTCCATTTATGTGCACTTAAAATAATGTATATTCTGCTTTTGTTAGGTGGAGTGTTCAGGTTGGTTGAGTTTGTCTTTTCAGAGCTTCTATGTATTCACAGATTCTGTGTTTACTTGTTCTGTCAATCTCTTAGTAATTTTAACATTCCCAGATGTAATTGTGCATTTGTCCAAGTCTGAATTCAATTCTATCAATTTCTGCTTCTTGGGTTTTCAAATTCTCTTCTGAAGTGCTCACACAAATAGTTTTGTCTTTTTGGTGAATTGACTTTTACCACTATGTAATAATGTTCTCTTTATCCCTGAGAATTTTCCTTGACCTGAAATCTTGTTTATTTGAAAATAATATATTCATTGCAGCTTTCTTTTCATTGGTCTTTTCATGGTTCCTCTCACCCCATTATATTACTTTTATCCTAACAATATCATTGTGTTTAAAATTGGTTTCTTGTGCATAGTATATTTTAGTTCTTTAATCCAATTTGATTTTTTTTGTTTTATCTGTTTCTTCAGATCATTTGCATTTAATGTTGTAACTGATATGGACAAATTTAGGTTTCCCACTTACGGCACTTTTATGTTTCTCCCCTTTTTATTCTTTTAGCTTCCCTTTCCTTATTTATTTGGATTATTTGAATATTTGTTAGTACACATTTTTAATTTTTTATTGGTTTTCAGCTTTCTCTTTGAATATTTTTGATTGGTTCATTTATCATAACATACATGCTTAAATTTCCTAGTCTACCTAAGGTTAGTATTTTATCACTTCAAATGAATTATAGAAACTACCACCATATTGTTTCTGTAAGCCTGTCTGTTACACTTGTCACATGCATTGCATCCACACAAGGAAACCCTTCCAACAATGTTATAATTCTTATATATAGTCATTCATACTTGACAAGCTTGAGAAAAAGTAGTTTGTTATATATACCCAGATATTTACTGATTCTGTTGATCTTTCTTTAATCAAGAATTCCACATTTGCTTCTAGTTTCATTTCTGTTTTGCCTGAAGAACAGAAATGCTGGTAATGAATTATCTTGCTTTCACTGATTTGAGAATGTGTTTCTTTTACCTTAAATTTTGAAGAGTATTTTTACTAGTTTTGGATTTTTATATTGTCAGTTATTTTCTTGGAACACTTCTAAAGTAATGTCACACTGTTGTCTGGCTTCTATATTTTCTATAGTAAATCTGAAAGCATTAAGTTCATTGTTCTCTTATATGTAATGTTTCATTTTTTTCTCTGGATGCTTCCAAGACATTTTCTTTCTTTCTTTCTTTCTTTCTTTGTACAAGCTTTCAGATTTTGTTTTATTTTATTTCATTTTTCTTAAATAGTTTATTGTCAAGTTGGTTTCCTTTATCCATTTTGAGTTATTTTTGTGTATGGTGTGAGAAAATGATCTAGTTTCACTCCTCTGCATGTTGTTTTCCAGATTTCCCAGAACCATCTGTTAAAGAGGCTGTTTTTTTTTCCATTGGATAATCTTTCCAGCTTTGTCAAAGATTAGTTGGCCGTACACTTGTGGGTCCATTTCTGAGTTCTTTATTCCATTGGTCTATGTGTCTGTTGTTGTGCCAATACCATACTTTCATGATAATTACAGCTTTGTAGTAGAGGCTAAAGCTTGGGATGGTGATATCTATCGTTTTGGTTTTCTTCTTCAATATTACTTTGGCTCTTCGGGGTCTTTAATGGTTCCATACAAACTTTAGGACAGTTTGTTCTAGTTTTGAGAAGAATGCTGATGCAATTTTGATTGGCATTGCGTTGAAAGTATAGATTCCTTTGGGTACTAGCAACATTTTAACAATATTTTTCTGATCCATGAGCATGGAATGTTTTTCCATTTCTTTGTGTCTTCTTCAGTTTCCTTCATAAGTTTTGTATGGTTTTCATCATACAGATGACTTATATTTTTGGTTAGGCTTATTCCTAGGTATTCTATGGGTTTTTTTGTGCAGTTGTGAATGGGATCAGTTTCTTGATTTCTCTTTCTGTTGCTTCATTGTTGGTGTATAAAAATGCAACCGATTTCTGTACATTGGTTTTGTACCTTGCAACATTGCTGAACTCACAGATCAGTTCTAGTAGGCTTCTGGTGGACTCTGCTGGGTTTTCTATCATGTCATCTGCGAAAAATGAAAGTTTGGCTTCTTCTTTGCAAAATCTGATGCCTTTTATTTCCTTTTATTGTCTGATGGCTGATGCTAGGACTTTCAGCACTATGTTAAACAACAGTGGTGACAGTGGACATCCCTGTCGTGTTCCTGATCTCAGGGGGAAAGCTCTCAGTGTTTTCCCCATTGAGGATGATGTTAGGTGAGGGCTTCTCACAGATGGCTTTTATGATGTTTAAGTAAGTTCCTTCTATTCCGACTTTCTCGGGGGTCTTTATTAAGAAGGGATGCTGTATCTTGTCAAATGCTTTTTCTGCATCTGTCAACAGGATCATGTGGTTTTTATCTTTTCTTTTGTTAATGTGATGTATCACATTGATTGATTTACGAATATCGAACCAGCCCTGTAACCCAGGAATGAATCCCACTTGATCATGGTGGATAATTCTTTTTATGTGCTGTTGCATTCAATTTGCAAGTATCTTGTTGAGGATTTTTGCATCCATATTCATCAAGGATATTGGCCTGTAGTTCTCTTTTTTTTGCTGGGTCTCTGCCTGGCTGGGGAATCAAAGTGATGCTGGCTTTGTAGAATGAGTCTGGAAGTTTTCCTTCAATTTATTATTTTTTTGGAATAGCTTGAGAAGAATGGGTATTAACTCTGTTTTAAGTGTCTGTTTAACTTTGTTTTAGAATTCCCCAGGGAAGCCATGTGGCCCAGGGCTCTTATTGGAAGATTTTTGATAACTGATTCAGTTTCTTCACGAGTTATGGGTCTGTTCAGATTTTCTATCTCTTCCCATGTGAGTTTTGGTAGTGAGTGTGTGTTTACGAATTTGTCCATTTCTTCTAAGTCGTCCGGTTTGTTAGCAGATAGCTTTTCATAGTATTCCCTGATAATTGCTTGTATTTCTGAGGGATTGGTTGTAATAAGTCCATTTTCATTCATGATTTTGTCTATTTGCGTGCTCTCTCTTTTCTTTTAGAGAAGCCTTGCTAGAGGTTTGTCAATTTTGCTTAGTTTTTCAGAAAAACAACTCTTGTCATTGATTTGCTCAACTGTTTTTTGGATTCTATATTGTTTATTTCTGCCCTGATTTTTACTTCTCTTCTCCTACTGGGTTTGGAGTGCTCTTGTTGCTCTCCTTCTAGTTCCTTTAGCTGCACCGTTAGATTCTGTACTTGTGCTTTTTCTAATTTCTTGAAATAGGCCTAGAGTGCAGTGTACTTTCCTCTTAGGACTGCCTTTGATGCATCCCATAGAGTTTGGATTGTCATATTTTCATTTTCATTTGTTTCCATATATTTTTAAATTTCTTCTCTAATTGCCTGATTGGCCTATTCGGTTTTTAGTAGGGTGTTCTCCATGCTTTTGGAGGTTTTCCAGACTTCTTCCTGTGATTGATTTCAAGTTTTATAGCATTGTGATCTGAAAGTGTGCATGGTATGATCTCAATTCTTTTGTATTTATTGAGAGTTGCTTTATGTCCCAATATGTGATCTATCTTGGAGAATGCGCCATGCGCACATGAGACGAAAGTGAATTTTATGGCCTCAGGTTGAGGAGGTCTAAATATATCTGTCAAATCCATCTGGTCCAATGTGTCATTCAAGTCCATTGTTTCTTTAGTGATTTTCTGTCTAGTTGATGTATCCATTGCTGTGAGTAGAGTATTGAAGTCCCCTGCTATTAGCACATTATTATCTATAAGATTGTTTCTGTTTGTGATTGTTTTATGTATTTGGGTGCTCCTGTATTCAGTGTATAGGCATTTATAATTGTTACCTTTCCTGATGGATAGACCCTGTAATTATTATATAATGCCCTTCTTCATCCCTTGTTACTGCCTTTAAAGTCCAGTCTGTCCGATAGAAATATAGCTACTCCAGCTTTCTTTTGACTTCCAGTAGCATGATCTATATTTCTCTGTCCCCTTTCTTTCAGTATGAAGGTGTCCTCAGGTCTAAAATTAGTTTCTTGTAGACAGCAAATAGATGGATTTTGTTTTTTTATCCATTCTGCTACCCTATGTCTTTTGATTGGAGCATTTATTCCATTTACATTCAGTGTTATTATTAAAAAATATGGGTTTAGAGTCATTGTGTTCTCTGTAGGATTTGTGCTTGTGTGGTCTCTGGTCCCTTATGTTCCTTACAACATCTTCCTCTTAGTGTCCCCCTCAGGATTACTTGTAGGGCTGGTTTAATGGTGACAAATCCTTTCCATTTTTGTTTATTTAGGAAGAATTTTATCTCTCCTTCTATTCTGAATGACAGGCTTGGTGGATAGAGGATTCTTGGCTGCCTATTTTTTCTGTTCATCACACTGAAGATTTCCTGCCATTCCTTTCTGGCCTGTCAAGTTTCAATAGATGGGTCTGTAACCCCTCTGATAAGTTTCCCTTTGTATGTTAGGGCCCTTTCATCCCGAGCTGCTTTCAGAATTCTCTCTTTGCTCTTATATTTGCCAGTTTCACTATGATATGTCTTGCAGAAGATCAATTCAACTTACGTCTGAGGGGAGTTTTCTGTGCCTCTTGGATTTCAAGGTCTGTTTGCTTCCCCAGATTGGGGAACTTCTCTGTTATAATTTGTTCAGGGACTTCCTTCAGCACCTTTCCCTCTTTATTCATCTTCTGGAATTCCTATGATATGAATATTGTTCCTTTTGATTGTATTGCTTAGCTCTTGAACTCTTCTTTCATGTTCCTGGATCAGTTTATCTCTCTTTTTCTCAGCTTCCTCTTTTTCTATAATTTTGTCTTCTAACTCACGTATTCTCCTCTCTGCCTCTTCAATCCATGCATTGGACACCTCCATTTTAGTATGCATCTCATTTATAGCATTTTAAAATTCATTACAGCTATTTTTAAGCTCCATTGTCTTTGTAGCAATAGTTTCTTTGATGTCTTCCATGCCTTTTTCAAACCCAGTGATTAACTTTATGACCATTCTTCTAAATTGCTCTAAATTCTTGTTCTATTATGTTGCTTATATCTGTTTTAAGCAGTTCTTTAGCTGTCATTTCTTCCTGGAATTTCTTTAGAGGAGAGTTCTTCCATTTCATCATTTTGGTTAGCTTTCTGTCCCTTGTTAGCTTTAAAAGCGTTTTATGCACTCTGCACCTGAGAATACTGCTGTATTAAAGAAGGCTCTTTGTCCAGGGCCTGTCTGTTCAGGAAATGTTCTCTGAATGGTGTCTCTTGGTCTCTCTTGTTGAGACTTTGGTTATTTTATTTCCCTATTCGTAGTGGTATTTGGGACTCTCCACCATGTGTACTTTGGCTTGTTCCTTGAGGTAGCCCTGGAAAAGAAAACAGACAGAGAAACACACAAGGAACAAAGGCACACAAATTCACAGACAAATCCATCAAACACACAAACGGAAAGGGGAAAAAAAGAAGGGTAAAAAGAGGAAGGAGGAAAAACAAATAATAAAAATCTAAATTTAAAAAAAAATGAAAGAAAAAAGAAAAAGACCCAAAAGACAAAGGACAGTCTAAAACCGTAAAACCAGAATACCCAGCTACAAATAAAGAGCTGGGTGTATGCAGTGCTGATGAAAGAGCATATACAAAGAGAGAAATGACAGGGCAGGCAGGAAGTGAAATTGGAAGAGAAATGACCAGGCAGAGAGATTAAGAAGCTTAATTCAGAGAGAGAAAGAGGAAAATGTGGTAAGAGGTGAGGGGAAAGAAACAAAGATAATGTTACTCAGAGAAAGTATATACTCTGATTACTCCAGAGAGAGAGAGAGAGAGAAAGGTAGCGGTGGCAGTGTAGAATATACATCTAGAGAATGGATTAAATGTGACTGTTTAAGCAAACCAGTGACCAGAGTACCCAGTCCAGTACAGGGGAGGGATACGAATGAGACAAGGGAAAAAATATATCTGAATAGAAAGAATTGATCTAGAATTAATCACAGCTGTGCATCCTTGTTGGTCTTGCCCCAGGCTCCAGTAAAAGAAAAAAAAAAAGGAGCTCTGGGGATGGGTGTGGTTTGGTGTAAGCAGGTCTTAGCCTCCACTGCATCCCACTGTGTTTTCCCTGAGGTCCCGCCTTGGTGGTTGTGAGGAAAAATTGGCAGCTCCCCAGTCCCCTCTGGAACCAAGTTTTGCAATTCACTCTTTTGGGTCTGGTCTCCCTGTGCTGTGGGCGTAGCCGAGGTGGGTCGTGCTCTGTGTCCCAAGCCAGGCCTCGTTTCCAGATCTTAGTCCAATGGCCTGTCTGATACTGCCCGAAGTATAAACCTGAAGGTCAAGTCCCTCCGAGAAGTTTCAAGCCTCTCGCTTCCCTACTGGGAATGGATCTGAGCCAGAAGAGCTTGCAGAGCGGCTTCAGGGGTGCGGCTTCCCCTCTGGGTGGAGCTGGTGAGCAGAAGAGAGGTTTCTCCCTGTGTCGCCTGGGACCAGTGCATCCGGCTCAAGGTCAGCTGGCTCAAGGTCAGCTGGACGCTGGAAATCTGATCCTTCTGTGTCACAAGCTGAGGTTTTTCTCTTCTCCACGGACAGGGAAGGTTTCTTGAGCTGTTTCAGCCGCTCTCTTTTCCCCTTGACTCACTGTGGCTCCCCGTGAGGGGGCCTCCCTCGCCTCCCTCCGTGTCTCAGGTCCCAGCCCATGTTTATCTTCCCCAGTCCACACTCATGCTATAATGTTTTCTCAGCAGACTCTGTCTCTTTTCCCTCCCAAACTCCTGGATTCTGTAAGGGTTCCTATGGCTTCAGGCCTTCTCCCTTTGAGAGATGGGGGCGAGTGAAATGTACAGAGCTCCCTACTCTGCCATCTTGGCTAGGATCTCCCAAGACATTTTTTTAATCTTTACTGGTCATCTATGAGATTAAAATGCATCTACATCTCCTCATATTTTTTTTATCCTGTTTTGGGATTGGCAGTCTTTTTCAACCTGTAATTATGTAAATATTTATTTTTATATTTATATGTGTGTATTTTGGGTATATTTATTGAAATATAATTAACATGTTATATTAGTTTCAGGGGTAGAATATTGTGATTCAGCAATTTTATGTATTACTTGTTGCTCATCAAGATTGTACTCTTAATCCCCTTCTTCTATATTACCCATCCTCCACCCACCTTCCCTCTGGCAACAAATAGTTTTCTATATTTAAGAGTCTATTTTTTGTTTGCTTACTTGTCTCTTTTTCTCTTTGTTCATTTGTTTCTTAACTGACATGTATAAGTATAATTATATGACATCTGTTTTTCCTCTTATTTTCTTTCACATTATACTGTGTAGGTCCGTTCCTGTCATTGCACGTGGCAAGATCTCATTCTTTTTTTATGGCTAAGTAGTATTCTATTACACACACACACACACACACACACACACACATACACACACACAAATGCCACTTCTTTATCCATTAATCTATGGATGGAGACTTGAGGTGCTTCCATAGGTTGGCTATTATAAATAACGCTGCAGTAAATATCAGAGGGCACTGATCTTTTCAAATTAGTATATACATTTTTTTCATAAATATCCAGTAGTGAAATTAGTAAATCATTTGGTAATTCTATTTTTAATATTTTGAGGGACCCCCCCCTTAGTGTTTTTTACAGTGGCTGTGCCAATTTGCATTCCGACTGACAGTACAGGAGGGTTCCTTTCTCTCCATGCCCTTGCCAATACTTGTTCTCTCTTGGGTTTTTGATTTTAGCTATTTAGCTGACAGGTGTGAAGTGATATCTCATTGTGGTTTTGATTTGCATTTCCCTAATGATTAGTGATGTTGAGCATATTATCATGTATCTGTTGGTGATTTGTATGTCTTTGGTGGAAAATGTCTATTCAGGTATTCTGCCCATTTTTAATTGTATTATTTGTGAGGTTTTGGGTAGTGTGTAAGTTTTTATTAATGTATTTTTGGATATTAACCCTTTATTGGATAAATCATTTGCAAATATTGTCTTTCATTGCCTTGTTGTTGATGGATTCTTTCACTGTGGAAAAACTTTTTTTTTAATAGAGTGCAGTAATTTGATTTTACTTTTGTTTCCCTTGCCTGAAGAGTTGTTATATCTAGAAAAAAATGTTTATTTGGTTGATATGAAAGAAATGACTGCCTGTGTTTTCTTCTAGGAGTTTTATGGTTTCAGCTCTCACATTTAGGTGTCACATTAGTCATTATTTCCTAAAAATAAAATTTCTACATCATTCTTTCCTCCTGAAGCTTCAAGGATACTCATATCAGATCTCGTCGTTTTACTCCTGAGTCTCTGATGAACTGTGTTAAACAATTTCTTCTTTTTCAGATTTCACAGTTATTAACTATCTCTTTTGACAGTAACTCTTTCTTCTCTACAATTGGTTATTGAGCTCATCCAGCCCAAATTTCAGTATTTTGCTTTTAAATTATAAAATTCTCTTTTATTTCTTTTTTATATTTTTAAAGTATTTTTAAATTGTAAATATAATACAAAATTTACCATTTAAATTATTTTTAAAATTTCTTGTAAGTTTATTTATTTGAGAGAGAGAGAGAAAGAAAGAGGATGAGCTGCAGAGGGGCAGAGAGAGAGGGAGACACATAACACAATTCCTATTGCATTATGAATATGAAGCAGACTCCAGGCTCTGAGCCGTCAGCACAGAGCCCAGTGTGGGGCTCGAACCTGCGAACTGTGAGATCAGAACCGGAGCTAAAGTTGGCAGTCCACCCAACTGAGCCACCCAGGTGCCCCCATTTAAATCATTTTAATGTGCAATTTGGTGACTTAATACATTCACATTGTTGTCCAACCAACTCTGCCATTTATCCAGAGCACATTTTTCATCTTGCAAGACTGGATCTCTGCACCCGGTAAACAGTAACTCCCCCCTTCTCTTTTCCCCAACGCTTGGAAACCACCATTCTATTTTCCATTTTTATGAATTTGATTATCCTAAATACCTTAGTTTAGTGGGATCCTACAGTATCTTTTTATGACTAACTTATTTCTGTTAGCCAATGTCTGAACGTTCACCCATGTTGTACTGTATGTTGGAATTCTTTCTTTTTAAAAGCTGATTAATTCTCCACTGTGTGTGTGTGTGTGGGGGGGGTGTATATATACACACATACATATGAGACATTTTATTTATCCATTCATTCATTTTTGGACATTGGGTTGTTTCCACCTTTTGACTGTTGTGAATAATGCTGCTGCGAACATGGTTACATAGGTGTCTCTTTAAGACTCTGTTTTCTTTTATTTTGGGCATATACCCAGAATTAAAATTGGTGGATCATATGTTTAATTATATGTTTAATTTTTTGGCATACTGCCACACCATTTTCCCTAGCAGCTGCAGCACTTTACATTTCCACCAACAGTGCACAGGTGTTCCAATTTCTCTACATTTTTGCCTACATTTGTTTTTTGTGTGCTATGTATTTATTTATTTTTGAGGATAGCTGTTCTAAAAAATGTGAAGAAGTATCCTATTGTGATTTTCATTTGCATTCATTCTCCTATGATTGGTGATGTTGCATGTCTTTTCATGTGCTTATTTGGCCATTTGTGTATCTTTAGAGATTCAAATTTTTTACCTGTTTTTAAATTAGATTGGTTGCAATTTATATATATTTTTTGCCAAGACTATCCTAAGAGTTTTTGGTTTTCTTAATTTTTTTTTTGTTTTTTAATGTTTGTTTATTTTTGAGACAGAGAGAGAAAAAGCGCGAGCAGGGTAGGGGCAGGGAGAGAGGGAGACACAGAATCTGAAACCGACTCCAGGCTCTGAGCTGTCAGCACAGAGCCCAGCACAGCGCTCGAACTCATGAACTGTGAGATCATGACCTGTGCTGAAATTGGACAGTTAATGACTGAGGCACCCAGTTGCCCCTATCCTGAGAGTTTTTGTTCTCACTTCATGGGACATGGTTATTGCATATGTTTAAAAGTCTAATTAATTCCACCATTTGGATCATCTTGAGGATGGTGTCTTTTGATTATCTTTTACCTTGAGAATTGAAATTGTTCTGGTTCTTTGTGTGCTGAGTAAAATTTTTATTCCGTGTATTTGAATATTGCATTATGAAAATAGATATTCTGTTGAAATCCCATCAATAATGTTGATTTATTTTGTTTCAATATTCAACTCATCTAATTATTTTCAGATTACACATTCTCTTCTGCCTCTTGAGTGCTGTGGTTTCAATTTTCAGTTTAATTTTTCAAACCTCCATAATGTTATCAGGTCATCCCACATGTACACCACCATGGCCAAGTCTGGGACTTGGATAATGCTCAGTGTCATAGTTCAGTTTCCAAATACTTTGCAGTATTGCTTTAATTCAGTCCACACACATGGAGTTCAGAATTTACTAGGAATTCATACATAGATTTAGGGAGTCTCAATTTTGCACCCCATCATCTCTGTGGTTCCCCTATACTCCTGCCTCTCAGAGACTGATGTGAATTTACATTTCTGAAAGGCTAAAGACTTGGATTGTTATTCTGAGTTTTGGATAAAGGAGAGTCATTATGAGAAACATGGGATTTGTGTATATTGTAAAACCAATTCTTAATGATATAGCCATTAAATACAGCCAACCTAATAATTTTCTCTCAGAATTTTAAGGTAAAAAATATTCCTCCCCACAAATTGGTGAGTTCCTGTTTCCAATAATGAAAACAATGGAAAAATTTTAAACTGCCTCTAATAAAGCAAATTTTAGATTTGAGACAGTGTTGCTTTGGATGGTGTTAGGCTCAGAGGCATTATGACTGATAACAAACATCAACAACTTTAAGCCCAGAATGACTCATAGTTACAGGGAAAACAGTTTCTTCTAAAAGTTAAACTGGCATTCCATCTCTTTTCTTTAATGTTTCATTATTTTAATCGTTATCTTTGCATTTTCCCAGTGTTTGAGGTTATTGTGTAAGTCAGTTTCATCAGGATGATGATGTGAGGCTACCACTTATTTTTACTAGAAGCATATTTTCAATATATCATTCACTGAACCTACACTTAAGTATTTAAGCCATTGCCAAGGTTGTTGTCGCTATTTCAGAGGTGTATTTTCATTTAGTCTAGATTTTCATTTTCACCATTGGAAAACTCTCTGCCTCAGATGTATGTGGATTAGAATAGCTCTGTAACACAGAGACTGCCTGAGTCACAGTGTCTCCATCCAATGAAATCCTATTAATTTGTCTTTCCTTACTGTACAAAAAAAGCAACACAAATAAAAATTGTTCCATAAAACCTAAACATTTATGAAAATAAGAATACAGGTGGATTAAATATGTAGTTGAATAAATGAATATTCAAGCCGACTGTTAGAAAAAAGTGAATGGGGTCAACAAAGATAATGAGACAGTCATCAGTCTACCATTTGCCAATCTGTTGGCTGTAACTGATGTTTTGCTTCACTTTTTTTTAAAAGTTTATTTATTTATTTTGAGAAAGAGAGAATGAGTGGAGGAGGAGTGGAGAGGGAGAGAGAGAGAATCCAAAGCAGGCTCTGCCCTGACAGAAGAGTGCCTGATGTGGCACTCAGACCTGTGAGCTGTGAGACCATGGCCTAAGCTGAAACCAAGAGTGGAACACTTAACTGACTGAGCCTTTCAGGGACCCCTTGCTTCACTTATTATATATTTTTCCATGTTCCACTAATGAGGTGAGCAACTGTTTTCATATCCGAATTATCATCGCAGATTTCCGTTTTGTGATTGGTCTGATCTTATCCTTGTTCATAATTTTGTTGAGGTGTCTTTTTTTTTCTTCTTGGTTTGCAGAGATTGCTTATGTATTTGTTCTTTGTTGTTTTTGGGACATTGTAAGTCTCTTTTCTCCAATTGTTTCTATGCTTCCCTTCCTTGCATATAAATCTTAATATTTATGTAGTAAGTTAATGAGTTTTCAACCTTGGAATTTGTGGTTTAAAGGGGCTTTATTGAGACATAGTTTGCATTCAACATTACACATTTAAAAGTTTACAGTTTATTGAGTTTCGACAAATGTATATAATTGTGCAATTGCCATCCAAATCAGTATATCAAATATTTCTATTGCCCCAGAAAGTTTTCTTGTATTTCTTTACTGTCATTCTGCCCCCTTACCTCTAATACATTGTGACTAATGATCTCGTACCTTCTGTCCCCGTGGTTTTTCTAGACTGTTTTATAAATGGAACCATGAAGTATGTAGATTTTTATTTTTTTAGAGTTTTAAAGAAGTCTTGCCCCACCCTTACATAATGAAGGCTATATATTCTCCTATATTATTTTTTATTAACTCATTGATTTACTTTCCACCCTTAGAAATTTAATCCATCCGGGCTCTAATTTTTATGTTTAGTTAAGAATTGAATTTTTTTCTCAATTTAACAGTCAGCTTGTTTCAATGCCATCTACTATTGAGTATTCCTAAAGAAATGCAGCTGGAATTTTTATTGAGACTGCATTGAATATATAGTTTAACTTGGAGTGCATGACTATAGTAAATCATTTTGTCCAGGGACTCCTGGGTGGCTCAGTCGGTTAAGTATCTGACCTTATCTCAGGTCATGATCTCACGGTTTGTCTGTTCGAGCCCCATTTCAGGCACTGTGCTGACAGCTAGCTCAGAGCCTGGAGCCTGTTTCAGATGCTGTGTCTCCCTCTCTCTCTGACCCACCCCTGCTCGCTGGCTCACTGTCTCTCTCTCTCTGTCAGAAATAAATAAAAACATTAAAATTAAATCATTTTGTCCAATAATAGGAAATATCTCATCATTTAGTACTTTATGCCTTTTAAAAGGCCTTTAATGGTTTTTTAAATTTTCTACAGGGGTATTTACTTTATTTTATTTTTTTCTATAGGGATCTTTAAATAGTTTGTCAATTCCTTCATACTGAGTAATTTTTCTTATTTTTGTAAATGGCTTCCTGTATTCAATATGTATTAGAGGTAAATTAGAGGGGTGCTCTTGATTCTTCTAAATCAATCTTCTACCAGATCTTAGAATTAAACTTTTTCGTTAGTTTTTAGAGTTTATTTGTAGATTTTATTAATTTTTCTAAGCAGACAATGTAGTCTTCAAATATTAAGATTTTCATTCTCTTCAGGCTGTTATGTATGTTATTTCTTCTTTTTTGAAAGCACTTGAAAGAATTGCTCAATTTCATTAAATGTAGTGATGAGAATAGAAATACTCATTTTCTATCATTAAAAGAATGCTTCAGACATCCATTAAATATAATGATTATCTTTGGTTATGTCTCAAATATTTGACAGTGGGAAATTTTTTCTTACAACACCCACCCATTTATGTTTTCCACAGAAGATGTAGGTGCAAGAGCAGAACAATGATTTTTCTTCCAGCCTGTGTTGAAATTATCTGAGGCAACTCAGTTACTTATCTCTGTTTAGGTTATACTCCTTGAGCTTTTCATTGAATTGGTCTGATATAGGAATCAGGCTTCTGTAAAGCTTCCCAGGTGGTTCTTTTTTGAGAGAGCTCAGGGCAGAGAGAGGTGATACAGAATCTCAAGCAGCCTCCTCACTATCAGCATAGAGCCCAATGCGGGGCTTGTACCTGTGAATGGCAAGATCATGACCTGAGTGGATGTCAAGAGTCACATGCTTAGCTGACTGAGCCACCCAGGCCCCTCCCATGTGATACTTTCATGCAGCTAGTTTGAGAATCATTGGAGTGGTCCATTGAACTAATAAAACTCTAAAAAATATGTATCCAAACTAGTTGAAAATTTTAAATATTGACTCCTTAATTTAACACATATTGGTAGAACTCTAGAGAATTATGGATTTCTTTGACTAAAAACAAAAATACATCAGTGTTTTATTCATGGATATCATGAACTTTAGTATGTTAGTGGATCGTTTTAGTTGTGGAGAAAAATGTTTTTATTCTGTAACTTGGTTAACTGATGACTTTCTGACACTTAAATTATTTTTGGTTAAAAGGCCTTCTGCCTGCCCCAGGATCCCTCATGTCTTATTTAAAAGTTTCCAAAATGAATATGGATTAAGATTTACATGGTAAACATCTTTTATCCAATACCTGCACACCTCTTCTAGACCTATATGATGGTCATGTAGGATAGGTAATATGCTCCACAGGTTGAAATATTTAGAATACATGTATAATTCATAAAAGAAAAGCTATTTAGTAGACTTCATTTGTCTGCATTATCAGAATGTGAGGTGACTCACCATTTATTTACATACTAGCAGCCTCCTGTTTAAAAAAAGCCTTACCTAGAAATGATTCATATATCCAAATGTCATTTTAAAGCTCAAGTTTTTGGCCAACAGGGCTGTCTCTACAGGAAGAAATATCCTTCCAGTTGCCTGTGTTATGGGACAAACCTGCCTTGTACGGTCTTTCCCTTTTTGTTCCTGACTACTCGTTTTTCATGTTGCATGCTGCATTGCTTCTGACTCTTGCCACTCTCTGAGGATGGAGTTCACCTCGGCAGCTGCCAGGTGACCATTCATTTCCTCTAGATGTAGCTGCAGTTCCCGAACAGTGAGTGCCAGGCTCCTTAGTGTCTGCTCTGCTCCCGTCTCTTAATATGCTTGCAGAGAAGAGATTCTTCATTGTCTCTACTGCCTTCCTCTGTTGGAAGAGGAATTTGGAAAGAATCTCTTCTAATTAACAAATTAAAAGTTTGTAACAAGTGGAGTGACAGCCATAATCCGCCAGTTTGGGAGGAAGTTGAAGAAAGCATATGGATTGAAATGGCAATTTCACTAGGTAAGGAAAAAAATTATAGTAGTATTTGTAATAAAGTTCACCTTTATTATCTGTTTAAATAAACTACTTGAAGAAAATTATACTATGATCATCAAGCCAATTGATGCAAGGAAGAGGCCAGTGAGTGAGTATACCTGCTAAGAATAGGTAATAGATCTTACTTGTTTAGGCAAGGGAAGAATATACAGAACCATTGATAGAAAGCACTTATTTATAAGGGAGAATCCATCCTTTGTTCAAAACAGTTTGTCTTCAAATGTTCTTTTTGATTAGACTCAAATAGTGAGTTGAGGCAGAAGCTTTGAGGTTAAAAATCAACCAGATACATTTTAAGCTAAAGTTATTTTCTTTTATATATATGTAATATATAAATAAAATTATATATATTTTATATAATATATATATGAAAGAAACAGGTAATAGAAAAATACATATAACATATTTCACTGTTTAAGTTTCAATAAAAATTAGTTTTTTAATGATAAGAGGCTGTGCAATCAGTTCTGAGTTACATAAAAAAGTAGAAGTAACATTTTAAATGTTTGCTGAAGCTGTGCAGGTGCCTTTTGATATGCAATAATGAGAGATTTTAAGATAATGTCTTTCAGCTGAAAATCTGTTCTGTAAGATTTTCTAAAGATCTTGGGTTGCAAGGTATGTTTTCTGGTTTTCTGTTTCTGAGCTGTTTGCTAATTAAGTATATATACTTTTACTGTTCCTGCAAAGGAAATAGTAGAGTATGGGTGAATAGCACTCTCAAAGAGATTATATAAAGAATCACTTATATAAATTAACAGAAATAAGCATATTCTACTTTATGGGATGCCTGTGAGTTGTACTTCCATATTTTATTTGTTTATAACAGTCTGTTTAAATTTATTGAGGGCCTAAACATTCTCTTTAATATATGGACTAATTAGAAATGCTGGCCACTGGTCACAGAAATTTAGAGCTTCCTAAACCCAGTATATTAACATGTCTACCAAGAAAACCTAAATTATTTGTTTATAACTTAATGTTAGTCTTTGTCTTTATTTTTATCTTAGTATAGGAGTTTCATTTTTCTGGATCTAAGAAGGGTGTTTTTTTCCTATAATCCAAGTAGACTAAAGGACTGTTGAAAATTGCTTCATTTTGCCAATTGTTCAGAAGAAGCATTTGAACTTTGAATTCAAAGCATTTGAATAATTTCCTTTTCTGATCTAATCCATCAGACACACACTAGTGAAATGGTGATGGACCCTGAGGCAGAAAGTTCTCTGTCTTGGGAGTGGTTACTCTTGGGCGACTGTTTCACATTGTGAGTTAGCTGGACATTAAACATCACTGAATTTTTTTCTTTCTTGAATTTTAAAGCCTTAGCGTTTCTTCCTTAAACTGCCCACATTCTTGTTGTCTGAGTAAGCATGCACCTCTTCACATGCTTCGTACACTGTAAAAGGCAACCATTCTTTTGTTTTATGAGAAGTATTTTACTTAGGCAAATTCTCCTTCCTGGCCCTCAGTTTTAGATTATGATTAGGAATGTTTAGTTACATAAATGTGTTAGACAAAAGATAGGATCAGAAGTGTACAGTTAAAGCCCATTTTCTTTCAAAAATTTTTATTTCTTGGAGAATAGATTGAAGTATTTCTACTTCATGAATTCCTATCCTAATTTCTTTATTGTGTATGTAATGCAGGTTCTTTTTAATGTGCCCCAGCAGTGTTTTTACCCATTTGAATAATGTCTTGCCTTTTATAAGTTAGGGAATCTATAAACCAGGTATTAAAGTGGAAATAAGATAAAATTTCCATGGTCTTTTTTTTTTTTTTTTTTAATCTGTGTAACACAGGCATGATGGTACAGTTCTGCCAGCTAAGAAGTAGAACAAAATGTTTCTGGGAGTTGGATTTCAATTTTTAAATCTTAGGTTCCTGAAATTTTCCTAACAAAATTTGGCATATATATGAGCATTGACTACAAGACTTCAGCCGTGTGCAGTTGTGATTTTTCTTTGAGAAACCCTCTCAGGGACTATTGGTTTGCCAAGTACTCTCAGCCTAATTGTACTGTAATTGCTTGGGTAGTCATCCTTACCTGTTTGTTGAGAAAGCTGATTTTCATTAACAGTTTTATAAATAAAGTCACATAGTATATATTCCCTTTTTCCACTTTAGAATGGACTGGTTAACCTCAGTCTTCAGTCTGACTAAATTGAACAGGTGAATTTATTTGTATAGACTTGAGATTTGTTTTTAAATTTAATAAACTACTATGTCTGACTCATTGGAGTTAGAATTCTCTTGTTTTAATAAATATCATCTCTTTTCATCGATAATGTCAGTGCCAGTTCTGATTTTGGTGCTCTGTCAGTGATGTGTGTGTGTGTTTCATGTCAGTGTTAATAACTTGTACCAGTCTGGATTCTTATTTATGCAGGTTGAATGAAACTGAAAACACTTATGCTATGTGCAAAAATGTTAATGCCCATCAATTTACAATTTTTATGTTCTTGGTCATGGAAATCTTTTCCAGCATAGTACATATTAATAACGGTTTGTGTATAAGGGAGCACCTCCAGATTTACCTTTCATACCCCATCATGTAGTGTGTCTTCTCTGTTCACTTAATTATAAATAGCTTCACAGTAAGTCATATATTAAACCATAAGAGATTCTTAAATACAGAGAACAAACCAAGCATTGATGGGGGGAGAGGGAGAAGGGAAAGTGGGTGATGGGATTGAGGAGGGCACTTGTTGGGATGAGCACTGGGTGTTGTATGGAAGCCAATTTGACAATAAATTATATTTAAAAATAATAAAATTTAAAAGCTATATTATCTATCAGGATTCAGGTTGTAAGAAGTATTTATGGTTATCAAAACGAGCAGCCTACTTAGCATTCACCACAAATTCTCTGTTTTTCCATTTCACCCAAAGAAGATATAGACCCACGTTTGAACTCTTTGGCCTAATCTTGTAATTTTCCCTATATAAATAGTATAATTTTGTTTTTTCCCACTTGAAATTATTGCGAGGTGTTTGGTGACCATCATTAAATGCCAAGAAACACATCAATGAATAAGGAAAATCTCTATGAGATTTTAACTACAAATCATAGAAAAGAAGATGAAAGAGGAATAAAAGGAAATAGTAATGAATATTCACATATTTACACAGTGCACTGAATATACAGTGAGGAATAATATTATGCATTTCATGCTTTCTATCCGGGTACAGTTTACCAGAGAAGGTGGTCATTGAATAAATAAAGTGATATAAGGAAGGAATAACAAGAAAAGCTCTGTAAGAATGTTATATTTAAGCAGAGATAGGAAGTGACTAGATAAACAGATTACATAGTATACTCAAAAAAACCAGGATAACCTAAGTGTTCTTATACTTGATTTTGAACAAAGGTGTCAGTGGTTCAGAGATGAACTTGCTTAACTAAGACAACTAATAAATAGAAATGTTTCTTTCTAACGTCTTGGAAACTCTGAGGCAGAAAATGTTTTATTCTCCTAATGTATTTGAGATTATTGATCACCTTCCATATAGGCAGTATCTGTTAATAGTTAATAATAGATGTCCAAAATAAATTATAAGATGTATTTCCTGTGCTTACAGGGTGTATAAATTAGATAATGAAATTGAACTGAGTCGATGCGATCACCTAGGAAGCAGCAAATAGATACCAGTTTGTGTAATAATCTAATTAATTTTAGATGAATTCATAGAAGTTGGTGATGAAAGTAGGTTGGAAAAGATGGAGGAAGCTTTCTTAAAGATATTATGAACAATATTAGGATTGTATTGTTGAAAAAAAGGAAATAGAAATGTATTGACAAAGATGAAGAAATGAGAAGGAGCAGGATGTACAGTGTAGAGTGTTGGGTTTATGTGAATGAAGAGTGGAGACCCAGTTAGGCCATGCTCTGAGTCTTGTGAAATAGTCCAAAGAATTTAAACTTTGCACAGTAGATAGTAGGGAGATACTGGAGGCACTAGAGAGGTCAATGCATTTCTAAGTAATTGATAACTAACAAAACTTGTGGAATTTCCTTTCGGTTTGGTCCATTAAAAATAATTTAGGCAATGACAACAGTATTGGAGACATTCATTAAAAAGTACCATTTAAACAGAGAAATATGTATCACTTACACATCCTTTCTTTTAAGAGTCTGCAAATGAAAACAGGCAAAACTGATATAATGAACAAAGCCTGTTTAACAGAAACGTAGGTTTGATTTTGTGTACAAATAAGGATATTATAATGTTCAAGAAACAGTGAATGAAGGGGAAGTCATAAATTGTTCTTGTTTGGATAGAAAGTGGTCAAGGGAGTTTTGCACTTTCTTTTAACTGGGAAAAATTTAATGTGGGCTTTGGGAGGTTTTAAATGAAGGAAGAATGATGGTGGTGTAGATACAACCTCATGGCCTTGTCCTGTGTGAAGATTTTGCAATATGAAGATAGATTGGCATCTGATCCCTCAGTCTCCAGAAGGCTCTTTCAGTAACCTGGCAGGACCACTGTAGAAGTGCATCTGACCAGGCTTACTCACAAGAGTTACACATTTTTGTGTTTGCATACTAATAATTTTTATAGCAGTCAGACTGGAGTGGGTGGAGGAGGAATGAGAGAAAGAGGTGGAAGACAGCAATTATGGGATTTTCAAAACCTCTTCCTAAGTATTTTCTAAGGAAAAGGCTATTTTTGATTTTACATTTACATGTGGGTTCCATCTGACAAAATGAACATAGGAAGTTAGTTAATTGTTGACTTCTCATGCATGGTGCTTGTAAACGTGGATTGCGGCTATAGCACATACAGTCTTAATGTTGCTCTTCGATCTCAGGAATATGTTTATGACATTGATCTAGTTCCTGGAACCGATGATGATGGAACATATTCTAGAAATATGGTTCTTTCCCCCATATGTCAAAAATTATCTGGATTTAATTTATAAGACGAATTTAAATACACTGTGACCCTAGTACTATTGCCAGTTCATTTGTATAACTTCAATCATTCAATCTCTCAGTGTTCCTCTTTTGTCATGTGTAATCATAAATAAAACTTACAGGCTTTATTAATTAAAAATATACAGATGGTTGTACTTTTTCTAGGAGAGAGGGTTGGGGAAGATGGCTAGAGAAGAATCATGCATCTTAGTTTTTGGTAAGAAAAAAGTGGTGAGAAAATAGACTTAGGAAATCATTCTACAGAAAAGTAGCTTTCACAGTCTGCTCTAGGTTTCTTTCTCTCGCTGTGTTTTCTATACATATAACTTCAGCACTGTTACAGAAAATCATTTTTAATATTGATATGTTTGAAATGCATTACACATTTCTCAGTCACTAAAATATGAGCTACACTTAACAGATTGCAAAAGTGAGAACGTTTTTGAGAAAAAGGTTTAAAGTAAACGTGTTTTTTATAAAGCCTTTAGCACCAAATTAACGTGAATGTCGCATCAATGGGCTATCTGGTCAATTGAATGCTTGCCTGCTGGGAAAATAGATTGGATTTAGAGCTTAGATCCCTAATCAGTAATTCAGTAAGAGCAGGAATAATTAAGTGGATATTTTAAGGCTGACAGATTCAAATCCTCAAATGACGGGCTCAATCTCTCCATGCACTTGTTTGAGAAAAAAGGACTGTAAGCACATAAATGTTTTAATAAGTAAGATAGTGTGTACGAATATATTAATTAAATGAAGCACCACAAAATAAGCCTCATGACTAGTCTGTACCTTTGGGCAAAGCACTTAAACTTTGAACATAATAAATATCATCATTTATAAGATTAAGATAATACAGCCTCACAGGACTGCTACAATCAGAACATAGAGATTATAGTACAAAAGCATTTTGGAAATTGTCAAAAGGTAGAAATCAAAGATGATACCCATGTTTCTGGCTGGGCTTCTAGTTTATGATAGGGTCTTTTACTGCAAACCGAGACATAAGGCAGGAAGCAGATTCGAGGGTTCAGATGATGAGTTCCATTCTTGCCATGATGATTTGGATGCTGAAACATGTTTAACACAGCAACATTCAACCTAAAGCCACACACAAGGGGCACAAATTGTCACTAGTTTTGCCGTCAAATGTTCTTGCACTGAGCTATACCCCATTGTCACTGGTTTTGTTAAAAATAAAAGAAGAATATTTGCCTTTATCATGTGAATACCTGTTAGGGGTAAAATCTCATTTTGTCAGCTACTATGACTAACTCACTTCTAAATATATCTGTGGTACCTAAAATAGACATTTTTAAAAAGTTTATATTTTAAGAGAGAGCA
This sequence comes from Crocuta crocuta, assembly GCF_008692635.1. Taxonomy (NCBI): domain Eukaryota; kingdom Metazoa; phylum Chordata; class Mammalia; order Carnivora; family Hyaenidae; genus Crocuta; species Crocuta crocuta. The sequence continues at coordinate 6,023,201 of NW_027529173.1, forward strand.
GGGGTGAGAGGGACAGAGAGAGGGAAAGAGAGAGAGAATCCCAAGCAGGCTTTGCATTGTCAGCATAGAGCCTGACGTGGGGTTCGATCTAATGAGTCATGAGATCATGACTTGAGCCAAAACTGGGACTCAGATGCTTAACCATCTGAGCATCTCATATGACCCAAGGACAGTTTTATCACTACTCTTTCTTCTTCTTTTCTTGGAACAAATTCATATAATCCTTTGTGATTGATCTTTGGTCTGGGCATTTCTGTTCTGTGATGAGTTCATTGGTGTATGGACTGAATGGTACAAACAGCTCTGAGTGAATCACATTCTTTTTTTTTTAATTTTTTTTTATGTTTTATTTATTTCTAGGAGAGAGAGAGAGAGAGACAGCGTGAGCAGGGGAGGGTCAGAGAGAGAGGGAGTCACAGACTGAAACAGGCTCCAGGCTCTGAGCTGGCAGTCAGCACAGAGCCCGACGCGGAGCTCGAACCCACAATGAGTGAATCACATTCTTAAAAGTGAATATTATATGTAATCTTCATTTTCATGAAATCTATCTCCTCTAAGTGAACTGATGTCTAGCATCATAAATTTATAAAGTTTTCAAAAACATTATTTTCACCTTGGAAGGGTCAGAATTAAATTTATATTTACATTATGTATTTAAAGCATATTTAAGTGAATGAAGTTGGAACATATTTGCTGTTAACTTGATAAGCTTTAATCTTGATTATGTTTAGGCATGAGCTCATTTAGTTGATTTCATTCGAGGCTCCATGTTGACCAAAGGCTTTACATGTACAGGTCCAGCCACTCATGTGGTTGGCATTAATGCAAAGTCAGCTATATTTGGTGAACATACCCAAATAGTCATGTATTAAGGTCTAAAGTCCAAAAGGCAGCATGGATAAGGCTTTAGGTATGGACTTGGAAGTAGACATGGGATTATACAATGGTAAGGCTTTCACATGGTAGTATTGGAAGCATCGCAAGGATACTTGGAGGCTAAATATCTGGTTTAAATTGTGGCTCTGTGACAAACTAGCATTATGGTCATGGACAGGTTGATTACACCTCAGAATGTGCCACATTTTTGAAATTAGAATGAAAGTAGTGCTTTTCCTCATGCAGTTGTTGTGAGGGTTAGATGTGTTATGTTAACATCTGTAACATGTGGTAAAATGTAAGAGTAACACAAGCAGTATCTATAATTATTGTTAGAATATGGTATAGCTGTTATCATTGTATAAGTAATTGAAGCCTTAGATTTAGTAGGGCATCCCATTCAGACAATAAAGAGTGGGAAGAAAGTCCAGGATTGGGTCCCAAGGAAGATGCCATTTAAGGGATGGGTAGTGGAGATCTGCTGAGATGTAACCATACAGGTTGGAAGAAAAGCAGGCAAGTATGATATTGTGGAAACTAAGGTAAAAGAACTTTTAAATAAAAAAGAATTGGTTAACATTATCAAATACTAAAAAGCCCCAAATGAAATACAAAATACCAGAAACAGATTGCATCGTTACACACTTCCATGTTTACTAGTAGGTTGTAACCCTGTAACTAGAACCTCCTGTCCCATATTTATTACAAAGTAAAAATTATGCTCAAGTTGGTCTTTGCAGGGGATTCTCATATTCTCAAAAAGTGCTCAAGATAAGTATTTTCAGACATTGGCTTTATGGTGCAGGAAAGAGGAAACCTTGACAAGAGCTGTCACTTTGTAATTTAGGAAGAAGTCCAATGGCAGTCAATTGAAGTGTGAGCTTGGGAAATTTGAAGATAATAGTAACATCTATGAAGAGGCAGGAAGGAAAGTATGGGCCTGAGGAAGAGTGGCGGGTTTAAGAGATTTTCATTGTTTTAAGATGGGAAAACATGCTGATGTTAAGGATGAGTTAGGTAAGTGGCAATATGGTGAAGAGAGGAGATATTCCGCAGCATAAGGATGTGGAAGCAGCAGGGTAAAGAGCATACTTAAGCAGCAGGATTTCAAGGGACACTGATAAGTGTAATGGAATCCAGGGAGAAAGCTTGATCTCAAGCTCAGGAAACTCCTGTCTGATGACTAACCGTTTCTCTTTGAAATAAAGAGAGGCAAATTTTAAGAAAGAAGAATGACATAAAACACTAATATCCAACTGGCAAGCATTGTAGCATTTGGTACTTGGGAGTAAATTTGATAGTAATAGACCCAGTCCTATTCCCATTTAGTGGGGGCTACTTATTTTAAGAAACTACTAGAAATCATGGTTTAGCTTTCTGACAAAACTCTGTGGGTTCCAAAGCATAGCAGGCAGGCCTCAGAGGGTTGATGTTGATAAATATCCACAAGGAGGCAAAATCTGCTCTACAGTAGGTGGCCAGATTATTAAAGCTATGATAACAACACCAGAAATGATGCCGTAGAGCCGTCTATGATGTCTTTTTTTTTTTAATGTTTATTTATTTTGGAGAAAGAGCATGAGTGTGGGAGGGCAGAGAGAGGGAGAGGGAGGCAGAATCTGAAGCAATCTCTAGGCTCTGAGCTGTGAGCACAGAGCCCAATGTGTGGTTCAAACCCATGAACTATAAGATCATGAGCTGAGCCAAAGTTGGACACTTAACCAACTGAGCCATGTAGGTGCCCCTATTATGTCTTTCTCACTGAATTTAAAATCCTAGGGAAAAAACATTCAGAAATTATTTCTATATCTACCTGTTTATTTCTTTTTTATACATTTTTTTTTTGTTTTTTATTTCTGATAGAGAGAGAAGGAGACAGTGTGAGCAGGGGAGGGTCAGAAGAGAGGGAGATACAGAATCTGAAACAGGCTCCAGGCTCTGAGCTGACAGCACAGAGCCTGATGCAGGGCTCGAACCTACAAACCGTGAGATCATGACCTGAGCCAAAGCCAGACGTTTACCCGGCTGAGCCACCCAGATGCCCCATGACCTGTTTATTTCTAATACTAGAAAATTCCCTCTGTGAATTCCGTACTTTTCTACGGAAAATCATTTTTTCTTGCTAGCCCAGTTTTTTCCTTTTCTAATGAGTGACCTTTGGCCATAAAAAGAGAAGAGAAATATTACCTCAGAGTTCATTTCTAAAATGAATTATACAATATGTATGAGTGGGACCAAAAAGGACTTTTATTCTGAATGAGATTGACTTGAAAATTAGCAGAAACTAGATTTTTTAAATAACTCTAGTTTTCTCATTGTTCTATCTTCCAAGGAGCTGGGATCCCATCAATAGTATTTCATGTATAACAAAAGAAACTGGTAGTCATTTTCGTTTTGTTTAATGATTGAGAAGTTATACTCAAACTACAAAAATTTGAAATGTGACCTAACCATTTTTGGAAAACATATGGTTCTTTTTTAGTATCTTTGCATTCCTCATTCTATAGGGTTTGACACAGAAATTTTGTCACATCCGTTCTACCTAAAAGTTTGTTTACCTTTGTCAGCAAATTATTTTTATATGTAGATACAAGGATAACTTTTTCTCTATCAAGTTTTATAAAATTTTCTACCCAAAGACTTTATACTTCAGAAAATGAGTTTCTCACTATAATATTAATATTCTAGTTTTAAAAGTTCTATTTTGAGGATTTGTTAAATTGGATAAAAATATAATATGTGTAGGAATAAAGGAAGATTGGTAGTTTTCTAATTTCTGATACTGTATGTGTATGTTAGGGTAAGGGATGAAGCTGATCCAACAAAGACCTCCCAAAGCAGTGGCTCAGACAAGATAGATTTTTATTTATGTTTTCGCTGACAAGACAGATGGATTTTCCAGGTCTTTCAGCAGCTCTGTTTCATACAGGTGGTATCCTGCCATTTTAATGCCTGACTTCCAAAGTCACTGGTTGCCACTGCTGCAAATAGAAATGGAGAGAAAAGAACATCAGCTTTGGGCCAAAGATTTCCTCTTAAGCAAGTCATATAAAAGTTGTTCACAGGGGCGCCTGGGTGGCTTAGTTGGTTAAGTGTCCGACTTTCGCTTAGGTCATGATCTCACAGTTCGTGGGTTCGAGCCCCGCGTCGGGCTCTGTGCTGACTGCTAGCTCAGAGCCTGGAGCCTGTTTCAGAGTCTGTGACTCCCTCTCTCTCTGACCCTCCCCTACTCATGCTGTCTCTCTCCTAGAAATAAATAAAACATTTAAAAAAAATTAAAAAAAAAAAAGTTGTTCACATCATTTTTGATTGCCATCCATTAACAATGAAGGATCAGTCACATGGCCATGCCTGTAGCAAACGAAGCTAGGAAATGCAGTTAGCCAACAGCCTTGTCTTGGCCATATTTGACTCTTTTGGAGAAGGGAGGAGAAAGTCTTTCATGGACAGCTAACAAGATCTAACACAGGTACAAGTGAAGTAAAGGAGAAATGCACTGTTTTAGGAGCATCATCTCACTCCTAGAAATGTTTGAAAAGTAAGATTTTGGGTTGTCACATTAGTATTATTACAGATGACTCTGTGCTGCTATAGATTCAGTCATAATGCATGAAGTTCATGTAACATATTTCATTTTTTTAAAAAAAAATTTTAATGTTTATTTTTGAGAGAGAGAGAGAGAGAGAAATGTGTTATATGAATATATTTCTGGGATATATGTAACTGTGGAGAAGTTCTTTCAAATGGTATTCTAGAATATTTTCTCTTGCTTCTTAGCTTTTAAGCATAAAACATATCACCATAAAAAATAAACCAGCTGATTTATTAAGCTCTAAATATGAAATTCAAATTTCAGGGTATAATAGTATTTTTTAAATCTGTTTTTCATTAACAGAATAAAAGTTCAGTCTACATTTTAATATGTAATACACTTTAAATCTTTTTTCTTAAATAAAAAGTATACAGTAATACAATTGCATCCATCTTTTTTCAATGAGAAGAGCACTTTGTTTTTTACATATAAAATGAGTTTAAAGAGAACTTCTGTTACACATTCTCTGCTAATACAGTGATTTAAAATGAGCATTCTTTTTTGTCTTCAACCTTACAAAATGATAAAGCATTTATCATATAGCATGTTGAGAAGAGTTTTAAAACCTCATGAAACTGTCAAAGGAAGGTTGTAGATAATGGGTAGCTACTGAAGGTGTTCTAGCCAGAGAGTAATGTATTACGTTGCTTTATGGAAAGATTCCTTTCACAGCAGCTTGCGGGATGAATTGAAAATAAATACAGGTAGAAAGAGAAGTAGAAAGAAAGCAAGGCCAGGAGAGAGGTGAGCCCTGAATGAGTGGGGAGGTGCTCAGGAGGTGCAGTCAAGGGACACACATTAGGGGCAGAATGGAGACATCTTTGAGAATGAGAGGGCAAGGCAGGTTGGGGACCTGGAACGGCACATGGTTCAGTGGTTCAGGCTTCCAGCCAGTGCAGGTGGAGGCAGAGCAGAGTAGGCCCTGGGGAAGAGGGAACATCTAAAAGGGGAGCTCACACATGTGTTCCGTTTTAGAAACTTAATTAGTATTATCTTATTAATATAGTGACAAGAGTGTTCATATGACTCGGTTTTGTCCTAATGCCGACTTGTAAGCAGAACATATTGTTTCCATGTGAGAACCTTCTCTCAACTCTTAGATGTCCTTCCAAGTACTTCCTTCAATTCTAGTTGCTTATCTTCCTCATGTCTGTGTCTCTAAATCAGAATAACAAGAACACACTTATGAATTTCACTTCTTGGCTCTGTAGGGAAAAACACACACATACACACACAAAAACAACACATTCGTGCTCTGAAAGATTTCCCTGTGCCTCACAAAGTACTAGAAGTATGTCTTCTCTTTCTCAGAAGCTTCCTGTGACTTGCTTTGAAGTCTTTGTTATCAAGATAATTAATTTGAGTCTCTCTCAGAGCATTGGATCTAGAGTGGAAAAACTTGTCTTTGCTGTTAATTTTCTGTGTTGTGTTAGGCAGAAGGTGTCACTCTTTTGGAGGTTTATTTTGCTATTTATAAAAATTAAAAAATTGGATTAGATCAGAGTTTCTTAACTCTATTGGTTGTTGACCTCATTTAAGGGGATCTGTGAGCTCCCTAAAAATTATATGGAAAGTTCTTTGTCTCTTTATGTAAGCACTTCTCTACATCAAGATCCACAGCTCTCATCATATTCTTAAGGTTCTGGGCCCCCCAAAATAAAAACAAACAACACTATTACAATCATTTACACTTGATCTTAGCCAAAAGGCCGAGAAGTGATTTACAATCGTTTACATAATGATTGGATTTCTTGCCAAAAAGCTGCTATTTTTTGATGGCAGCAAAAATATTCTGCATGACATAATAGTTTTCTTAGATGTAGACCTATTATTTTATGAATTCATTCTTAAGTTCTTCTGTTCCTCTTAGTGCCTCTATGATCATCTAAGATGCTACCTATAAAATCCTGGCATCCAGTCTCTGAGAAATAGGATGGGGTGAGGAAATCATAGAGGTCACCCAAGGGAGGATTCTTTGTGCTCAAAACTTCTGCCATCTGGTTCTTGAGACTAGGGACATGTTTAGATTTTCTTCCCTTCACTTATGCAAGCCACCAGAAAGGATGTTATGCCCTTGGCACTATCTGTTGAAAGAGTTGCCGATGTCTGTCCTAGACACAGAAATTGGCTGCAAAGTACAAGTGTGGACAAAACTGGCCAAAAGCTTGTCTAACTCAGAGCAGTGACAGTTACTGAGATAAAGTAAGTGAGATAAAACGAGAATGAGTGTTGACCTTGAGCTATTTTTAAGTCTGAACCTCGGGCAGTGCTCTAATAAACTAACCCAAACATACTTCGTAAGTTCCAGAGAGCATAATTATATAGCGATGACTTTTTTGTTTCTCAGTAACTCCACAAGAATATACAGAGTTTAGTTTCATTTCTTTTTGCTTAATTTATAAGCAATGGTTTCGTCTTTCAAGAAATTTTTTACAGGATCTATATATTGACCTTAATTTTAGTTATCTGTGTTGTCCCCTGCCCTTGATTTCCCTTTTTCTCTCTCCCATATCCTGGAGACTATTGCTTCTCAAAGTAACTGAGTTTAAATGACCCATTTTTTTCATTTGTTTGTTTATTAAATTGTAATTTTCCCCAATTTATCTTTGTGTTTTTACTGTACATACTTGTTAAATTGTGATTTTACTCAGTGTATCATTGTATTTTTACTGTGCATACCCAGTGAGCAACTTGTCACATAACTCACCATATTTGATTCAATAATATTTGAACTGGTCTATAGCCTGTTGAGTGAAGTGGGTCCACTGACAACTTGCTTGGAAATTGCAGGAATTTCTGTAGCTCTAAAATGGCAGGGCGATTGATACACGTAGAATACGTATGATCACGATAGCTGGCCTGTGGTTTGGTAAAAGTCATCCATAGGCCTGTACACACTGCATTAGTGTTCAAATGCAGTAACAGTTTTCACATTTTTAAAGTAAGAATCACTGATAAAATATTAATATAGAAAGCATTAATCAAAGATAACTACATTAAAAAAACTTTTATGTTTTTCTATAAAGTCTTGAGAACAAGAAAATCTCAAATGTCATCTCCAGTTCTTATCTGGTTGACAAGTCTAAGAAATTAATTTATTAGCCATAATATATTTAATATGCACACTTTCTTACCCTTGTATGGCAAAAGTTTAATCTTGTTACTGAATTTGGACATGATATATATAAAACTTTCTTCCCATTCTATATATAATTCTGGAAACATAATTCCCATTGGGGAATCAAGTCCATAAAACTTACCCAGAGCTCAGTAAATGTATTTACATTAGATTCCTGGAAATGAAAACCTTCAGTTCTGTTTTGTTTGGTTCTGGCTCCCTGTGTTACAAGTAGGAAGAAGGAGGTCATGATCCCTGCTGGCATCAAGTCATAGTATTTAATATGAAATGGAAAGAGCAATTTCAAAGCAACTTAAAATTTTAAAACTTTCAAGGTGTGACACAGTTTCAGTCCTAACATTTAGCATCCTTAGCATGGTGGCTTGTCACCAGAATCCCTTCTGTATCTTCCCTTGAATAGCCATTCTATTAATCTTCATAGATCCTCCTTAAGAAGACAGCTGTTTGTCTTAATAGTTCAAATAAGTTGTAAAGATTCTAAAGTAAAAAGGAAGTTGCTGATTATTCCCAAATGAGGGGAAATAAAACTATTAAGTAGATTCCAGTTCCCTAAATGTTCTATTGAGATTGTATAGCACTGGGTTTTTGATAAACCTGTCATTAAAAAGTCATTTGCTCATTTTAAGTCTTTATTCAAGTGTATGAGTAAAAGGTTTTAAGTAATTATGCCTCAAAATCACTCTGGCTATATGAAATAGCACCAGTTTTATTGTATGTAGAATGTCCCAATGAGGTAAAATGAGCTTCTATTAATACTTGGTGTTTCTATTTAATGTCTCAATGATTATATAGAGGTAGGACTTAACTGTAAATTTTATGATTCAGCTTGCTGGTATCCTCAAGAACTATTTCAGTGAATAGGGTACCACATATTATTTTTTAATAAAAATGTTATGCTTGAATCCTAAATTTTGAAGAAACCAAGAATACTAGATAAGGGCCTTGATTCTCAATGCTAAACACACTTTCTATACATGACCAGTCATGTCATTTTTATTATCACTTGGTCAGAAATCACGGGCACTGGCCTGCAAAGGATATCTGCATGTTTCCTGGGCATTCCATGCAGAATGCTCTTCCAGATAGAGCATTTCATAACACTACCATAGACTTGGTCTGCCTTTCCATGCTGTGGAAGATAGAATGCAGATGTTCTAACGTCACTACCTCATGGCTTCTCTGGAAAGAATTTAAGATAGAGATTTTTAGTGGTATGTCACAGAAACTCAATAGAATGTTAAAATATCTAATTGGCTTTATTAATCATTTCATGAATCAGCAGCATCCAGTCTAGGAAAAGGCAGCTCCTAGGAATTGTGAAAATGGAAGGATTTTATGAGCAGAAATGGATGAGACAATTAGCAAAAGAAAAGATTGCTTTAGGCAAGGTCGCCATCCCTTAGGGGAAGAGAAAAGGGTCTTATTAGGTGGATTACCTCATCATCCTTGGGGGCAATGGAGAGGGCCCCTGTGACAGATTACCTCATTGGTGTTGACCAGAAAACTCATGACTGACCCCTTAAGACAAGTTTCTGGGGGAGGCTGAGATTGCAAATAGGTTAGGTATTAAGCCCTGGTTTGGGGATTTGACCTAAAACAAGTGACTCCTTTTGAGGCCTGTGTGTTTTTTAACCCTGGAATTTATCCCAGGTGAATCTGAGTCAACTCAGTTCCTTATAAATCACCAATGGGTTTGTTCCTGGTGACCTGGTGAAACAAACTGTATGTAGACCTAATTTCCTGTGTTTGTTCTTCTAAAATCTGGTTTTGTTGTGTATAGGTGAAATTCTGATTTGGGTTTGCTTTTGATTTCTCTTTCCTTACAGTAATGGTGTCACACTTATAATGATGCTTACAAAATAATGTTTATGTTAATAGGCTGCTTAGAGGCTACTTTTCTTTCTAAAGATAAAGTAAAAAGTAAATAAAATGGAAGACGTTTTCAAACTTGGAAATAGTTAACCTTAAAATTAATCTTGAGGCTTTACTTATCCTTAATACACAGTATTCATTTTACTGGATATAAAGTGTTTCAAACCCAAATAGTGCATTAAGATGTTTCAGAAACTTCACTGAGAGACCTTATTTTTGTTTATCACTTAAAATTGTTTTCTCCTGCATGAATTGAAACGTTTTGGGTGGAGTCATTGCTTATCCACTGTTTCACTCTAGCATATCAACTAAGTTTTTACTGTATTTGGCAGAGTTGTGTATTTAAGAAAGCCTTAACAAACATTTTTGAAATACTAGTTGGCAAGAAAATTGAAAAAAACAAAAACAAAAACAACAAAGCAACTTCTCCCTACTCACAGGTTTGCATCATTTCCCTCTCCTGAGGGGACAGAGTCGTTACTTATTAGAAGGGGTTAGAAATGAGAGCTGACAGTTATTTTCAGATCAAATCCTACTTCATTTGGCAAGTAGCCACATTCTCTTGGGCATAGTCTACTTAATCTGAGCCACACATCTATTACCATCTAATTAAAGCTTTTTTAGATTCAAAAGAATGGCCACCCCCTAATAACACATTCATGCCCAATTGTTGTGCTGCTTTTGTATTATTACCATAAAATATTACAGAAAACACCTTCAGGAGCTTTACAGAAAGACAGCGATTTGCATATGAGATGCATATATTGCAGTTGATTCTGAATTCTATTTATAACTATTTTGTGCTGTCTTTGCTCTCTTCCCATGTGATGGGATTATATTATCGTTAGTACAGCTCACTCTTGAACATCGAGGGTTTAAACTGTGTAGATCCACATATATGCAGATTTTTTCAATAGAGTATAGTACTGTAAGCGTATTTCTTACGATTTTCTTAATATTTTTTCTACCTTGCTGTATTGTGAGAATACAGTATATAATATGACATAAAAAAAGTTATGTGTTGATTGTTTATGTTATAGGTAAACCTTCTGGTCAACAGTAGATTATTAAAGTTTGAGGAGAGTCAAAAGTTATATGCATATTTTCAAGTAGGTGGGGGCTGAGCACTCCTAACCCCCATATTGTTCAAGGGTCAACTGTATCATGATTGCTGCATATGACTGTTATCAGCAACACATTATTAGGAAAAACAGATTATAACAGTTGCCCCTTGGAGGAGAACTTTTTGTTTTATAATTTTTTTAGGATACAAATATAATTAAAATGAGTATTATTTATCTACACAATAACAATTACTGTATATTTATCCATTGTACCCTGGTTTTACTTTATAATCTCTAAATATTTTCTATTAACCAAGAATTAATAAATATTTTATTATTGACAAAGAGAAAAGAATTACTTTTAATAAAAATGAGAATTACAGGGTAGAAAACATCCTTCCCAAATTTTGTGGAGATGATATTTTGAAGAGAAAGAAGCATGTATGTCCCTCTATGCTTAAAGTATTGTGTATGCGTAAAGATAAGCTGAAAGGAGTTATATTGCATTGGAGGAGATGCAATGTGTTGTAAATAAGTGCCATTTGAGATAGTGCAAATGGCAAGTGAAATAGACAGTATTAAGGGCTAGAAGAGACAGATGATTTCTGCTTGAGAAGATTGAGAAATGCTTAATGGAATAGATGCCAATATCAAATGGCTAAGATTGAAAAATCTGAGGGGTGCCTGGGTAACTCAGTCGGTTGACCTTCCGACTTCCACTCAGGTCTTGATCTCATGGTTCATGAATTTAAGCCCTGCGTCAGGCTTTGTGCTGACAGCTCAGAGGCTGGAGCCTACTTCAGATTCTGTGTCTCCCTCTCTCTCTGGTCTTCCCCTGTTCACGCTCTGTCTCTTTCTCTCAAAAATAAATTAAAAACATTTAAAAAAAAAAAAGAAAGAAAAATCTGAAAGACCACAGTTACAAGAATGAGGACAGGAACTAAATCATCATTGATTAATTCAGGGTATGACAAGACTTGTAGATAATTAGAAGTAAATAAATATTTGTAGCATATGACTATTGGATTTTTAACTACAGCAAAATTTATAATGAGAGTAATAGATTTTTGTTAGATAAGTAATGACAAAAATGGTAGAAGGCTTGAGATACTTGGTACTATGTCCTCATTCTTTGAACAGTATTTTTTGGGATTGTACTATGCAGTGGTTTTGGTAAGAGGCAGTAAAATAAGGCAGAGATGTTCTGACTATCAAAGAGCTTAGAGTATAAGTGAGATTAGGTAGGGGAGATTCATATTTTATTGTTTTTGGATGGCAAGTTCTTTTGTTTAATTCTTTTTTTTTTTAAGTATTTTTAATTATTTCTGAGAGAGAAAGAGAGTGTGAACAGGGGAGGGCCAGAGAAAGAGGGAGACACAGAATCTGAAACAGGCTCCAGGCTCTGAGCTAGCTGTCAGCAGAGAGCCCGACGCGGGGCTTGAACATATGAACCATGAGATCATGACCTGAGCCGAAGTCGGACGCTTAACTGACTGAGCCACCCAGGCCCAGGTGCCCCTTGTTTAATTCTTGAACATAGATAATTAACCAACTACTATAAAAACGTTATCGGTCATATGAAGGCCATGCTTGGCAGAAGGCATGTACAGAAGAATGAAAGCACATGTGATTATGAGGCCAGAGTGTGTTTTAACCACACATACTTTCATCAAGCTACTGATGGAAGGTTTGATTTAAAAGGTGACTCCTTGGAGGTTGGTAAGGAGATAGATGAGAGGCATGTGGCATGCTTCTGATGAATGCTTTTCCAAAAGCCAGGGGCTTGTCTCTTTATGGGAGTGAGGATGTCACTTGTGACATCATCCCAGTTTTATAATTTCAAAAGCGATGAATGTAAAGTTCATTGGGTTCTATTAAAATTTCAAAAATGGTAAATTATGCCCAAGATACGAAGTTGCTTAAGGTTTTTGTTCTCATTTTTTTTTGTACAAAGTATGTGCTATTTTACTTGTTATTTGATGCATTTAGCTACTAAACATTCTTTATAGAGGAATGCATGTGCTGATAAATACAGATACTGATGGATAGCATATAGAATTTAAGCTTGTAGCGAACCTAGTAAGAAGAATATTGGCACCTCCCAAAATGCTCGTACCCTGACTCCTAGAACCTGCGACTTATGTTACCTTAAGAGGCAAAGGAGAATTAAGGTTGCAGATGCAGATAAGGTTGTTAATCAGCTGACTTTAAATAGAGAGATGATCCTGCATCATCTGAGTAGGCCCAGCGTATTCACAAGGGTACTTAAAAGTGGAAGAAGGCAGAAGGTTCAGTGATATGAAGTGAGAAAGATGTGACCAGTTCTTGCTGGCTTTGAAGATGGAACAAGGCCACAAGGCAAAGAATATGGGTAACTTCTAGACGCTACAGAGGCAGGAAAATGGATTCTTCCCTAAAGCCTTTAGCTCACTGAAACTTGTATCAATCTTCTGACCTATAGAGCCATAAGCTAATAAATTTATATTGTTCTAAGGCACTGAATTTGTGGTAATTTATTATGGCAACAAATAGAAAACTAATACATCAGTATTTAATAGTGGTAAGGAACATCTACGGGTTACTATTAGAAAATGCTTGAAACAAAATATATATTAATGACAAGGAGTTGGAGAATAAAATGTCAAAATTAATAGAATTTAAGGGGCTCCCGAGTGACTCATTTGGTTAAGCATTCGACTCTTGATTTTGGCTCAGGTCATGATCTCATGGTTCATGAGATCAAGCTCCATGTTGGGGTCTGTGCTGACAGTTTGGAACCTGCTTGGGATTCTTTCTCTTCCTCTCTGTCTACCCTTTCACTGCTTGTACGCACTCTCTCTCTTAAAATAAATAAACATTTTAAAAAAGTATTAGAATTTAATATAGTTTAAAATCATGATTTGTTGTTTAAACTAAGTGTGAGACTTAGAGTACTAGAGTTTTTTTTTTTAAATACTTGCAGGTGAAGCAAATCGAATCAAACCATATGAAGTTCATTGTATAATTTAGGGATTTTTAAAGGGGGATATACATATTTTAAAATATAATACAGAGTTACAAATATGCTGGCTCCCAGATTATTTGTACATTAACAATATAATAAAATATCTCAAATATGAGGAATCATGTTTTACATGTCATGATATTGGTAAAAAGATTTCTGTAATCCTTTTTATTTTCTTTAAGTTTCTAAAATTTATAATGAAGTGTGTGTATCTATGTATACATGTCTTTGTGTAAGGAGGTGTGCTTTAACAGAATAATAATCATTTTCTCTGGGTTTCAAATGGTACCATAATGAGCTTTCTCAGGAAAAGTTTTGGTATCGAGGCCAAGTCTCCTGCATAAGGGATTGAATAAATGACTATCTATGTTTCTGCAATTTAAAATGAGTCATGTGCAAAATACCTATTGACTCTTAAAGCAGATATACAGTTAGTAATTTCTCAATAATTGTAAAGAGCTCCTCATGAAGGTTGTCACTGAAGAACTAGCTGCTAGTTTCCTTTCAGAAACATTACTTATCTTTGAAAAAACTTTTTTTTCCCATTGGTCTTTGAGCCACTAGTCTCTCCCAAGAGAGTTATCACAGAAAGCTCCAGGGGTATCAGACACTTCCTTGGTACATAGTTCAGTAACACCGAGTGCCTCCCCATTTAGGCCTAAGTTATGAAGTGTGTTTCCAGAAGCTTCCAAAAGTAGATTCCATTGTTCATACCATTGTTACTTTGTTTTGCTGGTATTAAGAGATGATGATAGGTACATTTGTGCTTTGCACATGACTTTGGAAACCATGGTTAGTCAGTGATTCCTGTCAGATACAAATAGACTTTATATAAATATGACTTCAAATAGAATTAAATGTTCATCATTCAAGGATTTCTTTTTGAGGTAAGTTATACATCCAGTGACCTTACTTGTACTTTTCTCTCCAGTTAGGAACCTGCTTGTGTAGACACTTACCATCGTACTTCACCCCTAGCGTAAATGGATTTTATACATGTTCACAGCTTTCTGTGCTATACTTTTCTGGCCCTGTATTTTTACTGACTTGTGTCTCAGAATTGTTGCCTAAGAGAAGCTTTTAATTCTCTGAATGTCTTTGATAACATTTTCCCTGAATAATGGAAAGTTTTACCTTCTAAATACCCTGAAGCATGCATTTCAAATCACTTTCACCTTCAAGTACTTCACTCCTAGAGAAGAGGGGTTTTTGTTTGTTTGTGTTTTTATTTCTAAGATGGGAATGACAGTCATGGTTCCGATGGTCGTGATGTGAAGTTTGTAAACTGCTAGACATATAGCACATGCTGTTCTCAGTGCTTTGTATTCATTAACTCAGTCAATTATAACCAATTATAACATAGAGAATATCTTATATTTTTGAAACCTAATTTTTTATGCATGAGCTTCAAATAGAGTATAAAACTGCCAAGCCTACCTGGTGAGAAATATTTACTGTAATTTTTTCTTGATCGAGTTCAAGCATTTGTTATTCATTTTTAAGTCATCTTGGTGAAATCTTACTATTCTTATTTGAGGAGGAAGAAACTAAGTTATAGGTGAAGTAGGGTTGAGATTGATTACTCTTTGCTCTGGTCATTTTATAATGCATTAATGTGCTAAAATCTAAAAGTACTTAAAACCTCATTAGAATTTAACACAGGATAGGATTTTGAATTATGTATTATTCTTAAGAAAAGATTTATTACAGACCTATACTTATAATGTAAGTGATGCATTTTGAGTAAGTTTGGAAGGTAGCCAAAGGAATTTAAAATATTAGTGTATGAATATAAATGTGGAAAACTCTTATCACAGACTACTTTTCTTGAGATAGGGGGACTATTTTGGCACAATTGTTTATCTGTGACTACCTCACAATCAATAGTTGTATTAGCATTTATATTTAAATTAACAGCATATCAATGAATAAAGTCTTCCTCGTACTACATAATTTCTTTAATGCAATACAGAACTTTATTCTTGAATTTAGAAACCTTTTCACATTAAGCATGGTCCTGTGTTTAAATTGAGTACATGCATGTTTTGTACTCAGCAGAAGATCCAGGTTTATCTAAAATTGCTCATACAAATGGTTTGCTGGATTTTTTCTCATTAAGGAACTTGAAATGTAGTTAAATAAATAATCTTTCTAGCACTCTGGTAATTATTAGCCTGGGAAAAATAAGAATTATAGTGAATAGTTGAATGTATGATGCCTTTTTGCTATGCCCTTTAAAATGAAATATTTTAATATTCATATTTACATAGCTCACTTAAATCTCATGTTTATTTTAGATTTGTTAGTCTTTGTAAGAAAATAAATAAAAATTTCTGTACAGATTTTAACTCATTTAAGGCCTATTTTTTTTACTCATTTACATAAATTAGAGAAGAAAAATATATAAAAGATGGTTCTTGGTGTTTTTAATAAATTCAAGTGTCAAATGTTGGTTACTTATTTAAGAAATTGTATAATTAAAGCCTAGGTGTCAAAATATTTTATTTTATAAATGGTTATAAAATAGTTTTTCTTAAAGATGAAAGAAGTTATGGGGGTTTGTGAGTGTTCATCTCTACCATTGTAACAAAAGCAGCCATAGATAAACTGTAAATGAATGATTGGCCGTGTTCCAATGACACATTTAAAATTTTTATTTAATGTTTTATTTCTGAGGGAGAGAGAGACAGCATGAGCAAAGGAGGGTCAGAGAGAGAGGGAGACACAGAATCTGAAACAGGCTCTGGGCTCTGAGCTGGCTGTCAGCACAGAACCTGACACCGGGCTCGAACCCACAAACCGTGAGATCATGACCTGAGCTGAAGTCGGATGCTTAACCGACTGAGCCACCCAGGTGACCCCCAGTGACACATTGTAAAGACAGGAAGTAACTTTGATTTGTTATGAGGGCCATAGTTTGCTGACCCTTGGTATAAGATCCCACCTGATATGGAAGAAGGAAAGGTCAGGAAAGGTTTTTCTTCTTCTTTTTTGTTTTTTTAATAATGTTTATTTATTTTGAGGGAGGACAAGGGGCAGAGAGCAAGGGAGTGAGAGAGAGGATCCTAAGCAGGCTCTGTGCTGTCAGTGCAGAGCCAGACGCGGGCTCAGACTCACCGGTCAGGAGATCATGACCTGAGCTGAATTCCCACACTTAACCGACTGAGCCCCCCAGGCACCCCAACCAAGAAAAGGTTCTTAACTTTGGGTTTATTGATCAGTTTTAGGCATTAGCATGTAGCCTGTTGTCTACTTGTTTCCTTTTCTTGTGACATGTTTCACACCTGTCTTCACTGCTTGAGAGATTGTGCCCCCCAAATGTTAAAAAGCCTTCTATTTGTTAAAAACGGCAAAAGTTAATAAATAAATGTGTCCTGTATTATTCAAACAGATCTCTAGGAGATGCTGAAAAATAGTTAAACCCCATCAAAGTTTCCCATGAATGAGAGAGTCTGTTCCTACAAGATTGAGTAAAAAGGATTATAAAAGGCTACGGGTTTTGAAACTAAGCTCTACAGAAAAATCTTAACAGATTGCTCAGGGACTTCTGTGAGGGATGAGGGGCTCAGAAAGGAAAGTGTCCCTGCTGCTCCTGATTCTTCAACTGAGGCAATTCATCTTTATATTTTATTTCTTAAAGTCTCTTTACATTAATTAATATGGATAAAAGAATAAGATCAGACTTCCTAAAAACTAGTTGTGTAATAGTATATTAGTGAATAATATAAATACAATACTTACATTTTTTTTTGCCCTAGCCTGTAAAGTATTTCTTTGGATATACTTTATCTTAAGCAATAATTCTATTTGACTTTTCTTAACAAAGAATTTAATAATGGCAAAATAATACTAATCTTAAATTTAGTCACGTCTGTGGGAAACATGGCTGACCAGGCTATGAGTGTATTAGCCTTAATGGTACTTCTTTATATTTTGTAGAAGGTTTTCTTTCCCTGGAAAAACAGTACAGCTATTGATGGCTAGAACTAGAATTCGAATGTAGAAAATTCTGCCAAGTATCTAAGTTGGGAAAATTTAAGTAATATTATTAACTCTTAGACCACATAGCAGTTTTAGTCTGGGTAACACAAGAGATGAATTTGTACATTCCTTCCTTTATTGATCAAGTTTTCTAAGTGCCTACTATATGCCAAGCACCTGGGATCTGAAGGAAGTATAGTCTAGTTGCAAGACAAAGAAGATCATTTGATTTTGGTATCACATTTCTGTTTTGAATTAGTATTAATACTATTTACTTGGGGGAAAAAAGCTCGTGATACATAAAACAGTTTAATTTCTGAGTGTTAACTTACTAAAATGTTAAATTTGGTCAGGATTTTTTTTGGATCAGGACTTTTTTTGGACTTTCTGGTGTGGATAAGGTGGGTTCAGGGGTGGAAGCGTCAGGTTTCGTCTGTCTGTTTTGGAGATGAAAAAGAAAATAAGAATGAAGAGGCTTAATGAGATACCCAAGGTCACACTGTTCTTACAGCAGAGATCTCTTTCCTCTCTTTCTATTCTTGACATACTCCACTCTGCCTCTTTCTCAGTTACTACCCTTCTGGCTTTCTCATATAAAGTGAGCTACTCACACAGAGTAAATAGGTCCTTTAAAATGTTCATGATTCTTACTCTCTACCATTCATCAAAGTACAACGTAATTATAAAGAAGAATATAGATTCTTAAATGTTGTCATAATATGTAGACAATTTTATAAGACTAAAAAGTATATTAGGGTTGTCACGTTCCATTTTTTCCTTGTGCTTATGTTTTGGTGCTCAAAGTATAATAACCTCATACATCTCACTGATGTAAGATAAAGCATAAAACACAGGTTAATACAGAGAAATACAAACTTAAGGCATAATTTGGATACCCTCTGATCTCTTAAAAGCTCTTGAATGATTCTAAAATATTCTTGGTTAATAGTTTTTGCAGGTACTTCAAATTTATTTTTTGTATTTCTCAGGCTATACTCAAGAAGAGCTTAATGCTTTCCCTTCACCCCAAGATACAATACCATTGCCAATTCTACCCTTGTATAGCCAAATCCTTTTCTTGAGAAATTAGAGATATTTAAGCCATCAATGATTTGTTCTGTCTGGAAAATTAATGTAAGTGGTAAGTAAGCAGCAGACGTCTAGAAATGATGATCTTGTTTTCACATAAATGTCTTTGGCTGTAAAGGGTTCAGTTAGAGAAATATATCAGATAAATATGTGAACAGTTGATATAGTTTATGTTCTATTAATCTTGTTTATTTTTACAGCATGTTGTTTTTATTGTTGGCTTAATATTTACGTTATCTATTTTTGGTCACTTCAAAAATGAATAAGCTTATGTTGTAAAATATTTTTCCTACATGGTATTTTTGTGAAGTTTTAATAAATCATCACTAGTTTAATCAGCACTCAGTGCTCATATTTTGCGCAAGATTATTATTACAAGCATGAATTTTCAATTCATCATGGGTTGTTTGTATATATCATATCATACAGTATGGTAATGAAAAAGCAAAGGTCATAACTATCTCAACATCTGGCTCAGAATTATTCATTAGGTTTATTCTCATTATTTTTGTATACAAAATGCTTATTAAAAAAAACCCATCAAAGCAGTGGATATTCTAATGAAGAACTGAAAAGTAGTGTTAGTGGAAGTTGAAGGGAAAATTAAACCTCTCTTTCGGAATAAGATGATTAGAAATTAAATGTTATGCAATGTTCTTTTTTTGTTTTGTTTCCACATTGGACAGGTAATGTGCCAAGGTCATAATAAGGTTTGAGGGAGGCACATAGGTGTGATATTCCTATGAACTACAAAAGGATCTAATGTTTTTAATCCTATGCTAAGAAAAGGAGATTTTGTGTAGCTGTTTTTAAACTTTAGCCCTCCTTTCAATATTTAATTTTGAATATCATGTGTCTTCAGTATTGTTACCATTAAAAAGCATAAAGTTAATACCTATCCTCTTCATAAAAAATTATTAAAATATAAAAGTATAATTAAGAGCAAAAGTCTTTTCATCTACCTCCTCTCCCCTCCCATACTTAATCACATCAAAAAGGTTAAAGTATAGATCATTAGAGTTGAATATGTCAGTTTTCCTTTCTCAGGTAGTATCTTAATCTTGTTTTCTATAATATACTGTTTTAAGAAATCAAATGGTACAAATTACAGATCTCAGAGCTCTCAGATGTAGGGAATATTTTTGCAGATATTAATCTAGACAGAAATCTTCAAATAAGATGTATACATACATACATTAATATATCAGTGAGGCACCTGACTAGCTCTGTTGGTTAAGCAATGAACTCTTGATTCACTCAGTTCATGATCTCATAGAAGTGAGATTGAGTCCATTGTTGGGCTTGTGCTGGGTGTGGAGCTTGTTTGAGATTCTCTTTCTCCCTCCCTCTCTCACCTACTCTTGCGCATGCTTGCTCGCTCTCTCAAAAAGTGATATAAGTAATATGTAGATATATCATATATATACACATATACACATGTGTGTATATGTGTGTCACAGATACATGAAACATCAGCACTTAACAGGGTAATTTTATGGAAGAAAGTAAATATCCTTTGTTTATTGAGGTGGAATGAGAGGAGGATAGTAGAAAGGCATACCTGATATATATGTATCAGGTATTATATATGTGTGTGTATATATGTGTATATTTATGTCTATATAATATAAACATGTATAATTAATACTTTATGTTTTTGGCTATATTCATTAATATAATTCTATAGCTGTGTATTATATATAGCATTAATTATTTATATATATTTATATATACACATACACACACACATATGTATGTATGTCTTCCCATTACCTTCATTCTTATTCCACTCCAACAGACAATGGATACCTTCTTTCTTGCATGAAATCTCTGTTAGGTGCTAACGTTTTATGCATTTGATGCAATGGAGACACCATGGAAATAAAAATGTTAGTGTCCATCACTAAACTATGATTTCCTTAAGGATAAAGACCATGTGTTGATTAGCAATTGTTAGCATTAATTTGTAGCTCTGTTTCAAGTTTTATGTATTTGAAGTCAGTCTAGTTGGTAATTGGGTCCTTTTTGAACTTCAGAAAGGAATGGAGAATAGAATCATAGAAATAAAGTTAGTTTGGAAATTCAGGTGGAACTGTATTTAATACTCAGGACCCTCACTTATTTGCTGTGTAAACTTGGGTGAGATACTTAAAATTTTTTAGGTTACTTTTTATCATCTGTAAACATAAAAGAATATTCATATTATATGGTTATTCAGTGTATTAAATGAGTTAATTTAAAACATTTGGTAAAAGGCATGTAAGAAATTTTAGTTAGATCTATAGTTAAATATCTTGAAATGATTCCTATGCTTTTTAAATAACACTTCCCAATTTACAGTAAAATACTTAATACTTAGATGTTATATGTATGTGGTCAAGGTAAATTATGACTTTATTTGCCGTTAAATGTATTCTTCCATATTAATTGACTTCAGGTATCACACAGTTGTGGTTTTTTATCTAAGGAGATAAAATTGAAAGGTCTTTGAGAAGTAGACCCAAAGTGTAAGGGATTAGGACACACAAAAGGAGCCAATAAGAAAGAAAGCAGAACTTTTGTTCCTGGAAGGAAGATAGGAATACTTCCATCTGCTAAGGACATGGAAGGGAAAATGGTCCATAAATACGTTATAAAGGGTACTGTATGAGTTTTCATGCTTCAGAGATAAACATATAATTATTACCATATACAAGTTAAAAATAGTATGGAAATAGTTTTTCATGGAAGATTAACAACTGAAGCCAAAAATGTTTCTGGTTGCTCGTATGGAAATTGCTTTGTTAGATGATTGTACTGACTGGGTAAGAAGTAGTCAGTAATTTCTGTGAGCTGTTAGTCTCAGAATCCTACATGAAGTGACTCTGATTTCAGATAAAACTGTATATGCTGGTAGAATTATGATTTCTCTTTTAGCTTTTGAACCATTTATGAGCAGGATTTTTTTTTCTTTTTTTTTAGTAGAAAAGAAAAACCTTCCCTCCGGCTTTTTTGTTGTCAGAGTGTAATGTTCATACGCTTGCATAAGTGTTCATAACAAGCTTGTAGATCCCAAAAGGAGCTGAAGTATTATTTCTGGTGATCTTTGAATGTGTAATTGCTGCCAGCTGAGGAAGCAAAATTCCAAATCAGTTTAAGTAACTTTCACAAATAACGCTTACCATAATTATAAGGTAAAGCTCAACATATAGTTTGTATAATAGAGTCTTAGCTAACCACAAAGTAGTCAGAGAACAGTCAAGCGGAGGTCTTCACAGAGGTATATTTTAACCTTTTGCTTGACACTGTACTTCTGTGCTGTGCATTTGAAATTATGCCTATTTAAACCACACTTGTATGAATTTTCTGTTTTGCTGTGAGCATTTCCAAGAGCATCTAACAATATTGGTAAGAAGGTGGTCTTCAAAAGGCAGAAAATCCTCCGTGTTTACTTAGGTATATTGGAATAAATTGGTTTTGAGATCTTGGTTACTGTCATTTCTTAACTTTTCAAATAGTGTGTTCAACTTCGGGGGACATAAAATTTAAAAAACCCAGACTTTAAGATGCAATATTAGTAAGTAATCATACTATAAAATAAAAGTTGGCATAGAATTCACTTAGATATGGAACTTCTCACAACACCTTTGCTTTATGATGAGATTTATTTTTAAATTTTTTAAGTATTTTATTTTTTAAATATAGTTTATTGTCAAACTGGCTTATAGACTACACCCAGTGCTCATCTCAACAAGTGTCCTCTTCTTCTAAACATTTCTAAAATTTTGACAAAGGGTAAATTTGTTTTTTTTAATGTTTTTTAAATTTATTTCTAGGAGAGAGAGAGAGAGACAGCATGAGCAGGGGAGGGTCAGAGAGAGAGGGAGTGACAGACTCTGAAACAGGCTCCAGGCTCTGAGCTGGCAGTCAGCACAGAGCCCGACGCGGGGCTCGAACCCAAGAACCGCGAGATCATGACCTAAGCGAAAGTCGGACGCTTAACCGACTAAGCCACCCAGGCGCCCCAACAAAGGGTAAATTTGTATGTGTTGTGGCTGAAACTCAAGCATAACTTACAAAAGTTAGTTGAGAAATGTCCGTATTCCCCATCTTCTGCCCATATACATTTCTGTATCATTTAGACCTTTGTTCATTTTTTATTTATCTGTTAAAATTGTAGGAAGTGTTCTTGAACATATTCTGTACAGACAGGTTTCATATGAAGAAATTATTCTACTTGATATCTCTATTTGCACACCTTCCTTTACCTCATTAAAACATACGCTTTCTTCTCTACTTTCCCTTTTATGAGTAATATTTTTCCGTTAAAATGTCTAGACCCTTGGGGGCACCTGGATGGCTCCGTCAGTTAAGTGACCAACTTTGCCTCAGATCCTTATCTCGAGGTTTGTGATTTCAAGCCCTCATCGGGCTCAGTGCTGACAGCTCAGAACCTGGGGCCTGCTTTAGATTCTGTGTCTCCCTCTCTCTCTGCCCCTCCCCTAGTCATGCTGTCCCTTCTCTCAAAAATAAACATTAAATGTTCTTTAAAAAAAAGTCTCGAAACTTGAATCATTGAGAAAATTCTGAATATGCTTTCTTTGCTATGTGTATAATACCTGTATAGATCTTGTGCTCATCCGTTTAGTCAAGGTCTCCCTGACTTCATATTTAAAATAATTACTCTCCCTACCTTTCATCTAGTGGCACACCTGGCAATAATATCTGGAGACATTTTGAGCTGCCATAACTGAGGGTGTGGTGCTTATGGGCATATAGTGAGCAGAGGTTGTGGATGATGATAAGCATCGTACAAGGCATAGGACAGCCTCCAGTGACGATTACTCAAGCCTAGAGTGACAATCATATTAGGTTGAAAACCCCTGCTCTAATTTCTCTTTCATCATTTCTCCTCCAGATGATTCTTTTTAAAATACTGCTTTTGCTGCATAAATCACCTGATGAAGCATCTTTAAGGGTATTATCTTGAGTTAATGGTCTAAGTTCTATACCCTGGTTTCAAACTTGCTGAATTAATACATCCCATCCCTGCTGCTGTGGGGTCTTCTGTTGCCTTTATTAGTCAGGGGATTGACTTAACAGTCCTACTCTGTCATGTATTTGGGCCCCATATCTTCACAGGATCCTCCTACACCCACCCTGGTGGTGCCAGGGAATTCTATTACCTGTACTTCTGAACTAGCTCAAGTCCTGGGAGGTATAGTTGACCATTGTACAAAATCATTCCAACGAGTTTATGTAATTATCTGTATACTACTTATTCGCCATTTATTTTCTCATTTCTGTGATTATTTTCATTTATTTCTGTCAATGAAATCCATTGTGCAAAAATGATAGGGAGCATATTTCCTTTCGAAACCAGAAATTTTAGCTATTTGAGGAGGAGAATGAGAAGCTTCAGTCTCCTTCACTTCCTACTAGATTCTTAAGTAGCCTTTGAGGCATTATCAGAGAATATTAAGATGCAAACCCTTGTATTACTCTTTAACTTTTTTGTATATGTTTCGCTGTAAAGTGCTTTAGAGATTATAAACCTTTTTATGACAGAAGTACCTGTTAACACATTGGTATATATGTCACACTATCTATGTATATACACAATAGATACTTATTAACTGTGTGAACAGAGTAACATGGCCAAGTCATCAAAAGTCATACTAGAAACAAAGTAAACAAAAGGCAGAATCTTAGCCTGGGAAGTTTTGTAGATTATAAGGACTAAATAGATACATGTATTCATTTTTTTGCTGAAATTTTTCTAAAAATTAACTAAAACAACTAAAAACAGGGCATACATTCCATTCTGAAAATAGGGAGCCTCCTCATCCTTAAATCTCAAACTTCTAGGAATATCTTCCAGATGTTACTCAGTTTGGACCTAATTTTTTAAATAGGATACAGAGATTCATTACTTATGTCCCATAAATAAAAGTGTTCCTTGGCAGTATAAAAGGAAGAAACTTACTTCAAGGGAGTTTTCCAATTAATGCAATTTGTTAGAATGAGGCTAGGTCAGTGTTGGGAAGTTGATACCTGCCCTTTGCAAATCCATTTTCCAATTTAGGAATGGGCAGTGGAGGAAGGAAGGACAGATTTGCAGTCATGGAGCTTTTGTTTTTGTTTTAATTGGTTTATTTAATTCTGTTATAAGGAGTAAGTAAAACATGCAAGACAGATCCTGCTAGGTGCCCATCTCCTCACTTCAGAATCTCAATTTTTTTTTTTTTTTTGACATGGCAACATCATTGCTCAGTCATGCAGCTTTGGATGGTCTCTAATGTAACTGAAGATTTTCTAGAGTCTGTATTTAAAAGGACCCTTTTCGGGGTGCCTGGGTCACTCAGTCAGTTAAGCCGCTGACTTTGTCTCAGGTCATGATCTCACAGTTTGTGGGTTCGAGCCCCGTGTTGGGCTCTGTGCTGACAGCTCAGAGACTGGAACCTGTCTTCAGATTCTGTATCTCCCTCTCTCTCTTACCCTCCCCTGCTCACGCTGTCTCTCTCTCTCTCTCATATACACAAATAAATAAAAACATTTAAAAAATTAAAAAATAAATAAAAGGACCTTTTTCTCTCTTGCTTCCTTTTATCTGGAAAATACCCAATATGCACCATTAAAGGAACAGAAGTATTTCTTCTGATTCCAAAAAAAGAATATTCTCTCCTTCCAGTAACCAGAATATTACAGCACATCGATTATTTTAAGCTTCATTATTATAAATTTTTTATTGCACATAACTCCTGTCAAGATTTGATCAGGACACCTGATCTTCTAGGGGATAGGACTGACATGCAGCGGGTACAGTCTCAGATGATCTTGGGTAGAATGTGGAACACCTTTTTTAAAAAAAGTTCAATTTGTTTATTTGATTGCATTCCCATTCTTGTCTCAGGTCTTGTGTGAAGGTAGGGCATCAATTGGGAAAGAATGGGTCCTGTGAGTTGGAATGGCACTCTGTCAGAATGGTGAAACAATGAAAGAGAAACATCCTTTCTGATCACTGGAATTATATACCAAGGAGGAATGAGAGAGAAGAGGAGGGAGATGAAATGTAAATGTAGAATAGGAAAAGAGACTTAGTTACATCCTGGATTGCAGAAATTTATCAACAAAAAGTGCCAGAAACCTAAATTTCATTTCTTCACTGTACAAATATGTACTAGCACTCACTCTGGTATAGGCTTCATGAGGGAAGCTGGGAATGCAGTGCTGACCATAAACAGACAAGATAACACGGTATCTGGTATCAGCCTGGAGCTTCAAGCCAGGAGAGAATCACACTAATAAATACAAAATTGGAACAGAGACAAGAGCTGAAAAGGAGAGGTCCCGTGAGAGCCACGATGGATGGATTTGACCTAAGCAGGCATGTCCAGAAGGACTTTTTTGAGGAAGAGGAATGAAAATGAAAAGGGACTTTTTCACTCACTTTGAGATCTGAAGGAAAGTAACGATGGAAGAGAGATTATTCTAAAGGGAGAATAAGAATGCTTTATGATCGAAGAGAACTTTACCTCAGAAGGCTTAAGAATAGGCTAATGAGGTTAGACTGGAGAGATAAAGGAGGATCATAATTATAGAGGAGCACAATGTGTGATGTGGCAAGAGGGATCAAATCATTCTTTTAAAAAATAATGGTTTGGGTTGTACTGATTAAAATTGGATGTATTGCTCAAACTTTGAATCTTTTTCTTTTATGCTTCTATTCTCATGGTTAAGCTCCAGTAATTAAAGCAATATATACCAGTGTTTGTTTATAACTATCCTGTAAGACTGAAAATAATTTGTATATTATTCATTTACTCATGAAGTAAAACTAATTATTTTCTTATGACTATGGACTGCTCAATACTATACTTTCTCCTTTTTCACTCATCTTATCCCTAGTCATGATAACTTTATTTTTATGACTATCATAATGTTCTGTAAATGCAACATATGTGGCGTATTCTTAATTCTGTCCATTATGGACTCCTACTAAGATGGTGTGTTATTTGGGTCTAATTTGTCTTTGTGCCTTATGATTTGGAACTTGTGTGGTTTCTTTTTTATCTTCACTGACTTTTTTTGAATTTTTCATTCTATAATTAAGAATTTCCATGTCCTTGGTCTCATGATTCAGGAGATCGAGCCCCATGTTGGGCTCTGCATTAACAGCATGGAGCCTGCTTGGGAGTCTGTCTGTCTGTCTATCTCTCTCCAAATAAATAAACTTTAAATAAAGTATTTCCATGTCTTATGTTCTAGCCCAGATCTAGCTTTCTTGCCAAGTTACTCTCTTGGCTTTGTTTTTGCCATCTGGTTTCTCTTCTTTACATTAGAAACCCTTTCTCCCTGATTTACAACTCATGTGAAAGTCACAGATTATCTCTAACCCAGTTAAGTGGACTTATCATTTAAACACAATTTACTTTCCCCTAGCCATAGGTTTGCTTCCTTAAAGTTATCTATATCATTATGGGAAAAGAAGAGAAAATGGTTTTCTGGTCACTGGTACTGCTTGGGAGAGGTTGAGATGAATTTTAGCAATTTGCAAGTATATCTCTGTCCTTTTTTCACATAACACCTGAGAGAAAAACTGATTTCCTTTGTACTTATAATTAGAAGAGTTAGGGCAACATCAAAAATTGCCTAAATTTATTATTTCTGTAATTGAAATCTTGCCCAAAATTAACATATTTATTGTTTTATCAGTGTAAAAAATGAATCCACTCCCTATAAAAAACTGCATAAGTAAAATTTGATATTAGTTTTTTTTTTGTGACTTATTCTTTTTGAACATCCTACACATGTAGTTAATTTACTTGTCAGTTGCAACTATTAAAATTTATTGTTGATAATTGTTTTAATTTGGAAATGTCAGTACTCTACCTGACACTTTTCATGACTTAACTATGACCATTTTATGGGTGTTAATTTATTTTGCTTTGTTTTTTGCCAATGTGATAATTATTTTTTTATTACATTTCATAATTGGTTTTTGCCAGTGTTTTGAGAGTCACCAAGTTTTGTGGTTGTGGTCTTTGAAAGTATTAAATTATTTTTAAAAAATTTTTAAGATTTTCATTATTATTATATTTAAATTCTTTTTGAGAGGCAGGGGATAGATAATCTGAAGCTGACTTTGCACTGACAGCAGTGAGACTGATGTGGGGTCAAACTCACAAACTGTGAGATCATGACCTGAGCCAAAGTTGGTCGCTTACCCAACTGAGCTCCTGAAAATATTAAATTTTATAATTGGTTTTTTACTGTTTTATAGGAAAGTACATATTACTTTGTGGATTGTTCTTAAAACTAACCACTCACTGAACTCTGTTCACTTTATATTTTCAAATGATTACATTTTTATGTTTGAAGGAGGATAGATTATATCCTACTTTCCGGTATTTAACCCTCGTATTTCTTATTTTTCCTGTTACATTAGCTGCTAAATCTGGTGCATTGAGATATAGTAGGAGTGATGTCACTTATCCTTGCTTCCCTTTTAAGGTAAATTCATAAAATAATGAAAGGTTTTTCTTCCCACTTTAACTCTTTTTGTTTTCATACTCAGGCATAGATGTTGAACAGTAAAAATAGTAAATGTAATTAAAAATTCCTCTTATGTTATTCCTTTAATTTTATAATGCGTTAAATCACGGATTTTTATATTTTGAAACCAAACTAGAAATCTTAGTGTAAACTCTTCTTTTTCACAGTGTATCGTGGTGAGAGAACATTGTGTGCATATTATCACAACCTTTAGTTAACACAATGTGTTCACATTATTATAACTGTATAAATGCCATTTACTTCTAATAGCTTGTTTCCTTTATAGAAGATTCTTTTTTTTTTCCTGAAATTCCCTGACAACTTAAGACATTGTCATTTTTTTCCCTAGATTCAGTGCTCACGTGATCTACTTTAGGCTGTGAGTAAACATCTTTATTGCCAGTTCTTTAATGCAGGTAGGGAGGGAAGGATCTGTCAGCCTAATGACTCCTTAGAATATAGTTAATGAATACTTACCTTTAAGATTGGGCCAGAGTCTTTTTCTGCTCCTTGAATGTGTTCAATCCTAGCTTGAATCAACCCAGAATTGTCTTCTGCAGAGCCCTACCTGTGTCTATGGTTTTTGTTTCTCGTCTAGTCCTCTGTCTTTCTCTTTCTCAGGAATTCTCCAAAATATCTAGTCACATTACAGCATGACCTGTTATTTTCCAGTATTCTCATATGTGTATCTGTGTATGCATATATGAGCTTCCAAGTGCATTTAATCCCACCAGAGCCAGCAGTACACATTTGCAGGGATTAAAAATGAGGAAGACATGTGCTCTTAGGCTACCACCTTGATCCAGCTTCTCAATGATTTATTAAAAAGGAACCCTTTCAAAAAATAGAGTTTAGTTGTTCTGATACATTATTAAGTCATCATCACCCATTAGGCAGTCTACTTCATAAAATTAAAAAGTAATTGATTTCTTCTTTAAAGTTCCACTTAGAATTTATAACACTTTCTTTGAGGGTGGCGGTCCTCAAAGAGGTCCACCATTATAATTCTTACTGCTTAAAATGAGTGAGTGTAATTACAAGTAATTACTTATGAATAATAAGTAACTCCCATTACTTATAATCCCATCATTGAAGAAAGGTCATCCTGTCTTGGCTGTTATTTTTCTCATATTATCTTCAAATTTGTGGTGATTACTCTCTAGTTGATTCACTGAATTTATTTTTAATGAGCGTAAAAATGATTTCTTTGGGTTGCATAAAAGAAGGAGCTATTTTTAAATGAATTGTACAATATATGGATAGTCCCAGAGTAAATGGAGGAAGATAGGCTTGTCTTTTTTTTTAACTGGAAGCAAGAAACTGAATAATTACTGTATTTATATAACAAAAACTGTTTTATGTTTATTCACAGTTTTAAAATCTCAAGTTTTAGTTATAGTTTCAGAAAAAAAGAAATCACTCTTTTGTGGCTTCCTTCCCTACCCCTCAGTGAAATAAGAGATTGTATTTTACATGCCATATGGTATATCCAGTGTTTGACTGTCTCTTGAAAAGAGGTGATTAGCAATTTAATATCATGATAACTGTTAAATTAAATTTACATTTTTTGTTTATATTAAAATATTTTGTCAATTTTTGGGTGCTGGAGAAAAACTTTACATATTTGTCCTTCATTTACCAGCTATTTTTTGATATTTATTTTAAGAGAGAGAGAGAATGAGTGGGGAAGGGGCAGAGGGAGAAAGGAAGAGAGAGAATCCCGGCAGGCTCTGTGCTGTCGGCACCGTTGCCAGGCTTGATACCATGAAGTATGAGATCATGACCTAAGCTAAATCAAGTATCAGACCCTAAACTGACTGAGCCACCCAGACACCCCTCAAGCTATTTTTTTTTTATGGTTTTTTTTTTGTTTTGTTTTTTATTTATTTCTAGGGGAGAGAGAGACAGCGTGAGCAGGGGAGGGTCAGAGAGAGAGGGAGTCACAGACTGAAACAGGCTCCAGGCTCTGAGCTGGCAGTCAGCACAGAGCCCGACGCGGGGCTCGAACCAACAAACCGCGAGATCATGACCTAAGCGAAAGTCGGACGCTTAACCGACTAAGCCACCCAGGCGCCCCGCCTCAAGCTATTTTTATAAAATATAGAGTTGTAAGTAACAAAGTTAACCCCCCACAAATTCAGTATCCCTTTTAAATCCCTGATCCATGGATTTCTGTAGAGTTTAATGTGGTATGGTAACTACTTCTTCCCATGCCTCTTAAGCACCATACAACTTGTCATACATTGTGTATTTTAGAGTTCATTTTCACCATCACATACTTATTGGGTGGCCTTGTAAGTTGGGTGAACTTCTGCTATGCATTTTAGAGCAGTTACTTTTAAAAAATATCTTTGGCTCCTGGTGATTGCTATGCAGGTGCATGTTGCTGGACAGAGCTCTGAGCTACTGGGGCTTTTGAATATTATTTCCTGACAAACAAGATAGATACACATGAATCTAACATAGTTTGCCTTTGGACTTCCCCAAAATTTGACATCCTTGTGGCTTATCTATATTCACTATTCCTCTTCAGTAACTTTAGTTGATCTTCTGTTGCTTTATACAACCTAGCAATAAGCAGTATATCAGGCTGAAAGAAATGACCACTAATTCTTTTGTTTTGAAGGGAAGAAGAATGAGTACTTACAATCTTAGGATGCTTAAATCTCAAGCATATTAAAATATAGCATTTATGGAGGGATCTGTTTGGCTCAGTTGGTTAAGCATCCAACTTCAGCTCAGGTCACGATCTCATCTTTTGTGAGTCTGAGCCCCATGTCAGGCTCTGCACTGACAGCTCAGACTCTGGACCCTGCTTCTGATTCTGTGTCTCCCTCTCTCTGTCCCTCCCCTGTTGACATTCTGTCTCTCAAAAATAAAAAATAAACATTAAAAAATTTTTAATAAAATATAGCATTTATCAGTCATATTTGTATTCTTTTTATAATTTCTTGTTTTGGATTCATTAGCCTACTGTAAGTAACCAAACTGATGTTATGAGATATTAAAAACTCTTTGCACTCTGTTGTATTCTGTTAAATTCTTAGGTCTAAAATGTTCCTGGTTGAAAATAAGGAATGTTTTACTATTCAATTAAATCTATCTTGCTTCCCTTTTAACACATTCACTTTATTTCTTCTATTCAGCACATAATTAGTTGAAAGCAGAAGGTAACAGGCTATAAAGACATGTACAAGAAATGGTTACCTCAGACTGAAAATGATTGCTGTAAATCAGACTGTTACTCTAGCATTTATTATCGAGAGTATAACGAACAGTCTCAAAGGCATCTTCCATAATAAGGAGACCAACTTCCTCTACCCCTCTTTTCCTAAACTTCACAATACTTATTATTTAAAAAAGAAGAGTGATATAATATATGGAAGAATGCCATTGTAAGCTACATTTTCGTAGGTGAGCTGTGCTAGTGTATGTTTTTGTTTTTGTTCTGCAATGCCGAGAACTTATTGTCAAGTAAAGTGCTCAGATCTAAAACAAAACAAATCTGAACAGGCTAGAATTCCTTATGGGAGCTTTTCTTTCATTTTTTTTTAAGTCAGGAGATATTTCATTCTGTGAGGGGATTATATTTTTATAAGAATAATGTATACAGTAAGAACTTCCTATCATCGAACTTGACATTTACTTTTTGAATGCCTTTTAGTATGTCCCTATAAAGATTATCAATCATGTTTGCTTTCATGATTTAGTCCTTAACTATTCAGTAGTGTCTCTCACTCCTTTCATTGGACATGTGTGTAATCCAGACAGACATTTTCTTTCTTGTAATTATTATTCCTCTTTGCTGGTATTTTAATTATTTATAGCCGCAAGCATTTATTTGTCTTTTAAAGGCCTTCCAGTCCCAATCAGAATGAATAAACAATTAAAAGGAAGAAAGGTTTTGTAGCTCTTCTTTTCCTTTTGATTGTGTGTGTTCTATATAACACTTAAATTATTCTTTATGAAATTAGTATATCCAGGAAACTGGAGAATTACGCTTTAGGCTGAGGGAATGGAAAACATGTTAGCGTTTCCTTTGTAAGGTTTCCAGGGTGTCACAGGAGATTTCTAATGTGCTGCTTATTTGTGCTCTCCCCAGATCTTTTTCAGTTTATTAAAATGCTGGAACAGTAATTAAAATGTTGCTTAGCCTTTCCTGTGTTCTACACCTCACTGAAAACATGTCGGCAGAGAAAGCAAACGTTCATTATTTCTCAACATAAAACAGATCCCGCCAGGGATCATGCCAAACCCAACCAACCATGACAGTCAAATCAATGTATGTTTTGTTTTAGATTTTTATTTTTGCCTTTGCTTGAGCAACTTGACTCTGGTATTCGTTGTTCCCTATGGCTTATCATTTTATTGGCATGACAGGTCCTGAAATGGAGAAGGCTTCCTGTCTATCTTTCCAATGTATATGTGTGGCACTATAAACTATAAGAGAAAATGACATTTTGACTCCGTAAATATTTGCTTTATGTCCCCGACATCTGTTTTACAGAACTCCTTTTTTTACTCCTCTATCAACATTCACTGAAAAGTGCTTGGATCTACCTTTTGTCTGAATGTTATAAATTCTGGAATCAGTGTCCCAATTTACAAGTTAGGGTATTTATTATTAATAACCAAGGAAAGGAGATGTAATTCTCTCATCAGTTTGTATTCATGTGATAAAACATGAATTACCCTAGTGATTTTTTTTACACTGGTAGAACCAGGATACACATCCCATGGAGGTGTGAATATGTGTTAGACCACACCCCCAACTTCCTGCTCCTGAGTTATTTAGAAATCTCAAGAGGGAGTGTATTTTTTAATTTGGTGTTAAATTAGGCCCTCTAAAAATAATGGATCTGAACTTGTAATAGTCATTTAGGAGCAAGTTTTCTTGCATAATAATGTCCCTAATATTAAATGCTTTAGACTCTATAGATTCTGATTCTGGTTTCAAATCTAGGTTTTTCTGTTATTTGTGACTCTAGACATGTTACTCAACCTTTGTTGGTATAAGTTTTCTAAATAATGGAATTTACTTCACGGGGTTTCTTCCATTTTCTGTAATTTTCTCTCTAGTGATTCTATAAGATACCCAGTTTCATACTATGGCTGATTGCTTTTGAATTTTATATGCATGTTTATATTTTTCTTACTGGCTTAAAATCAATGATGATTTAATATATATTGGCTTGACCTTGTGTACAATGAGAAATTCAGTGTGATTTTCAACCTTGCTAATTACCTTTTCACATTACATTGTTTCACAGTGCACTTTAAATTAACTATTTTTAAACCTTATCATTGTAGAGTAATTATTAATTATTATTAAAGCATTGTTTGATTCATTATTATGAATCACTGATACCTATTAAAAACAATTATCCTTATCTCTGTAAAACTGATTCATTGTTTCCTATAACAATCTGTAAATACAAATGGATAACTACCATTTTCTTCTTCATGGCTTTTTAAAAAAAAATTTTATGACTTTTGTAGTGACCCTCTCTAATAATTGTTTTTTTCTTATAGGCAGTGTTTCTTTAAGTGAATATACTTAAATAGTGAACAAAACTTCCCTTTGATTAGTGCCATCTGGTAGACCTTTTTCAGCTTTTTGTATCTTTCTGTTATAAAACACATACATGTATGTGTTTTATATGTTTTGTGTCCTTGTATTTAACTGTATAGCTATGTTTAGATTGTAATTCGGTCTGAGAATCTTTGTGTTTCTGTCTGTGAGTTTTGTCATTTACATCTATTGAAATGAGAAAAATACTTGGAACAGTTTCTCCCACCTTAATTTTTGACTTCTAACTGTTCTGCTTTAATCATATTTTTTCTCTTACTCTCTAATTGAGATTTTTGTTTGTTTGGTTTTTATTTTTTTTCTATTATTCATTTTAACTTTCATCCTGAGTTAATTTCAGAGTTAAAAATTTTTCAAAAAGAGTACAAGGTATTCCTGTGCAACCCTGACCCCTAATCTCCAATATCAACATTTTCTATCACCCCCTTGTCAAAATCAAGAAGTTAACATTGATGTAACACTGGAATTTCCAAATCTCCTAAATTTTGTTATTGTTGCCCAGACTATCCTTTTTCTGGCCCAGCATCCAGTTTTTGCATATTGTTGTCATCTCTCATTGGTCTCATGTAATCTGGGATACATCAAAAATCTTTGTCTTTCATGACCTTGCCTTTTTGAAATATACTGGCCTGTTATACCCTACAGTGGCTCTCAGTAGAAGCTTGTCTGATGTGCTTTCATGATTAAATCAAGCTATGTATTTTTGGCAAGAATACCAAGAGAAGCAGTATATTCTTTTCAGTACATTGTATCAGGGCCCACATGATGTCTCAGTGTCTGTTAACTGTTGATGTTAATTGTGATCACTTGGTTCAGGAGGTGTCTGCTAGATCTCTCCACTGGAAATTATTTTTCGGTTTATAATTGTTAGGTATCTTGTGGGAAAATACCTTAATACTTGGTAAATATCACAGTTTCTATAGTAGTTCTGCATGCTAATTGTAGTATACAATCATGATTTTTGCTGGAAATAATTAAATGATAGTGCTCATCAAATGGTGGTTTTCTGTTTTTGTCACTCTTTTCAAATTTATCAGTTGGTATTTTACCATAAGGAAGAGCTTTCCCTTCTAAACCATTCATTCATCTTTCCATTTGTCTGTCTATCGGAACACATAAATATTAGTTTTGCTTTATGGGTTCTGGTGAATAATTTCATTTTTGTTACTCTAGATGTGCCATATTTGGTCATTGGGAGCCTCTTCATGTTACCTTCTCTTGTATTTCAGAATATCCTCTTCAAATTTTGAGCATCTCCTCGTGTTTTTGCATGAAGAGTTGTAGGCTCATCTTGTTCTTTTCCTCCTTCAGTTATGGAATCAACAGTTTCTCCAAGGAATCTATGTTTTTTAATAAGTGATGGTATTTAGAAACCAAGATCTGGGCACTAAAGGTGTTCATTGCCCTGGAGTGTCATTATTTGTATTCCCTTTCAGTAGACATTGCTAGCAAATATATGTATTTTCATACACCTGTTTCTCTCTCTATGTGTGTGTTTGTATGTAATACATAACCTGTCTCAAATCTACTGAGTTCACACTGACATCTGTTTCCAGTCTGACATTATGGGATCTTTCTGGCCTCTTCCTTTTTTTAAAAAAATTTTAATGTTTGTTCATTTTTGACAGAGAGAGAGAGAGAGAGAGAGAGAGAGAGAGAGAGAGAGAGTGTGCAACTGCTAGCACTAGCTTGAGTGGGAAAGGGACAGAGAGAAAGGGAGACACAGAATCCAAAGCAGGCTCTAAGCTGTCAGCACAATGCAGGGCTCAAACCCACAAACCATGAGATCATGACCTGAGCAGAAGTCAGACGCTTTACTGACTGGGCCGCCCATAGTCTCTCCCTTTTCTTATATGTAACTCCTTTCTGCAACAATAAGGAATCTTTCGTTATCAGAGGTATGTTTACTTCTTTGTTGAATTATGGAATACACCCAAAAATAATTTCAGAAGAGCCACTCTGGTAAAATAAATTGACTAATTAGGGTGCAATAATCTTAAACAGTTCTTTATCTTAAAGTATAGAATCAAAATACTATTTTTCAAAATTACTGAGGTTCTTTTTTTAGCCATCCTCTTAATGGTGATTTTCTTTTAATGTTTGTTATTTATAATAATTTGGATTTCATAGGATGTTAATAATCCTGCTGACCTGTTGACTCTAATTGTTTATTTTTTTTAAGTATGTGAAACATTAGTATGATTATGAGTGTCACAACTGTATAAAAATTCTGTTCTATTTGGAGTGTCATTTTACAGTCTTCTGATTAACTCTTTCTTCTTGGATGGAGGGTGGTTCATTAAATCAGATGATTAAATCTTTCTTTTGTGCGATAACTGTATGGATATATTAAGTTTTCTCCTGTTCTTCTGCGGGGCATTTGGTGAGTTTACAGAGTATCTCATTCATTGCCACCTTCTCTTGTCAATATAGCAAAATACATTTTAGTTAATTTCTCTTATTTAATGGTGGAAGGAGGAATTGTGTGTGCTTTAACTTTTTTGTTCTCTTTTGTATTTAAGGACCCTAATTTTTTTTCTTTTTGCTTCTTTTCCCCATTCACCACTCAACTGACAAAGATTGCTTCTCTCTTTCTTTTGTGTTTTTCATCACCAGGAGAAGACTGTCACTTCAAGCATAATTTTAAGTATTTTTAAATTGGTCATTCTTGTCAAATGTGTACTTTTATTTTTTATTATTTTCTCACACTTAAGGCAGGCTTATTCTTTTTGGTGATTGTTTTAGGTCAGCTTTTTACTCATCAGTAGATCCCTTCTTTCTTTCTTTCTAACCTCCCCACCTCCCCCCACTGTCTCATTGCCATAAGGCTTGCTATAGGTCACAGGAGTAGGAGCAATTGCTTATTTAAATTTGGTGGTTTTCTCTGTTTTTTTCTTTGACTTGAAGTTATTTTTAAAGGTCCCTGTCTTCAAATTATACTCAAGTTGTTGTTTTCGTTGTTGTATGTGTGAATTTTATTTGATTTTTTTCATTGTTCAATTTTGTTTCTGTTTTTGGTTTTTGTTTTTCCTTTCCTTTTCCTTTTTCTTTTTCTTTCTTTGTTTTTTCTTAATGAAATATTGTGAGAGCCACCTTGGTTTTAGCAACCTAGAAGCCCCAATTCTTTTTCACTCTATTTTCTCTCAACTAATAAATAAGTTTCACATTCTGTTACTTTTTTTAAGTTCATTTATTTATTTAGAGAGAGAGTGTGTGTGAGGAAGAGAGGAGCACAGAGAGAGAGAGAGAGACAGAGACAGAGAGACAGAGAGAGGGAGAGGATCCCATTGTCCGTGTGGAGCCCAATGTACGGCTTGAATCCATGAACCATGAGCTCATGACCTGAGCCAAAATCAAGATTCTGATGCTTAAGTGACTGAGCCACCCAGGCACCCACACATTCTATTATTAGACATTTAGTAGACCTTCTGAAATTTACTTTGCATATTTATGTGAAAATCTAGTTAGAATTTTAATCACTCTCTCTACAATTTCATTGATCTTAGAACATTTTGTTTGATCATTTACCGCCCATTTTTTATGCTACTGTTCTCAGTGAGTATGTTTTTGTTCTTTTAAATACTGTCTATATTTAAATGTTACTTTTTCAATGTTTATTTATTTTGAGAGAGCATGAGTGAGGGAGGTGCAGACAGAAAGAGGGACAGAGGATCCAAAGCAGGCTCTCTTCTCAATAGGCTCAAACTCCTAAACTGTGAGATCATGACCTGAGCTGAAGTCAGCTACTCAACCAATTGAGCCACTGAGGTGCCCCTTAAATGTTATTTTTTAATTACATTTTTTAATGCTTTTTATTTTTGAGAGAGAGCTGGGAGGAAGAGCAGAGACAGAGGGGGAGACAGAGGATCATAAGCAGTCTTTGTGCTGAGAGAAGAGAGCCCCATGTGGGCCTTGAACTCATGAACCATGAGCTCATGATCTGAGCCAAAATCAGATACTTACTTGACTGAGCCACCCAGGCAGCCCTTAAATGTTACTTTTTTTAATTTTCTGGAGACATTGCTTTCAGATTTATTTACTCACTTTATTATTCATTTATTTCTTTTTAAAAGTTTATTTGTTTATTTTGAGAGAGAGAGAGAGAAAGAGAGAGCAAGCAAGCGAGCATGAGTAGGGGAGAGGCAGAGAGGGAGAAAATCCCAAGCAGTGCAGAGCCCTATTGGGGCTGAAGCTCACAAACTGTGAGATCATGACCTGAGCCAAAATCAAGAGTCAGACGCTTAACCAACTGAGCCACCCAGGTACCACTTACTTATTTATTTTAAAGCTTCTTTATTTATTTTTTTAATAAAAAATTTATAAATTTTATTTATAAATTTATTTATTTTTTCTCCTGATCTATTTATCCTTCCTTATGAAATTATTTTTTTCCAGTTGAGATACATCCTTTAGTATCAGAGTATTTTACGAGTAAACTTAAGTTTTTTTTTAACTTAGAAAGTCCAGATTCTACCTTCATTCTTGATACATAGTATGTGCGGTAGAAAGTAATAAGTATTCTAGGATAATAGTTGTTGTGTTTTATTTTGTTTTGGAGGGAGTTAATGTTTGCTTTTTGTCTTTAGCACTCTTTGCAAATACATTATTGTGTTCTGGCTTCCACCGTTGCTGTGAGGAAGACTCTTGTAAGTCTAATTGGTAACCCTCTGTTGGCCTGTTCTCTCTAGGGGCTTTTTGATTGTCTCTGTATTTAGTATTTCACAGTTCCCTTGTTTTTGGTCTGCTTGTTCCTTTTTATCAACCTTGGAATTTACTGGGTTTCCCTTATGAATGAATCCATGTATCCCACAACTTCTGGAAATATTTCAGCAATAATAATTTAAAAAAATTTTTCCCCATTGTCTCTGTTAGTCCTTTCTGGGTTTCTGATTAAATATATATTGGACATTCTTGTCACATTTCCCAAATTCCTTAGACCCCTATTATGTTTTGTATTCTTTTTTGTCTCTGATATGAATTCTGAGTAATTTCTTCAACTCTGTGTTTGGTTTCAGTAATACTCTTTTCAGTTAGGTCTAATCTGTATTCTGATCCATATAGAAATTTTTTTGTTTGTTTAAATTCAGCAATGTTTTCATTTGTGCAAGTTCTATTTTTTATTTTTCAAATCAACATATTTGAGAATGTTGTTTTGCTTGCTCATTTTTGTGTTTCCATGTTGATTTATTTGGATTTTTAAAATAGTTTTAAAAATATATTGTGTCTAATAATTCTAATGCTGGTTTTATTTTGGTAATAAATTGATCTCTTATTTCCTTCATAACTTGTTATTAGAATATGTTTATGTGTTTGTTTGACTTAACTGACCACATATTCCACAAAGGCAAAGAAATATGAGTCTGTTCCACACCTTAATATAGGGCTTACTGCTGGTATTAGGTAAATTCCTTAAATAGTTATTAAAAGGAGTCCCTGTTCTTTTTTCCTCATTTAACCTTTGGATAACTTAAATTTTTAAATACTTTTTTAAAGGAATTTCCACTAATTGGAGGGCCTTTTACAGCCCTTACATATCACACAATGTCTCCTTTTTTGATCTTCTAACACAGGATTCTACTATAACAATCTTTTCCTTAAATCCCATTTTCTTTGACACTTAGCATTTCACAAAAGTTACACATCAACCATTCTTATTGAAAATAAACTGTATTGTCTGCTGAAGGCTATTGAATTTTTATATTTAAATTTGAAGGGCAACATCTGAATATGGCTTTTTTGACAGTTGTCACTAATTTTTTGAGGCACTAAAGGATACCTGTCTGCAATTCCTGATCTTATTACTGAAGAGATTTTTCTTCCTGCATCATGATGACTCCCACAGTATCTATTGTGTTTTCTTCACTGATTTTCCTTATATAATTTATCTTTTAAATTAATGTGTTGACTTTTTACTCACTCTTTCTGAGTTCTAAACATTTTCAAGTTTGACTTCCACTTAATGAATTCAGTTTTATATAGAAAAGGTAGGTTGTCTGCCACCTCCAATGAGATTTTTAATTCAGAACACATTTATTTAATACCTATATGAAATCCTTTTTGACATAAAATTATTCCTACTTTGTTTCCAATCCTGTGATTGAATCATCTCCTTGAATCTTATTGTTGTTTTCACTTGGTGGTGTCATTTCAGAAAAAGATTGAATTCTGATTATTCCAGTAAATTCTTTCCTCCTACAATATTGTTTTGCATATCTTTTTGTTTCTCCTCACTGGGAAAAAGCTCTAGAGGCACAATACTACCACCTCTGGGCTTCTTCCTGAGAAAGAGCTCTGCTCTGATGCTAGGTGGGGAGCTTTGCCAGACTACTTTCTTGCTGGTTAATACGGATAAAAATTGGCACCAGTCTGGTCAGGATACAACTCTTATAAGTTGTAATTTAAAGCATCCTTCTTGGAAGAAAATAGAGGGTTTTTTTTAATGTTTGTTTATTTTTGAGAGAGAGAGAGACAGAACATGAGCAGGGGAGAGGCAGACGCAGAATCCAAAGCAGGCTCCAGGCTCTGAGCTGTCAGCACGGAGCCCAACACGGGGCTCAAACCCATGGACTATGAGATCATGACCTGACCCAAAGTTGGATGCTTAACCGACTGAGCCACCCAAGCATCCTGAAAGTAGAGATTTTAACACAATGTTAAACACTTTTCTCTGGAACCTGGAGATTAAGATTTTGGATACAAACTACTTACCCATTTAACCAATAGCCAAGAATCTAAAGATCATTAACTTTGCATCCTTTTCTTTTTAACTGCTCAAAACTATTCCAGCAAGAATTCTGTCTCTCTGTCTCTGTCTCATGCACACAGGCACACACGCACACACATACACTGCTACCAAGAAAGTATATTTGCATTGATCTGTTTAAGTTTTTCCCTTGTATTAAATTTATCACTAAAAATTTGAACTACATTTTATGGGAAAAACTTAAAGTCTTTCTGCTCCAAGAGAATTACCAACATTTTTCCACTAATTGTGTTTCTACCTGGACCATCCATGAAGAATAAACTCTTTTGGATAATCTTTCTGTCCCCCTTGTCATTTCTCATGCATTCTGGAAACAATACCCATTGCCCACCAACACCCACTATATATTGCTTTTCTGCTTATGCAGCCACCCTCTCAGAGAATATTTGCCTCATCATCTGGTTTATCCTCTTGACTTGGGCATATTAATGTCAATTTATCAATGTCCATTGTGCTTAACTCCCAAATCAGGCACTTTTTCATAGTAGGGGGAATCACGTAACACAAAATTCTAGCCTTTGCCATCTTTTCAATTTTCAAGTACAGATAAAAGTGGGTTTTTTTTCTTATTTTTATTTTTAGGAGGTTATTTCTACAAAGGTGCATTCTTTATCTAAATACTTTGATGTTTCAGAGATGTCTTAATAGTCATATATCAGGCCAGATCTTTATAGAATTAGCAAATTGATCTAGTTAGTATTTATTGAGTACCTACTATGAATGTAGTACTTTATTTGATATTATAACTTAGTTTAGGAGACTTGCCTTTTACTATGTGCAATTTAGATAAGAAAATAAGACTTATACATAAGCCTAATAAAAAATTAATAAAGAATTGTGTGGCAAATTATCATCATGTAAATTATTGATGTTCAGTAAAATAGATAATTTCATAAGAGGAAGTCATCATAGCCAGGTTTTTGGAAATTGATCTGAAGTAGAAAGACAAATATTAGGAAACCATTTCACTAAAGAAGGAATAGCTGATTATACAAGTATGGCCACAAAAGTGAATTCTGTATAGGAAAGAAGTGAGAACCATGGTTAGAAGGGTTAATTAGGTTGATTGAGGAGAGTCTTAAATGCTCACATCAGTTATGTGTTGAGAGTAAGGCAGGTTTGGTAATGAAAATGGTGTCCTAGTAAGATGAGAGATGCTGTGGAGTCAGATTTTGAGCAGTTGGAGGGTGACTGGAGAGGGATGTCACAATAGAAACATACCAGGGCTGCTGGGCAACTTGTGTAGGATCAAAACATTTTGCTAATTAAAAGGGACATTTTGTATGAGACTGCTTTTTCAACTTTATTAGGTTGTGGAATTGAGAGTATGAATGATGCTATAAGAACATAAAGGATGACAGTGTGACAAATCCCAGATATAGAACTAATTGACACCATAATGAACTGCTTGTTTCTCAGGGTAGATGGCTGCTTTTTGGTTGCCCATTCTACCCCAGTGTACTCTGGCACTAACCACTGCACAGTTGGGCTTTTTCCTATATTCTCTGTTTCTGTTCAGCAAAGTAACAGTGCTGTCCCCCAGAGTTTTGTTAACCAGTTTTTTTTTAATTAGCTCTTTGTACGGATGCTTATTGAATATCTACAGTATGTGTAAGGCATGAAGAATAAAGGAGACCAAAACTACTGTGTGATGATTATGTTACTAAGTAAACCCGAGTGCATATCATACTATTTTCTTACTGAGGATTTCAGGAGACAGCCATTTAACTCCAATGAGCAAGAGGCAAATGCTTTTCATCTGGATAGAACTGTTTTGTTTTTCTCAAAATCAGTAAGTGACTGCTTTTTCCTGAAGTTTTGGAAATTTATACACATCAAACTTTTATCTTCATTTCCACTAGGGGGCAGTGTGTTACCATTAGATTTTTTCCCCTTCCATATCAGGAAAATGAATACAAAGTTTTTGATTTGATATTATCTTATAAATGTAACAGAAGTGTTAAAAGTCAACAATTTAGCATTTTTATATATTTTATATGATACATTTTTGTGTATTGCATATGCTCTTTATAAATGTATGTTATAGGTAGTGAACTTTTATTTGTTGGGAGTGTTTGATGTTTTGTGGCATTTTGATAATATTTGCATGAGTTCACCAAAACAAGGATAGATGGCAAAGGATATTAATATCACACTAGGAGCAACCTGAATTTCAGGATGATTTTGTAACTCGTGGAAATTGAATTAGGCTTTAGGTATGGAATTTGCTGAGACAATGTAATGTTTATGTTTCAAAAAGGGCTGTGTAATCTCCTGACATAATGAAAGCCTCAATTAATACATACACATATTTTTACTT
Organism: Crocuta crocuta; assembly: GCF_008692635.1. Classification (NCBI taxonomy): domain Eukaryota; kingdom Metazoa; phylum Chordata; class Mammalia; order Carnivora; family Hyaenidae; genus Crocuta; species Crocuta crocuta. The sequence continues at coordinate 6,066,025 of NW_027529173.1, forward strand.
TATAGTCTTCCTTTTAACAGAGTACATTGTGTTCTTTAGGAGTGATGTGTAGGGAGGATGAATATCTCTAAAAGATTTCCTTTCAGTTTATCTGTAAAGATTTGGACAACAATGATATCATAGCTTTTCCTGCTATTCTTTGAGAATAGATTCTGCAAAATTCACATAAATTTGATTCTAACAGCATACTATAAATTTATGTTTCTTTAATTCAAATACTGAAAGCTGTGTAGTACAGTGATAGAATTTAATGGTTTTTTTTTTTTTTTAAAGTTCTTCAAGTTTATATACACTGGGAATAGTTCTGCCATAAATTGTCCTTGAGAAAATGGAAGGGAACATTTGGAGAGTAAGGACTTTTGAAGACATAGGCTTTTAGAAAATTGTCTGCTTGTACACACTTGTGAGATGTAACTTCTTTGTAACTTACTTGTGTAACTGCAACTGTGTTGTCCTAATACTGGTAGATTATGTGGAGGAGGGAAAAGAGGAGCTGCTGTAAATTACGGAGGCATTCCTGTCATTCCCAGTCTTCTGTGAAAATAACAGCTACTTTCCCCGAGTTCCCAAATTTTGCCAACAGCTTAGAAGTCCCGTGAGAATTTCTGAATCGAAACTTTATTCCTCTAGCAAAGTTGATAGACACAATCATCATGTGGAAACCTGCCTATCAACTGGAAAAGAAACCAACCAGATATAGACAGACTCAAGTCCGGGATTCCGTTGACCAGACTTAATTGCTGTGGAATAAATTTAGAATTACCTAGTGTGCTTGACAGATCATAATAATTCAACTTTTGTTCATTTTTCATCTAAACATAGTACATTTCCTCTTAATCTTGAAATGACAAAGGATAAAGAAATAGCTAAAAATGATGTTTTTAGATGAAGTCCATATGAAACCCATATGAATTCTAATCCCAAATCATTGACTGAGTTTGAGGGTATATGAAATTAAAAATAGCTAGTATATATTGATGTTTCAGGTCATTTTCTTCCTAATATATTTTTTAAAAATATGTTAAGCTGTTGAGGCTCTGAATGGACAATTGTTAATTAAGTACAAATTTTTCGTTGTTTCCTTTAGTGTGACATCCACTATATTTTTCTTAAGTTCTAAGCCAATGGAGGGTAAGGCCTTGTGAATTATTAATATAATTCTTTCTTGGACCTTTCAGTGAAGACAAAAATATTCAAACAAAAAGTCGTTCCTTTATACAGACTTTGAAGATTTTTTTATGGGGATAAATATTTCCTGGAAATTTACACAGTGTTCTATATTATTGACTTTATGCGATAACAAGTCAAATTTAGTTACCAGGATTTAAACAGTCTTGAAACTAAATTTTAGAACAACTTATTTTTCTTACTAGAAGAGTAAGTTATATTCATTATGGAAGTTTTGAAAATAGAACAAAACACAGAAGAAATAAGAATAGCCGTCAATCCATCATCTAAAAAAACCTCTTGTTAACATTTTACTATTTTTCCTCCTAGTATTTTAAGAAATCAGACCACTGTGTTCTTTTTTTCCTTTCTGACTGGCTTCCATTTTTTTAAATGTAGTTGTAACCAAGGACAAGCATAAATGCTGTATTAGCTAGAAGTTATGTTTTTATTGTTTTGTGACAGGTTAGCAATTTTTATGATTTTTCTCAAAAATTTGACATTGCTGTGAAGTGAGCAGGATAAAACAAGAAATTACAATTATGACAATAATTTAGATTTAACACAAACTTTAACACATTTTGTGTCATTAAATACCCTATTTTTCTTTAAACTCAAAAAATGTATGCTTTTTTTTTTAATGTTTTATTTATTTCTAGGAGAGAGAGAGACAGCGTGAGCAGGGGAGGGTCAGAGAGAGAGAGGGAGTCACAGACTGAAACAGGCTCCAGGCTCTGAGCTGGCAGTCAGCACAGAGCCCGACACGGGGCTCGAATCCACGAACCGCGAGATCATGACCTAAGCGAAAGTCGAACCCTTAACCGACTAAGCCACCCAGGCGCCCCCAAAAATGTATGCTTTTGATTTTTAACCGTAAGAATGTTTGTGTGCTGTGTTTACAGTTTATGCTCTTTATGGCTGGTGAATAGAAATTAAGGTAAACCTGAAGCGTGGAAATTGCTAGATTACAGCTAGTAAATGAACTGTTGATAAATGTAATTTTGGTAATTCTATTAATTTGTGTGTGTTGCGGGGGGGAGTTTGGGTACTCATTTTGCTTGTAATATCTTAGTAAGGTCAAGCCTCTCACAGTGATATGCCGCCATGAAAATTAGTCATGATTTCTTTCTCCCTATTTCTTGTCCATCTTGGGCTCTGCAGTTTTTGCTTCTCTTTTTCTCATCCTTTGGCTGTACTTCCTTCAAGCATCTTGCCAGCCTCATGCGGTCTTACCATACTCTGAATCTCTCATCCTTTTATGCTCAGCTGTAGCAATATTACCTTCAGTCTTGTCTTCTACATATTTAGGTACATGACATTATACTGCTTGTCTAGAAATAGGGTTGACTTTTTTGTTTTTTGCTTGTTTGTTTCATGTAGTGAATATTTCCAGGTGACATGGCTTCTGAGATAATCACCGTAGATGATTTTCTAAATGTCCCAAACAGGTTTTTTGGTGGTGGTGCTGGGGTAGATAAGGAAGGGGTAGGGAAATGGAATAGTAATACAGTCACAGGTATTCAGATGATTATAGCAACAATTCACCATTTCTCTCTCTGTGTTTCAGTATATATATATTTTAATATGCCCTCAAGATCATTAGTACTGTCTTCTGCCCTGCCCATCTCCTATTAAACCAGTCCAATTAGTTTTTAATTTCAAGTGTTATATTTTGCAGTTGTTAAACATTCTTTATTATAGTTCCCATTCTTTGTTGAAAATGTCCATTTTTCATCAATGTTGCCATCTCTTCCCTATCTTTTTTTGAACATATTAAATATAGTTATTTTGAAATTCTGACCGGCTAATTCTAACATGCAGATTATGTCTGAAAGTGATCCAATATATGGATCCAATATATGGATCTTTTTCTCTCCTTTATGGATTTTTTTTCAGCTTTTTTGCTTTCTGCTTCTTTACTCGTCTAGGAAGATTTTATTATATGCCATACTTGAGTTATAAAACTTTTTAAAGGCTCTAGCTTATTTTAGCTTCCTCCAAAGAATATTAAAATTTGTTCTGGAAAGCATTTGTATTATTGGGAGATCAACCTGATCTTCTGGAGGCTGTGAAACCTTTGTTAGGGCAGGTCCTGTTCGGTTTCATCTTTATTCCCAGGCTGCATGCATGGCCTTGTAGAGCTCTGAACTGCAAGCCATGGGTATTCACCAAGGTCTCTTCATTCTAGTTGAACTCTCATCCAACCTTCTTGTCCTCAGCACAGTGGAGCCTCTGAAACTTTTGCTCAGCTCCTCAGCTTCCCAGCCGTTGCTTTCTGCTAGACCCCACCGAGTCTCTTCCTGTGTAAGCACAGTTTGAAAGCTAGGAATTTTTAGCAGATTTTTAGCACCTCTCTGCAACTCCCCACTCTCAGGGACTTTGCCTGTAGAAATCCAACCACCTTAACAACTCTAAATTGCAAGCTGTGTCATCTTTACCTGCAGAGACTGTCATTCTTCTCTTTTTGGGCCCTGTATCTCTTTATAGTTTGGAAAAAAATCTCTCAACAAAGTAGCAGGGATGAATGATAGCTAACAGGCTTGTCTTTGAAGGGTTCTAGACAAAGCCAGGTGACTGTCCAAGATCTGCAACAGTACTTTTACATATGGTAGATCATCAGATTTAATGGTCATATATGATAAGAAGATAATATCAGCCACCCTGTCATGGGTGAAATTAGTGCACATCATAACATAATTCTAATAGCTATTGTGAGTGTTTACTGTAAATCTGTGATTTATGGATCTTGTCTGATATAGTCCCCACAGACAATCTGTGAGGTAGCTAATATTGTTATCCCTGTTTTAGATGAAAAAAAATGGAGAACTATGAAACTTAGATAATTTGTACACGATCACTTGAAAATTGTCAAAGCCTGTATTTGAATACCAGTAGACTCATGCTAGAGGTGCTGTCCTTAACAGTTGCATAATTTATTAAATAGTGTATTTTATTTAAGGAACATACAAATGGGCTGATACACACAAGTTACCTTTGTAACTCAAGTTTTGTAATTCTGGCACATAAACATTTTTAAAATCGAGAAATATTTTTAAATTGAACATATATGCCATGCTCCCTGTTTCCACTATTTTTAACAACAAAAACCCTAGTTCAGTCACATACCCTTAGTTTTACCTAATGTATTTTCTTATTTCAGGATATTATATTACCTTTAGTTGTCATGTCTTCTTAGGGTCCTCTTGGCTATGACAGTTTCTCAGACTTGTTTTTGATGAATTTCACAATTTTGAGGAGGACTGGTCACATGTATTGTAGGGTGCCCTTCTTTTTTTTGTATGTTAATGTTTTCGTCATGATTAGCCTGTGGTTATGGATTTTGGGGAAGAAGACCACCGCATTAAATGTCGTTTCCTTACATCAGATCAAGAATGCATACTCTCAACATGAGTTTTCAGTATTCATGTTGATCTTGCTTACTTAGTTTCAACATTAAATATTTTTTATCATATAATACTTGGTATATACCAGGGAATGCATATATATGTGTGTGTGTGTGTGTGTATACACATACACACACACACATATATATACACACACACATATATGTATGTGTGTGTATGATAATAAAATGACCACCTGTAAGGCCTCTGTGTTCCCACTTCCTCAGGGATTAAAAACACTGGTTTGCATATCCACTGGCAGCAACAAATCCTTTTTTTTTTTTTTAATGTTTATTTCTGAGAGACAGAGAGAGAGCGAGCATGAACATTAGAGGGTCAGAGGAAACACAGATTCTGAAAAAGCCTCCAGGCTCTGAGCTGTCAGCACAGAGCCCAACGTGGGACTTGAACCCACAAACCGTGAGATCATGACCTGAGCCGAAGTCGAACACTTAACCGACTGAGCCACCCAGGTGCCCCAGCAAATGCTTTTTTAAAGATTTTGGTAGGTGCACCTAGGTGGCTCAGTCATTAAGCATCTGACTTCAGCTCAGATCATGATGTCACAGTTTATGAGTTCGAGGAGCTCAAGTCCTCCTTTGGGTAAAACATAAGCCCCCATTGAGCCCCACTTTTCTCTCTCCCGCCCCCCCATCTGCCCATCACTCATTTACACATTTTCTCTCTCCCCCCGCAAAAAAATCTATGTGAATTTGCATCTTTTTCAAAACTACATTAGCAGTACTTTTATAGAGATAAGAAATTTTGAGATGAGTTTGAAATCCATGCATTATTTGAATATCTAGTTTTTGTACATAATTTTCTGAGTGTAGGTGTGTTTCACCGTCTTGTTTAATCACTTTCACTTTTTAAATTTCTGTATTTTTCAGGACTAAAGTAAGCTCAGGAAGGAAAACAGTGGAATAAAATAGTTTCTTCTCACTGACTTAAAATCATTCTACATGATGCCTGTAAAATTTGGACAAATAAATTAACCTTTAAGAGAACATTCTTAATTAAATTCATTAGTTAAAAATATGTAAGTTATGGGACTATCAAAATGAGGATGGAAGACTTATTCTAAGATAAGGAAATGTGATTTTTGTAGCCCTAGGCTCTTAAGCAATTTTCCCCCATTGTTGCTTTGTTATTCGGCTGCTTTATTCACAAGTATAAACTGGTTTCAAAGAGGCTGTACAGATAATCTTTTTCTGTTTATTTTTAAAGGAGAAACCTTCATTTTCATCATCTGTGCACCTGGGTGACTCAGTGGGTTAAACGTCTGACTTCAGCTCAGTGGGTTAAATGTCTGACTCTTTGTGAGTTCAAGCACTGCATCAGGCTCTGTGATGACAGTGCAGAGCCTGCCTGAGATTCTCAATCAGTCTCTCTCTCTCTCTCTCTTTTCACACACACACATACACCCCTTGTGTGCTCTCTATCAAAATAATAATAATAATAATTTCTCTGTCTCCCTGTCTCTCTGACCCTCCCCTGCTCACGCTGTCTCTCTCTCAGAAATAAAAACATTTAAAAAATAATAATTAATTTTAAAAATCTTAAAAAAAAACCTCACTTGCAAGATGCACAGTACTGATCATTTAGCCCCTTTGTGGGTTTTTCCCAGCTCCACCCCTTACAGTACAGTCTGGGAAACTGACGGAACAGAATGGCTTAAGTAGAGGTGGTCTCTCAACATCATCCTCTTAGGTGAGGAACTTGGGTCTCTGAGCTGGTGAAGGTATAATAGTGGAAAGGTTTTGATAATATTCTTTGTACCATTGCCAGGCTTCCTGATAAATGCGAAAATAGAAGTAAACAAAGTAACCAAAAGTGGTCACTATTACTAACAGATGAGTTAAACTAAAAGGGTGAGGATTTCTCTATCATATAGCCTCCTGTGCTTTGAGTTCATTGTAATTTGTGGAGTGCTACCATGTGTTAGGCATTGAATTCAGTGTTCCATATTCAAAGATAAAGTGAAAAATTCTTTATATCAGGAACTCATCATCTGGTGGAAGAGATGGTTAACTCAAAAGACTTACAAATTCAGCATGCCAGAGGAATTCACAGCTGTGGAAACAGAGATTCTCTTCACTCATCTGGGCTGGAGGGTAGGAGTTAGGGTACTTTGCAACCTCTGATAACTGGGTCAAACCATAAAGAGTAACTAGGGTGAGCTGAGCTAGAAAGGGAGTGAGGTAGCTTTTCTGGCAAAGACGTTCGCTGGTGCAAAGAGAGGAGAGCCCAGAAAAAGAGTTTGTTCTGGCAATCTTATGCAGTTCTGTGTGGCTTGGAGAATTTAGTGATGAGAGGATGGAAGGGTAAAAAGGTAAAGGGTTCTGGTTTGATCCTGAAGTTCAAAAGGTGGCCTTGAAAGGATTTTAGTTAGTTTAGTGCGATCAGATCTATATTTTACATTACCTGTTTGGATTACTGTGTGGGAAACAGGGAAGAAGAGGGCAAGACTTTAAAGAGAGTGTTGATGAAATTATTCCAGTAATTTCAGATGGAGATGTTTTGCTGGCAGCGGCCCTTTGAGGGGATTTCGTGGATTGAAAAAAATATTGAGGAGGTAGAAGCAGGAGGTACTTGTGATATACTGAACATTAGAAAAAGGCATTAAAGAGACACCTGGGTAGCTTAGTCGCTTAAGCGCTGGACTCTTGGTTTCAGCTCAGGTCATGATCTTACAGTTCATGAGTTTGAGCCCCACGTTGGGCTCCGTGCTGTGACAGCGTGGAGCGTGTTTGGGATTCTGTCTCTCCTTCTCTCTTCCCCTCCCTGCTAACTCCTTCTCTCTGTCTCAAAGACAAATAAGTAAACATGAAAAAAAAAAAAAAAAGGAAATGGCATTAAGGATGATGCCCACATTTAGAAATTGGTTATCAGTTCCTTCTTTTTGAATCTAGCACAATTCATAACACAAAGATCTTTTTAAAGATTTATCTCAGTTTTGACATTGTTGTTCCCTTCCTACTATCATCCCCTCATCCCCTCAAAAAGCCTAAATCATCAGAGTAAACATACATTCATAGGCAATATGATTTCAAAGGCAAAACCACATTTTAGCAACTTGTGAGAAACTCATTTCACTAATTTGCCTGATCCTTACTTCACAAACAACAAGCCATTTTTATTTTTCCTCCCAACCCGTATTCAGTTTACAACAAAGTCTGTTGTTGGAGAACACTCAGAAACGAGATGAAGGAAAGGCTTGCATCATCGATGAACTATTCACACTTGAGTGAAGAGCCAAAGTTGGTCAGATATTGGATTAAGGGAAAATCTTTTGTTTCATACTGTTAGCATTTGAAACTGTGTCAGAGTATTCTTGGTATCTTCAACAGATACTTTGTTGTGTATAATGAAAAGTGCTTGTGAAAGCATTTCTCCCTGGGGGCACTGGGTGGCTTAGTCAGTTAACCCTCTGACTTGGACTCAGAACATGATTTCACTGTTCATGGGTTTGAGCCCTCTGTCTGGCTCTGTGCTGACAGCTCAGAGCCTGTAGCCTGCTTCATATTCTATCTTTCTCTCTGCCCCTCCCAGTCCCTCTGTCTCTCAAAAATAAATAAATCTTAAAAAAATTTTAAAACAATTCTTTTTTATTTGAGGGACCAAGTATATACCAGCGACTGTGGCCTGAATTCTATAAAATGGCTACCACAGAGAGCAGCGTACCTTTAAAGGTAGCCCATAAAAACAGAACAGAATGGTGGTTATCAGGGGCTAAGAGGGGAAGAAATGGGAAGATGTTGATCAAAGGATACAAACTTTACTTATAAGGTGAATAGGTTCTGGGATTTTAATGTGTAACATAGTGACTATAGGTAACAATATTGTATGCTTGAAAGTTGCTAAGAGAATAGATCTTAAACATCCTTACTACCCCCACAGTGGTAACTGTGTGAGGTGATGGATTAACTACCTTTCTTGTAGTAATCATTTCATAATGTATATGTATATTATATTATTAGATTGTACACCTTAAACTTACACAATGTTATATGTCAATTATGTCTCTATAAAGCTGATGAAAAAACTAAAATTGAAGAAATATTTTTTTAAAAAATAAAAGTAACATTAAACTTAATGTGTGACATCTTTTAAAACTTACTTTATTCTTTTTTTTTTTTTTTTTTTTTTTTTTTTTGGGTGGGAAAA